>NC_053501.1:5620751-5994798 GCF_905171775.1 Rana temporaria | reverse complement strand
GAGAGTGGCTACATTCCTACATACAATGGGACCAAGAGAGGGTGGCTATGTTCCTACATACAGTGGGACTAAGATGGGGTGGCTAAGTTTCTACATACAGTGGGATCAAGAGAGGGTGGCTATGTTCCTACATACAGTGGGACAAAGACAGGGTGGCTATGTTTCTAAATAAAAAGGGACCAAGACAGGGTGGCTAAGTTCCTGCATGCAATGGGACAAAGAAAGGGTGGCTATGTCCCTACATGCAGTGGGACCTAGAGGGGGCGGCTACATTTCTAAATACAGTGGGACCAAGACATGGTGGCTATGTTCCTACATACAGTGGGACCAAGAGAGGGTGGCTATATTCCTACATACAATGGGACCAAGAGAAGGTGGCTATGTTTCTACACATGGTGGGACCAAAATAGGGTGGCTATGTTCCTACATACAGTGGGACCAAGAGAGGGTGACTACATTTTTACATACAATGGGACCAAGAGAGGGTGACTATGTTCCTACATACAGTGGGACCAAGACATGGTGGCTATGTTCCTACATACAGTGGGACCAAGAGGGGGTGGCTATATTCCTACGTACAATGGGACCAAGAGGAAGTGGCTATGTTTCTACACATGGTGGGACCAAAATAGGGTGGCTATGTTCCTACATACAGTGGGACCAAGATGGGGTGACTACATTTTTACATACAATGGGACCAAGAGAGGGTGACTATGTCCCTACATACAGTGGGACTGTGAAAAAGGAACGTAGTTACCCTCTAATAGGAAGCTGGATCACAGTGGCCATGAAAATAAATTGGAGATTTAGAGGAGACTTGCTTAGGACGATAGAAGAGTTAAGAAAACATTCCTGAATAGATTTAAAAAAAAAAGCGAGAGTTTAGCGTCACATTAGGGCCTTGTATGTCTGAGGACAACTCTGGAGCCCGGAGTCAAAGCTTAGACTGGTCTTCTTGAGGTTTCCGATGGTTGGTGCCCTGAGAACTGCAATTCATGCTAAAAAAACCCACCCCAACTCCGAAGAAGAGTCCCCCTATAGCAGTCTAATTATAAATGAACTGTATATATTGCCCCTTGTATTGCTCAACTATCCCTGGAATCATCAGGCTGGACCCCTATTAAACCCCAAAAGATCCAAACTTCAGTGTAAAGAAATAGATGGTGAAGCGTATCTCTAGACATGATTATTATTCCCTCTTTGTAGAACACAGAGGAAGATTAGCATCACCGAGAAAGACATGAGTGACACCGCCGACACCTAACTATAGGTACAAACCATGGAACAAAGAACCTATTGACTGGCTGACTGGCAGGTGACAAGTGAATAATCTTCTGTGACTGTTGGAGACGCGCCGGTGACAGAGCTCACAGGTCGAAATTAGCTGCTTGTCAGAGGAACCCCCCAGACTGAGCGGAGAATGAAATGTCACATGTCGGGGGGGTCGTGTCTTCTAAATGTCTTAAATCCTGCAGAACAAAGGTCCTTATAAAAGATGATTGTCTGTATCAGGGACACCAATAACAAGGAAAATTAGATGTTCTGGTTTAGTCGGGTCCGCGGGTAGATGGATCAATCAGATTGGCCTGCCTGGTCCCATGCAATTATTTTTAGCTTTCCTGTACTACGTTGGATTCATGTGTCAAGCAGAACTTGAAGGGATATATTTGTAAAAAAAAAAAAATGTAAGAGATTTTTTGGTGCTGAAAATGCCCCCCTATTATACTCGAGTCACCTTTTTGCGCCTGATCTCCCAGATTTGGGGATACAGTAGCGGCCGGCCGTAGGTCCCCTGCACCGAGTTTTCAAAGTTGGTCACACCTTCCATAGACTCCAATGTTAAACTGTAATTTCTCCTGTAAATTTGAGGACCCGGTATCGGCCGGTCGTAGGTCCCCTGGACCCGAAACTTGGCACACGTGTAGCCACATTTCTCCTCTACAAGTGTGCAAAGTTTGCTATCTGGCTGACCTATGGCCGGGGAGCACCGATTTTTCAAATCCAGGCACCCCTTCTATATACTCCCATGTTAAAAGCCTAATCATGGACACAGTTAGGCATGAACACAGTTAGGCATGGGCACAGTTAGGCATGGGCAAAGTGAGGCATGGACACAGTGAGGCATGGGCAAAGTGAGGCATGGGCACAGTGAGGCATGGGCACAGTGAGGCATGGGCACAGTGAGGCATGGACACAGTGAGGCATGGACACAGTTAGGCATGGACACAGTGAGGCATGGACACAGTTAGGCTTGGGCACAGTGAGGCATGGACACAGTGAGGCATGGACACAGTTAGGCATGGGCACAGTGAGGCATGGACACAGTGAGGCATGGACACAGTTAGGCATGGGCAAAGTGAGGCATGGACACAGTGAGGCAAAGTAAGGCACAGTGAGGCATAGTGAGGCACAGTGAGGCATGCGGATGGACACCCTAAGCTTATACTCGAGTCAATAAGTTTTCCCATTTTTTGTGTTAAAATTAGGTGCCTCGGCTTATATTCAGGTCGGCTTATACTCGAGTATATACGGTAATATTTTGTGTGAATAGGGCAAAATCAAATGTTCTAAGGCTATTTTCTCTGCAGGTTGAATGTTACACAGAACAAAGGGCATAAGAAAATCAAGAAAATATTGCATTATGGCCCCTAGATGGAGCTGACGATGATAGTAAATATATATATACCGTATTTATCGGCGTATACCGCGCACTTTTTTGCCCTGAAAATCAGGGCAAAATCGTGGGTGCGCGATATACGCCGATACCCGCTTCCCGCGCTTTGTTCGAAACCACTGCGCCGACATATACAGAGCGCAGTACACTCGGGTATAGTTGGGCAGGCTCGGCTCCTCTCGCGGTCACGTCCTGTGCGTCCTGTACGTCCTTTACGCGAGAGGAGCCGAGCCCGCCCGACTATACCCGAGTCTACTCCGCTCGGTATATGTCGGCGCAGTGGTTCGAACACAGCGCGGGAAGCGGGGATTGAGCGGGGATGGCCGCAGAAGGACGCCGGACCGGAAGGAGGCCGCCGATGGACGACGGGCAGGACGCGATGGACGACGGGCAAGACACAGACGAGGGGCATCCAAACTGTAAGTATTTTTTGCAGGAATCTTCCTTCAAGTTCCGGGGTGTGCGCTATACGCCAGGGCGCGTTATAGCCCGATAAATACGGTATATAGGGTACATAACAAGCACTAAGTCAGATCATTTGGTCTCCGCTTCTGATGGGGACCCTGATGTAAAGGGGTATGTCTCATAGGGACCCTAAAGTAAGGGGGAACTTACATCAGGGGCCCTATGAGACATCCCCTGCATCAGTTCCCCCATCAGAAGCGGAGACCAACTGATCTGAGTGAGTGTATCCCGCTTACCCTAGCTGTGAGCCAGATCAAATCTCTTAGCAGGCCAAATGTGGCCCGTGGGCTGTAGTTTGGAGACCCCTTAATACAGACCATTGTTTTTCATATGCATTGACTAGGACAGGGATCCTCAAACTACGGCCCTCCAGCTGTTGTAGAACTACATATACCATGAGGCATTGTAACACACTGACATTCACAGACACGACTAGGCATGATGGGAACTGTAGTTCCTGAACAACTGTAGGGCCGTAGTTTGAAGACCCATGGACTAGGAGATCAGGGGGGGAAAAATCTGCAGGGCCATCATGTCTTCTTCCTTCACTGTCTTTCCCATTATTCCCTACTGTTGGGAACATGTAGCGGTTGCTGCTCTTGTATTATCATACTAATTTATATTGAGATCCAGATATGGTATCACCTGCTGTGTCCTCCATGAGATGAGACGAGTACAGAACGGAGGGATTTGTGTTTTCTGTTCCTCCACCGCCAGACGCGTTCCGTCCTTGTTGGTAAATTCTTTGCATGTTGATTAATATTCAGGCGTTTTTTTCTCCTAAGTGTCGGAGAGAGAGCTGGATGATACGCCGCTGGCACCAGAACCAGCCTGACACCCAGCCAGCAGCCTGGACACCATCAGGCGGAACATTTAACGACACGACCTCCACTTAACGCCATCGAAAATGTGAGAGCGCGGCGACAGATCAGGCCGCATTGTAATGGGCGTTCATAAATTCAGCACTTAACAAATTAGCAAAAAAGGGCCAGAAATACTTTATCAGCAAAATCAGCCAAAATGGCAAATCCAGAGAAAAAACATTTCCCTTCTACAGTGTGCCAGCTGTAAAAAGTACAATTATTATTATTATTATTATTATTATTATTATTATTATTATCTTCATCATCAATTTCATCATCATCCCCTAAATTATGTTCTCAGGTTAAATGCCACTGGAATATTATTTTGTCATAACTTAGAGGTGAAGAGCTCTATACATTAAACCTGTACTAAAGGTTGCCATTGTTCAATTCACTAACAGATAGATACTGTATATATATAAATAGATATATAGATAGATCAATAGAGAGACTATATTGTCAAAAGTATTGGGACGCCTGCCTTTACACGCACATGGGGCCAGATTCACAAAGAGATACGATGGTGTATCTCCTGATATCTCAGATACACCATCGTATCTCTGACTTACACTGGTCCTATCTATGCGCCTCATTCATAGAACCAGTTACGCATAGATAGGGCTGAGATCCGACAGTGTCACACTGTGTTACACTGTCGGATCTTTTTTTTGATTTAAAAATGGCGCCGGGGGCGTTCCCGCTGATTTACACTGACTAATATGTAAATCAGCGAGATACGCGAAATTCACGAACGTACGCGGACCCGACGCTGTGTTCTTACGTCGTTTCCGTAGCGCGGTACCCGTCGTATACTTACCCCTGCTAAAAGCAGGGGTAAGTATTGTTAAGTATGGCCGTCGTTCCCGCGTCGAATTTGAAATTTCCTACGTCGTTTCCGTACGCCGATTCACGAACACGCGCGTCGCAAGTCCCGCTCACGTCGCAAACACTGACGTCCTATTGACGTCAGTGGGAGCAATGCACGCTGGGAAATTCCCCGGACGGCGCATGCGTATTTAAATCGGCGCGGGAGCGCGCCTGATTTAAATAGTACACTCCCCCAGCCGCGGAATTAGAATTCCGCCGGGGGAGTTAGGATCCGCCGTCGCAAGTTTGGAGGTAAGTGTGTTGTGAATTTGACACTTTCCTCACAAACTTGCGAGGGCGGATCTTAAAACACATAGGTTACACGGATCTAAAGATCCGCTAACCTTTGTGAATCTGGCCCTGTATATATATAAATAGATATATAGATAGATCAATAGAGAGACTATATTGTCAAAAGTATTGGGACATGAAGTTTAATGGCATCCCAGACTTAGGGGTAGATTCAGAAAGAAGTTACGCTGGCGTATCTATTGATACGCCGCGTAACTTCGAGGATGCTCCGGCGTATCTTTTTTCTGTATTGAGAAAACAAGATACGCCGGAATTTAGCTAAGATCCGACTGGCGTAAGTCTCTTACGCCGTCGTATCTTAGTTGCATATTTACGCTGGCCGCTAGGTGGCGCTTCTGTCGATTTGATGCAAGGAATATGCAAATTAGGTATTTACGCCGATTCAGAAACGTACGTCCGGCCGGCGCATTTTTTTTACGTCGTTTACGTTAGGCTTTTTCCGGCGTAAAGTTACCCCTGCTATATGAGGCGTATCCTATGTTAAGTCTGGACGTCGGGCCAGCGTCGTATTTTCCATCAATTACGTTGTTTGCGTAAGTCATTCGCGTCCAGCCTAAATGTGCGCCCACCCTACACCGGCGTAAGCAAGTTACGTCGGCCCGATGAAGCCTGTTTTTAGGCGCATCTTAGTTTGTGGGTCCAGCACACAAATACGACGGCGCACATTTGCACTTACGTCGGCGTATCTTGTTATACGTCAGCGTAAGTGCTTTCTGAATCCGGGCCAAAGCGTTTATTTTATTTTTTTATTATTGTGCTGAGCATAGGTGTGCGTAGTCTATTGCATTAGGGTGTGCACCCCAAAGCTCAAACACACACTGCTGATTACTCACGATGTTCATTCACAAAGAGAAGGGGATGGTCAATTACATATTTACCGGCCCCTTCCTCCACTCATCCTAAAACATCCTTGCAGCAACAGCTGGCGGGAGAGGAGGGAAGCTGGTAACACTGCAGGAGGAAGGAGGGAGCCAGGGAAGTAGGGGGAATCTGTGCTGTAATGGGTGATTAGGGTGTGCCTGGGCACACCTGGCACACCCTGTGCGCACGCCTATGGTGCTGAGGTTTATACATGTCTGTCAGACCCTTGATTGAGGTACAGCAATCAAAACATGTTTATGGGTACAAAGAGGCTTCGTTTTTTTTTATCCAAGCCCTTTGATGCCCCTTTGGCCACACCAACTGGTTACACTACTTCTCTCCTTGGGGTGGTCAAAGGTGCCCCGGGCGTTTTACAATTCTACAAGCAGGAATGCGATAGATAGATAGATAGATAGATAGATAGATAGATAGATAGATAGATAGATAGATACATAGGTAGATAGATAGATAGATAGATAGATAGATAGATAGATAGATAGATAGATAGATAGATAGATAGATAGATAGATAGATACATAGGTAGATAGATAGATAGATAGATAGATAGATAGATAGATAGATAGATAGATAGATAGATAGATAGATAGATAGATAGATAGATAGATAGAGAGAGAGATAGATAGATAGATAGATAGATAGATAGATAGATAGATAGATAGATAGATAGATACATAGGTAGATAGATAGATAGATAGATAGATAGATAGATAGATAGATAGATAGATAGATAGATAGATAGATAGATAGATACATAGGTAGATAGATAGATAGATAGATAGATAGATAGATAGATAGATAGATAGATAGATAGATAGATAGATAGATAGATAGATAGATAGAGATAGATAGATAGATAGATAGATAGATAGATAGATAGATAGATAGATAGATAGATAGAGAGATAGATAGATAGATAGATAGATAGATAGATAGATAGATAGATAGATAGATAGAGCGATCACACTTTTATGGTGAATGTAAGAAATTCCTTTGTTCAAGTGATTTAAGAGTCATTTAAGTCCTTCCTTTAGGAATGTTCTCTGGTTGTATCACTGTGACTTCCCAGGGACCATCGCTGGCTTAGGTGGGACCATCGGAATTCACCACACACACGCATCCTCCTATGATATTAAGCCAAAATAATTGCATGACTCCGTGTGCATTTTAATCCATCTAAAGTCACATTAACAATGCAGAAAGACCGGCTTTGTTCCGTGTTGAGCGCACAGCAGAGGATATTACTTGGCTGACTGAAGAATTGTAGAAGCTGTGTTCCTCTGCCCAGTCTTGCCCCAGCTTCTAATCCTTCCCACCTGAGGTTTTTCTAAGTTAAATATTTCTAATATTACCCGTCTGCTCCACTCAAAGATGAAAAAAATTGCCATTATTGACACATAGGGCTCACAATTACAAAACTCCATGAAGAAGCTGGTTTAGAAGGTGGCTTTATTAAAGACATAGTTGGGTCAGGACACATGAAGTATGGCCGTTAGTTGGTTGCATGCTGATGGTTTAAAAGCCATGTACCTGAAGATAGCGATGGTTATGCCAGTCCCCGCTGCAAACAAGCTGGAACAAACACAGTACATCAGGAGGGCTCTGAGAATGAGGAACTGTGAACCATGCCAGGAGGACCCTCATTAAATGGGGGAGGGTGGCCAATACCAGGAGGATCCCTATTACATGAAGGAGGGTGGACTGTGGCTGGAGGACCCTCATTACATAGGGGAAAGGTGGACCAAGCCAGAAGGGTCCTCATTACATGGAGGGGGGGGGTTGGATTGTGCCAGGAGGGTCCTCTTTGCATTGAGAAGAGTGAGTCCTGCCAGGAGAAACACCAGCACATAGGAAAGCTTGGTCTTTGCTAGGAGGGTCCTCATTACATGGGGGAGGTTGGCCAATGTTTGGACCATCCTTTAGTATATATACTGTATGAGACTATGGCAGGAGGACCCTTGATTCATGAGGGAGGGTGGACAAAGCCAGGAGGGTCCTTATTAAATGGGGGAGGTTGGACTGTGCCAGAAAGACACTCATAACACAGGGAAGCATGAACCATGCCAGTCCTTATTACATGGGAGAGAATGGGCTGTGCCAGGAGATCCTTATTACATAGGGGAAGGGTGGACCAAGCCAGGAGGGTCCTCATTACATGGGGGAGGTTGGATAGTGCCAGAAAGACACTCATAACATGGGGGAGCACAAACCATGCCAGTCCTTATTATATGGGAGAGAATGGGCTGTGCCAGGAGGTCCTCCTTACATAGGGGAAGGGTGGACCAAGCCAGGAGGGTCCTCATTACATGGGGGAGGTTGGATTGTGCCAGAAAGACACTCATAACATGGGGGAGCATGAACCATGCCAGTCCTTATTCTATGGGAGAGAATGGGCTGTGCCAGGAGGTCCCCCTTACATAGGGGAAGGGTGGACCAGTCCAGGAAGGTCCTCATTAAATGGGGAAAGTTGGACTGTGCCAGAAAGACACTTATAACATGGGGGAGCACAAACCATGACAGTCCTTATTATATGGGAGAGAATGGGCTGTGCCAGGAGGTCCTCTTTACATAGGGGAAGGTTGGACCAAGCCAAGAGGGTCCTCATTAATTGGGGGAGGGTGGATTTTGCCAGGAGGGTTCTCTTTGCATTGGGAAAAGTGAACCCTGCCAGGAGAAACACCAGGACATGGGGAAGCTTGGCCTTTGCCAGCAGGGTCCTCATTACATAGGGAGGTTGACCAATGTCAGGAGGATCCTTATTACATGGAAGAGGGTGGACTGTGGCAGGAGGACCCTCAATTAATGGGGGTGGGTGGGCCAAGCTATAAGGGCCCCTATTAGATGGGGGAGTGTGGACTGTGGCAGGAGGGTCCTTCCCAGAAGAAACGCCAACACATGGAACAGCCAAGACCTTGCCGGGAGAGTCTTCATTACATAGGGAAGGGTGGGCTATGCTAGGAAGACACTTATTACATGGGTAAGGGATAACCATACAAGTAGGGTCCTTATTACATGAGCAAGGTTGGACTGTGCCAGGAGGACACTTATTACATGGGGATGCGTGAATCATGCCACGATTGTCCTTATTACATGGGGTGAGGGTGGACTTTGCTAGGGGGAAATGCATTTCATGGGGGAGGTTGGACTGTGCCAAGAGGAAACTCATTACATGGACGAGCATGAACCGAACAAGGACAGTCCTTATTACATGGGGGAGAATGGGTAGTGCCAGGGGGTCCTCATTAATTGGGGAAGGTTGGGCCATAAGGGGGGAATACTTATTTCATGGAGGAGGGTGGACTTTGCCAGGAGGGTTCTGATTATAAAGGGGGAGTGTGGACTGTGCCAGGAAGGTCCTTATTACATGAGTCAAGATGGGCCATGCCAGGAGGACCCTCATTACAAGAGGAAGGATGAATTGTGCCATGTGGACCCTCTGCTTGTGGGGAAGGGTGGACTGGGCCAGATGGGTCCTCATTACGTACATGGAAAAGGGTCAACGGTGCCAAGATATGGGGAAAGGTACACCCAACCAGGAGGCTTCTCATTATATGCAGGAGGGTGGACCATGTCAAGAGGGTCTTCATTGCATGGAGGAGGCTAGACTGTGGCAGGAGGATCCTCATAGAAGGGAGGAAGGATGAATTGTGCCATGTGGACCCTCTGCATGTGGGGAAGGGTGGACTGGGCCAGATTACGTACATGGAAAAGGGTCAACCGTGCCAAGACATGGGGAAAGGTACACCCAACCAGAAGGCTCCTCATTATATGCAGGAGGGTGGACCATTTTAAGAGGGTCTTCATTGCATGGAGGAGGCTAGACTGTGGCAGGAGGATCCTCATTACAAGAGGAAGGATGAATTGTGCCATGTGGACCCTCTGCACGTGGGGAAGGGTGGACTGGGCCAGATGGGTCCTCATTACGTACATGGAGAAGGGTCAACCGTGCCAAGACATGGGAAAGGACTGTGCCAAGAGGGTCCTCAACGTAAACTTCTTGGCCCAGATTCAAGAAGCACTTGCGCCCGCGCAACCATAGTTGCGCGGCGCAAGTGCTTACTTGCTCCGGTGTAACGAGTGCTCCTGATTCAGGAACCTTGTTACACCGAATGCAGCCTAGGATGTGACAAACATAAGCCTCCTTATGCCTTCACATCCCAGGCTGCATTCTTGCGTTGGCCGCTAGGGGGCGCGGCCTTTGTGATCGGCGTGTAGTATGCAAATTGCATACTACCACCGATTCACAAAAGTTGCGCGGGCCCTGCGTACGCAAGGTACGGAGTTTCCGTACGGCGCCTTTAGCATAAGGTTGCTCCTGCTAATAGCAGGCGCAACCAATGCTAAAGTATAGCTGCGCCTCCCGCTCGCGACGTTCAAATTTCACGTCGTTTACGTAAGTGAACCGTGAATGGCGCTGGACGCCATTCACGTTCACTTACAAGCAAATGACGTCCTTGCGACGTCATTTGCCGCAATGCACGTCGGGAAAGTTTCCCAACGGAGCATGCGCTGTTCGCTCGGCGCGGGAGCGCACCTAATTTAAATGATTCCCGCCCCCGGCGGGATCATTTACATTAGGCAGCCTTGCGCCCGGCTGCTTAGCATATTGCCCGCGCAATTTACGGAGCAACTGCTCCGTGAATCGCGGGCAAAGCGCAATATTTGCGTGGGCGCAGAGAAAAAAATTTGCTCTTTGCCCACGCAAATATTGCGCGATTCTACTTGAATCTGGGCCCTTGACAACAAACATGAATACTTCCTGAAAACGGTAAAAAAATGTGTTCATCATAAAAGAAGGCTCCCTCCCTTATACCACAACTCCTCCTGACGTATCAGAGCCCTCGGTGAAGAACGGTTTCCGACCTGCTAACACTTGAAATCTCAATTTTTTAAAGGGAAATTTCATTTTATGGGCCCAGGTGTGAACTCCGAGAAACATTCCCTCTGACCTCCCCCAATACAAAGGATTAGTTTTTTATTAGAATTTCAGGAGTATAATGCCTCTTGATTTATGTTCACATTTTGTAGTGAGCGCGTATATAATGTATTAATAGCTCGCATGGCAGCTGCTGCGCCGATTCCGGAATGTTCACCAGCTGCGGATAAATTTATGTGCCCGGCGGTAAAAGAAAAATTGCAACAAGTTCAATAAGGATGGTGACATGTTTCTTATACAATATAACAAAGAAATTAATATGGGGGGGGGGGGGGGGGTTTGTAAAACAAGATTGTTATATCGGCAGCTACAGTCACAAAAACACTTTATAACGTTTGGCAGATTTTTGTATGTTTTTTTAATGTTTTTTTATTTCTACTTTCTTTTATGTATTTTCTATTATTGGTGTTATTATTGAAAACGTGTATATTATGTATTTATATTATTGGAAAACACATTGTTTCAAAACAGAGCCTGTACTCAGTAATGCACTGCATTGTGGAAAGGTCAGCATGCTGTAGTTTATTATTATTATTATTATTATACAGGATTTATAAAGCGCCAACAGTTTGCGCAGCTCTTTATAACATGAGGGTGGACAGTACAATTACAATGCAATTCAATACAGGAGGAAACAGAGGGCCCGGCTCTTATCTAGAATTTCCTCCTCGACTTAATTTAAAAAGATATTACAAGATATCTGAAAATGCGCAACATAATATTTAAAAATTATAAATTGATTAAAATATACATATAAATACCGTATTTATCGGCATATAACATGCATAGGCGTATAAAACGCACCTTCGTTTTAAGTTTCAGGGAAAAACCTTACATTTTAAATTAAAAACTTTGAAACAAAATAAGGGTCAGTGCCCACCAATGCACCCTGATCAATGCCCATCCGTAGCCTCACAATTGCTCATCAATGCCCACCTGTAACCTCAAAATTGCCCACCACTGCAGCTTGATCAATGCCCATCCATAGCCTCACAATTGCCCATCAATTCAGCTTCACAATTGCCCATCAATTCAGCTTCACAATTGCCCATCAATGCCCATCTGTAGCCTTAAAATTGCCCATCAATGCAGCTTGATTAATGCCCATCCATAGCCTCACAATTGCCCATCAATGCCCATCTGTAGCCTCAAAATTGCCCATCAATGCAGCTTGATCAATGCCCATCCATAGCCTCACAATTGCCCATTAATTCAGCTTCACAATTGCCAATCAATGCAGCTTGATCAATGCCCATCTGTAGCCTCACAATTGCCCATCAATGCAGCTCGATCAATGCCCTGATGTTTATAAACAATGTTACTTTGTATCTTTCTATCTTCTGTCTGAACAATTTTTATAAACAATGTTACTTGGTATCTATCTAGCTCATGTCCAGGCCCGGGCTGGCCATAGGGCATACCGGGCATATGCCTAGTGGGCCGCAGCGGGCCGCATAGGCTGCATGCCACGTCTCCCCAGGGGTGTACCAAGGTGGTTGCAGGCCGAGAGGGGGCGCCCAGAGGTGCCTAGTTTACCTAATAGCAGAGATCCCCCCACCCCCCGCACCAACACAGCACCAGATAGAGAGCTCCAGATAGAGAGATGAGCTGGGCGTATCACAGCCAGCTCTCACATTTCTCCCCTCCCCTTGCTGCCTGTACAACCAGTTAGAGGAGAGGAGCTGCTTCTACTCCTCCCCTCCTCTCGTCCTCTTCTCCTGTGTCTGCCCCGCCCACTCTCCCCGACAGACACTGTTCTGCTACCTAAGGGATGTGAGCGGGAAGATTCAAGCTAAAGCCAAACAGAAAAGAAAGATGGAGTCTGATATCCATCCATCCATCCAGTCCCTCCTCCCTCCGAGTGAGTCCTGGACACTGATGTAGTGGTGCCCTTCATTCCCTTCTCTCTCTCTCTTCACCTTTCTTTCTCTCTCCCTATTATCTATCTATCTATCTATCTATCTATCTATCTATCTATCTATCTATCTATCTATCTATCTTTATCTATCTATCTATCTATCTATCTATCTATCTATCTATCTATCTTTATCTATCTATCTCTATCTATCTATCTATCTATCTATCTTTATCTATCTATCTATCTATCTTTATCTATCTATCTTTATCTATCTATCTATCTATCTATCTATCTATCTATCTATCTATCTATCTATCTATCTTTATCTATCTATCTATCTATCTATCTATCTATCTATCTATCTATCTTTCTATCTATCTATCTATCTATCTATCTATCTATCTATCTATCTTTATCTATCTATCTTTATCTATCTATCTATCTTTATCTATCTATCTTTATCTATCTATCTTTTTTTTGTATCTATCTTTCTCTTTCTTTCTTTCTCTCTCCCTTTATCTATCTACTATCTTTCTTTCTTCCTTTATCTATCTGCCGCCGCCGCACCCCATAACATTGTTGCTCTCTGTTTCATGCCCAAACAATGTATATAAACAATGTTACTTTGTATGTCTCTGTCTCATGTCCGAACAATGTTACGTTGTATCTACAGTGGGGATCGAAAGTTTGGGCACCCCAGGTAAAAATGTGTTGCTGTTACAAGCTGTGATACTTGCCAAAGGGGGCAGTACAAGATATTAACTCTGCAGGGTGCCCAAACTTTTGCAGACGCCATTTTTTTGTTTTCTGTAATTTTGAAAGTGTAAATGATGGAAATAAAATCTAACTTTTTTTGACATATTATAAGAATGTCTAATCTGTAATTTGATGCCTTTTGGAGATTTTTAAATCTTTCCTTGGCTTCATTATACACATTAATACAAATTTTTACCTGGGGTGCTTAAACGTTCGATCCCCACTGTATCTCCTGTCTGAACAATGTTTGTAAACAAAGTTATTTTGCAATAACAATTAATGGCAGCACTTTTCTCTGCGTGTTGGGAAGCGTGTGATTTTGTACATGGATGTGGAGAGAGCCCCAGGCCATGCGCTCACTTTATGGTGGAGAATAGAACTTTCCATCCTCCTTCAGCCGCATTGTAACTCTTTCCAGCAGCTGCTTTTGTTTCTTTAACAAAGTGATTTTCCGTCACGGAATAAAAAGTCACCATGATCTGCGCAGACTTTCTCGCGGTCCGCCAGCCCTTTGTACGGCGTTAATAAATATAATCCCTCATTAGCTCGGGGTGAATTTCATCGTATTATTTCAGGCTCGGCGGGATCTGCGAGACGACACCCGAAGAAGGCCGATCGGCCCCAGTAAATCCAGCAGAGATTGGAGCAGGTTTAAGCGACACCTGAGTCCACAAATGTCCGGTGTTTACATTGTCATTATTCCTCGCGCTCCACCTTATCCCCCGACTCATTAGAGGTAATCAGAGGGATCAGAAATCCAGTCTGTGGGGAACATCGGATTAATCCCGAGTCAGCTGACCGAGATTCAGTTACTGGGGAATTTCTGATCCTGAAAAAGTCAAAAATAAACCACATCTTCTTTTTATCTTCGCGCTACTATTGCTGTGTAATCAGCAGTGGAATATCAGCCGCTCTTCTTCCCATCCGCTCAGTTTACACAGTGGGCCGGATTCAGATACGAGATACGACGGCGTATCTCCTGATACGCCGTCGTATCTCTGAGTGCGGGCCGTCGTATCTATGCGCCTGATTCATAGAATCAGTTATGCATAGATTTCCCTAAGATCCGACCGGCGTAAGTGTCTTACACCGTCGTATCTTAGGCTGCATATTTACGCTGGCCGCTAGGTGGCGCTTCCGTATAGTTACGCAATGAATATGCTAATTAGGTAGATACGCCGATTCAGAAACATACGTCCGCCCGGCGCATCTTTTTATGTTGTTTACGTTAGGGTTTTTTCGGCGTATAGTTACCCCTGCTATATGAGGCGTAGCTAATTTTAAGTATAGACGTCGTTCCCGCGCCGAGTTTTGAAAATTTTACGTCGTTTGCGTAAGTCGTTCGCGAATAGGGCTGGACGTCATTTACGTTCACGTCAAATCCAATACGTCCTTGCGGCGTACTTTGGAGCAATGCACACTGGGATATTCCACGGACGGCGCATGCCGCCGTTCACAAAAAAAATTAAAATACGTGGGGTGATCTTAAATTTAAATAAAACACGCCCACAACATCCCCATTTGAATTAAGCGGCCTCACGCCGCCACACATACGTTACGCCGCCGTAACTAAGGGCGCAAGTTCTTTCTGCATACGGAACTTGCGCCCAAAGTTACGGCGGCGTACCGTATCGCAGATACGTTATGCCAGCAGATAGATAGATAGATAGAGAAATCTGAGTATAGAAAAGAATCACGCCCCTTTTTTTTGTAATAAACCTTTTATTTATTTTTTATTTAAGAGCCCAGAGGTTCCCAGGGCCCCCGGATGGCAACCCCCCCCCCCCTTTTATTTTATAATTTATTATTATTTTGTTATATATATTTTTTATTTCTTTTTTATATATTTTTTTATTAAAGGGCCCAGAAAAGGCCCGGAGGTCTCCAGGGCCCCGGATGGCTACCCCCTTTTTTTTATATATTTTTTTATACATATCGTTTTTTAATTTATTTTTTCTTTGTAAGGGGCCCAGAGGTAACCCCCCCCCCCTTTTTTTTTAAATAAATGTTTTATTTATTTTTTTATTAAAGGGTCCCCAGGGCCCCCGGATGGCAACCCCCCCTTTTATTTTATAATCTTATTTTTTTATATATTTTTTTATTTTTTATATAGTTTTTTTATTAAAGCTCCCAGAGGTCCCCAGGGCCCCGGATGGCTACCCCCCTTTTTTTTATAATTTTTTTTATATATATATATTTTTTTTTATTTCTTTGTAAGGGGCCCAGAGGTCACAGGGCAACCCCCCTTTTTTTTTCATCGGCACCCAAAGCCCCCCGACCTCAATTCGCGGCGGCAGCACCCCTCCCGCTTCTCAATTCGTGGCACCCCCCCCACTTCTCAATTCACGCCCCCCCGCTTCTCAATCAGCGGCGGCACACCCCTTCTCAATTCGCGGCAGCACCCCGCGGGAGCACACCCCTTCTCAATTTGAGGAGGCAGCACTCCTCCCGGGTTCTCTGCTCCAGGGGGCCCATGCCTGAAGCTGTGTAAGGGGCCCCATAATTCCTGATGGCAGCCCTGGCCACGACAGTCTCTCCACTGCGGCCCTTTGCTTGCTTTTATCTGGCCCTCAGGGCAGTGTTCATCTCACTGAAACAAGACACTATTCCACCCACTGACACCAACAATGGGGCACTATTATTCCTACTGATACCAATGATGGGACACTATTCCTCCCACCGAATCCAATGAGGGGACACTATTCCTCCCACTGACACTAATGACGGGGCACTATTCCTCCCACTGACACCAATGATGGGACACTATTCCTCCCACTGACACCAATGATGGGACACTATTCCCCCACTGACACAAATGATGGGGCACTATTCCTCCCACTGACACAAATGATGGGGCACTATTTCTCCCACTGATACCAATGATGTGGCACTATTCCTCCCACTGACACCAATGATGGGGCACTATTCCTCCCACTGACACCAATGATGGGACACTATTCCTCCCACTGACACCAACATCCACCCCCCTAAAGTCTGAAGGAAAATAAGCTGGCCCTTTGTTTAGAAAGTTTGGAGACCTCTGCACTAGATGTACGGAGATAACCAGGTAGACTTGCGGGCAGAAGAACACTCTATAAGGTCTCCACTCTCTGACCTTAGTCCCCCCCCCATCCAACATGACACCCTTTTAAGCATTTGCAAATATTTGGATAATGAGGTCATAATCTGCCTTGAAAGGTGGAATAAAACAACAATTATGAGCAGAATGCGGACAAATCCATGATGTCACCGCCGGCAGATCTACGACTTACTTTGCCCGGAGGGGTGGAAGAGGAAAGAATTATAGATTGTTATGAAGAGTTTTCTGGCTCGGCGCTCGGCGTAAGAGTGAAATTTTACCCGCCACAACTGACGGGCAAGCCGAAAGTTGAGTGTTTTGGATGGCACCGACCGTTTCCGAGAGACGCTTTTTTTTTTTCTCAGGTAATGAAACGTTTTTTTTTTTGTGAAATCAATACTTATCTACTTGCTGAACTCCTTAAAAGCACTCAATTCATCAAGTCTAACTTTCCCGTAATTTAAATTGGTTACATTCTGAGACGAGGGCTTTAACCAAAACCTGACCTGGCGTTTCAGCTCGCCTGACGGCGTCTACGAGGGGGGGGGGCAGGGAAACGGGGACTGAGCCGAACGAGAAGAAAATCTAAAAACGATCGCCCAAATCTCTTATAAATGGTAACATCTCGATGGCATTCGAAAAAGAGATTTTCAATATTTTTATAAAAAGTCAGAGATAGTTGATCTGGGGAATATCCGATTGCCTTTGGGGGGGATCAGGAAAGATTTTATTCAACCCCCCAAGAGCACATTGGACCGTGCTCCATAGGGTTTTTTTTTTTCTGTGGGTATAAAATTTTGTATTTAAAAAAAAAATTATGTTGGGTTGGTTGAACTAGATCGGTGGTCTCCAAAATGCGGCCCTTTGCTCTCCTTTATCCGGCCCTTAGGGCACTATCCCGCCAGGGATGGACTGGCCATTGGGACTACAGGGAGTTTCCCGGTGGGCCGATGGCTCAGTGGGCCGGCTTCAGTGACATCGGACCACCGCCGCGCCCCTCCAATCCTCTGTCTCTACCTTCCCGTAGCGCTCACCTGGGGGGAACAAAGAAGCAGGGGGAGGACTAGAGGAGCAGGGGGGAAGACAGAAGAGCATGAGGGGAGGGGACAGACAGTTGACAGTTGCTATGGCCTGGGAGTTTCTCACTTCTGCTTAATCTTGTCCCATAAGGGGGGGGGCACCGAACTGATTATTTGCCCCGGGTGAAATAATGTCTAGCTTCCCCACTGGTACTGCCTATAAGAGTACCAGTACCAGCCGTTCTACTCTAATAAAGTAGGACGGTTAGTGGCTAGTGAAGGTGGAGAGGGGGCTTGGGTGCAGGAGTTGTCCGGCCGCCATGGGAGAGACCTGTCAAAGTGGGCCAGTCTGGATGAAGTCCAGGGCCAAATTTTTGTCCCAGTCCAGTCCTGTATCCCGCCCACTGATACGAGACACTATTCTGCCACCTGACACCGACAATGGAGCACTATTTCTCCCACTGACACCACTAATGGGGCGCTATTCCTCCCCTTAAAGCGGAGTTCCACCCAAAAATGGAACTTCCGCTTAATCCACTCCTCGCCCCCTTACATGCCACATTTGGCATGTCATTTTTTTGGAGGGGGGGGAGTGGGGGCTTCAGGAGGAGTGAGACTTCCTGTCCCACTTCCTCCTTCCGCCGAGGGGCTGCAAAGGCGAATAACTTAATCGCCTTTTGGCAGCCCCTCCCTGTAGGCGATCGCCTGGGACACGTGACAGGTCCCAGGCGATCGCCTGTCCAATCGGATGGCGCAGCACCGCTCGCGTATGCGCAGTGGGTGCCCGGCCGTGAAGCCGAAAGCTGTCACGGCCGGGTGCCCACAGTTGCAGTGAAGGCGCCGGCGGTGAAGGGGGGGACCGGAACAAAGCTTCCAGCGGCACGTTGATGGACCTCCTTGGCAGCCCCCCCCCCCCCCAATATATCAAAACCATATTTTCACTAAAGATACACTAAAATCATTATTAGCAAACACAAACATTACAGAGAATCTGTGTGAATTAGCCCTTTTTTAATATTTTTTTTTTATTATTATTATTATAATTTTTATAAAAAAAATATATTTTATTTTAATATTTTTTTTTTATTATTTATTACAGTGTTTAACTATTATTTTTTTACAATTTGTTATTTTTTTTACAGGACAGGGAAGCCTACAACACTGTAGGGGGCAGCACAGTGACATGAGGAGGGAATCAGAAGCAGGCAGAACAGGGGGGGGCATCGGTGTCGGGGAACAAATTATAGGAACCATGCCCCCGGCCAGGCACACATGTAGCCCCACTCTTCCTCTACAAGTGTGCAAAGTTTGTTGTCTGGGGGACCTTACAGCCGGGAAGCCGGGCACCCCTTCCATAGACTCCCATGTTAAACGGTCATTCCTCTGGTGAATTTCGGGACCCGGTACCGGCCGGTTGTAAGTCCCTTGGATCCGGGACTTGGCACACTTGTAGCCCCATTTCTCCTCTACAAGTGTGCAAAGTTTGTTGTCTGGGGGACCTAGACCTGGGGAGCACTGATTTTTCAAAGCTGGGCACCCCTTCCATAGACTCCCATGTTAAACATCAGTCTAGTCATGGACACAGGTGAGGCATGGACACAGTGAGGCATGGACAGGGCCGATCCGCCCTATAGGCTCACTATGCAAGCCGCTTAGGGCCCCACAAAGCTGCGGAGGGCCCCCAAAATTACTAGAGGCCCCGCCTGGTGAGAAGTCATTTTCGGCCCCCTCACCCCGCTTCTCAACTCGTGGCTGCATGGGAGAAGAGGTAAGAAGTCAGCACCCTCCGCTTCTCACTTTACCGTAAGATGTAATTTCCAACAGCAGAACCCCTCCCCCCCCAGCCCCTGCTTCTCAACTTTAATCTTTAATGTGACATGTCGGCAGCACCCCCCCCCCCCCCCATGTGGCATGTCATTTTCGGCAGCACCCCTCCCCATCCGCTTCTGAACTTTAATGTGACATGTAATTTTGCTGCTTAGGGCCCCAGGGAGGTCAGGATCGGCACTGGGCATGGACACAGTGAGGCATCGGCAGGGCTCAAGTCCTGCGGGAACGCGTGGGAACGGAGTTCCTGCACTATTTTCACAGCAGGAACGCAGTTCCCTTTGCAGGACTAAAGCAGCCGAGAGCAGCCGAGCCGCCCGAGCCAATCCTTCACTAGGCGGCGATGCCCAGCTCGAGTCACTGTCAGGGGCCGGCGAACCTTAGTAGTCCTTTGTGTTACTGGCCGCTTCCTGTATATGGATTCATCGGGCAGTGTCCGTCACTTCCTCGATGCCGCAATGTCTCCTGGGAGCTTTTGTCATTGTTCCCAGGAGACATTGTGGAGGTCTGCCGCAAGTTATCGCGGGATTTAGAAAGAACTTGCTTAAAAAAACAAACATGTGGAATTATGCATATGAGCGTATCATTTTTTTTTTTTTTTGGGGGGGAGTGGATCTTGGGTGGGAGTTCCCACACTTTTTTCCCCAGGACTTGACCCCTGGGCATCGGCATAGTGAAGCATGGGCACAGTGAGGCATGGACATGGGCACAGTGAGGCATGGGCACAGTGATGCATGGGCACAGTGAGGCATGGGCACAGTGATGCATGGTCACAGTGAGGCATGGACACAGTGAGGCATGGGCACAGTGAGGCATGGGCACAGTGAGGCATGGGCATGGACACAGTGAGGCAAAGTGAGGCATGCAGATGGACACCCTAGGCTTATGCGTTTTCCCATTTTTTGTGGTAAAATCAGGTGCCTCGGCTTATATTCGGGTCAGCCTATACTCGAGTATATACGGTAGGCGGGTGAATTGCCTAAGTTCAGTGGGAACAAGATGGGTTTGCGTTGAACCAACGTCCAACCTGAACCCAAATCTCATCTCAGGTGATGAGTAAAGAAAAAAAGTTGAATGTAATTTCGTTTTGCCATCACATGAATTATTTCCAGTACATGGCGGTGGTGACCTTGCGGGTTCTTCCTGGATCAGGAGTAATAATGACGCTGGGCTCATTCCAGGGCTCTGGCGGGAGACATTGGAAGAGCGAACGTTGGGTGTTGAGTGCCGCCGTGCCACATTAATGATCTGATGGATAGACTGAGCTGAACATTCATTTATTCCGGGGAAGGAACAGCAGATTATAGATCCGGCTGTCACCCAGACAAATATCGCACAAGACAGACAGACGTCCGCTCTGACAATTTTATCTGACTGATGTCGCTTGCAGGGAGATTGATCCCCCGCAGCCCTCGGAGTGCCTCCATCAGGGCGCCCCCGGGCCAGCGTGACTTTTGCGAAGCGGCGGTGGATAAATCTTGATCGTGATTGATACATACAGGAAACAATAGGATTTATATCACTTTTCCCTCCCTTGAGAGACGGATAGATGGGCCAGCTCGGCGTGTCATTTCTGAGCTGACGAGGGAATTTCGCAAAGGTTGTTGATGGAAATTTCTTTGTCGCATTCGTTTATTTTCGCCGTGCATAATCTTCCCCGTGGAAAGTGCAAGGCTTCAAAGGTGTGAGGAAACAGAAAGAAACCAAAAAACATCATAATGAAAAGACAGTTGGGGCTGCTTGGATATCGGCTTTTAGCTTCACGGCTAAAGATTGGGGAGAAGAGAGACGTGAAGAGATGGGAGACGGGGGAAGGAAAGAAGAGAGGCGTGGAGAGATGGGAGACGGTGGAAGGAAAGAAGAGAGACGTGGAGAGATGGGAGACGGTGGAAGGAAAGAAGAGAGACGTGGAGAGATGGGAGACAGTGGAAGGAAAGAAGAGAGACGTGGAGAGATGGGAGATGGTGGAAGGAAAGAAGAGAGATGTGGAGAGATGGGAGATGGTGGAAGGAAAGAAGAGAGACGTGGAGAGATGGGAGACGGGGGAAGAAAAGAAGAGAGACGTGGAGAGATGGGAGACGGGGGAAGGAAAGAAGAGAGATGTGGAGAGATGGGAGACGGTGGAAGGAAAGAAGAGAGACGTGGAGAGATGGGAGACGGGGGAAGGAAAGAAGAGAGACGTGGAGAGATGGGAGACGGTGGAAGGAAAGAAGAGAGACATGGAGAGATGGGAGACGGTGGAAGGAAAGAAGAGAGACATGGAGAGATGGGAGATGGTGGAAGGAAAGAAGAGAGACGTACAGAGATGGGAGACGGTGGAAGGAAAGAAGAGAGACGTGGAGAGATGGGAGACGGGGGAAGGAAAGAAGAGAGACATGGAGAGATGGGAGATGGTGGAAGGAAAGAAGAGAGACGTGGAGAGATGGGAGACGTGTAAGGAAAGAAGAGAGACGTGGAGAGATGGGAGACGGTGGAAGGAAAGAAGAGAGACATGGAGAGATGGGAGACAGTGGAAGGAAAGAAGAGAGACGTGGAGAGATGGGAGACGGTGAAAGGAAAGAAGAGAGAAGCGGAGAGATGGGAGACGGTGGAAGGAAAGAAGAGAGATGTGGAGAGATGTGAGACGGTGGAAGGAAAGAAGAGAGACGTGGAGAGATGGGAGACGGTGGAAGGAAAGAAGAGAGACGTGGAGAGATGGGAGACGGTGGAAGGAAAGAAGAGAGACGTGGAGAGATGGGAGACGGGGGAAGGAAAGAAGAGAGACGTACAGAGATGGGAGACGGTGGAAGGAAAGAAGAGAGACGTGGAGAGATGGGAGACGGGGGAAGGAAAGAAGAGAGACATGGAGAGATGGGAGATGGTGGAAGGAAAGAAGAGAGACGTGGAGAGATGGGAGACGTGTAAGGAAAGAAGAGAGACGTGGAGAGATGGGAGACGGTGGAAGGAAAGAAGAGAGACATGGAGAGATGGGAGACAGTGGAAGGAAAGAAGAGAGACGTGGAGAGATGGGAGACGGTGAAAGGAAAGAAGAGAGAAGCGGAGAGATGGGAGACGGTGGAAGGAAAGAAGAGAGATGTGGAGAGATGTGAGACGGTGGAAGGAAAGAAGAGAGACGTGGAGAGATGGGAGACGGTGGAAGGAAAGAAGAGAGACGTGGAGAGATGGGAGACGGTGGAAGGAAAGAAGAGAGACGTGGAGAGATGGGAGACACGGGAAGGAAAGAAGAGAGACGTGGAGAGATGGGAGACGGGGGAAGGAAAGAAGAGAGACGTGGAGAGATGGGAGACGGTGGAAGGAAAGAAGAGAGACGTGGAGAGATGGGAGACGGGGGAAGGAAAGAAGAGAGATGTGGAGAGATGGGAGACGGTGGAAGGAAAGAAGAGAGACGTGGAGAGATGGGAGACATTGGAAGGAAAGAAGAGAGACGTGGAGAGATGGGAGACGGTGGAAGGAAAGAAGAGAGATGTGGAGAGATGTGAGACGGTGGAAGGAAAGAAGAGAGACGTGGAGAGATGGGAGACGGTGGAAGGAAAGAAGAGAGACGTGGAGAGATGGGAGACACGGGAAGGAAAGAAGAGAGACGTGGAGAGATGGGAGACGGGGGAAGGAAAGAAGAGAGACGTGGAGAGATGGGAGACGGGGGAAGGAAAGAAGAGAGACGTGGAGAGATGGGAGACGGGGGAAGGAAAGAAGAGAGACGTGGAGAGATGGGAGACGGTGGAAGGAAAGAAGAGAGTCGAGGAGAGATGGGAGACGGGGGAAGGAAAGAAGAGAGATGTGGAGAGATGGGAGACGGTGGAAGGAAAGAAGAGAGACGTGGAGAGATGGGAGACATTGGAAGGAAAGAAGAGAGACGTGGAGAGATGGGAGACGGTGGAAGGAAAGAAGAGAGACGTGGAGAGATGGGAGACGGTGGAAGGAAAGAAGAGAGACGTGGAGAGATGGGAGACGGTGGAAGGAAAGAAGAGAGATGTGAAGAGATAGGAGACGGTGGAAGGAAAGAAGAGAGACGTGGAGAGATGGGAGACGGGGGAAAGAAAGAAGAGAGACGTGGAGAGATGGGAGACATTGGAAGGAAAGAAGAGAGACGTGGAGAGATGGGAGACGGTGGAAGGAAAGAAGAGAGACGTGGAGAGATGGGAGATGGTGGAAGGAAAGAAGAGAGATGGGAGACGGTGTAAGGAAAGAAGAGAGACGTGGAGAGATGGGAGACGGTGGAAGGAAAGAAGAGAGACGTGGAGAGATGGGAGACGGTGGAAGGAAAGAAGAGAGACGTGGAGAGATGGGAGGCGGTGGAAGGAAAGAAGAGAGACGTGGAGAGATGGGAGATGGGGGAAGGAAAGAAGAGAGACGTGGAAAGATGGGAGACGGTGGAAGGAAAGAAGAGAGACGTGGAGAGATGGGAGACGGTGGAAGGAAAGAAGAGAGACGTGGAGAGATGGGAGACGGGGGAAGGAAAGAAGAGAGACGTGGAGAGATGGGAGACGGTGGGATGAAAGAAGAGAGACGTGGAGAGATGGGAGACGGTGGGATGAAAGAAGAGAGACGTGGAGAGATGGGAGACGGTGGAAGGAAAGAAGAGAGACGTGGAGAGATGGGAGACGGTGGGATGAAAGAAGAGATGTGGAGAGATGGGAGACGGTGGAAGGAAAGAAGAGAGACGTGGAGAGATGGGAGACGGTGGAAGGAAAGAAGAGAGACGTGGAGAGATGGGAGACGGGAAAGGAAAGAAGAGAGACGTGGAGAGATGGGAGATGGGGGAAGGAAAAAAGAGAGACGTGGAAAGATGGGAGACGGTGGAAGGAAAGAAGAGAGACGTGGAGAGATGGGAGACGGTGGAAGGAAAGAAGAGAGACGTGGAGAGATGGGAGACGGGGGAAGGAAATAAGAGAGACGTGGAGAGATGGGAGACGGTGGGATGAAAGAAGAGAGACGTGGAGAGATGGGAGACGGTGGGATGAAAGAAGAGAGACGTGGAGAGATGGGAGACGGTGGAAGGAAATAAGAGAGACGTGGAGAGATGGGAGACGGTGGGATGAAAGAAGAGATGTGGAGAGATGGGAGACGGTGGAAGGAAAGAAGAGAGACGTGGAGAGATGGGAGACGGTGGAAGGAAAGAAGAGAGACGTGGAGAGATGGGAGACAGTGGAAGGAAAGAAGAGAGACGTGGAGAGATGGGAGATGGTGGAAGGAAAGAAGAGAGATGTGGAGAGATGGGAGATGGTGGAAGGAAAGAAGAGAGACGTGGAGAGATGGGAGACGGGGGAAGAAAAGAAGAGAGACGTGGAGAGATGGGAGATGGTGGAAGGAAAGAAGAGAGACGTACAGAGATGGGAGACGGTGGAAGGAAAGAAGAGAGACGTGGAGAGATGGGAGACGGGGGAAGGAAAGAAGAGAGACATGGAGAGATGGGAGATGGTGGAAGGAAAGAAGAGAGACGTGGAGAGATGGGAGACGTGTAAGGAAAGAAGAGAGACGTGGAGAGATGGGAGACGGTGGAAGGAAAGAAGAGAGACATGGAGAGATGGGAGACAGTGGAAGGAAAGAAGAGAGACGTGGAGAGATGGGAGACGGTGAAAGGAAAGAAGAGAGACGCGGAGAGATGGGAGACGGTGGAAGGAAAGAAGAGAGATGTGGAGAGATGTGAGACGGTGGAAGGAAAGAAGAGAGACGTGGAGAGATGGGAGACGGTGGAAGGAAAGAAGAGAGACGTGGAGAGATGGGAGACGGTGGAAGGAAAGAAGAGAGACGTGGAGAGATGGGAGACACGGGAAGGAAAGAAGAGAGACGTGGAGAGATGGGAGACGGGGGAAGGAAAGAAGAGAGACGTGGAGAGATGGGAGACGGGGGAAGGAAAGAAGAGAGACGTGGAGAGATGGGAGACGGTGGAAGGAAAGAAGAGAGACGTGGAGAGATGGGAGACGGGGGAAGGAAAGAAGAGAGATGTGGAGAGATGGGAGACGGTGGAAGGAAAGAAGAGAGACGTGGAGAGATGGGAGACATTGGAAGGAAAGAAGAGAGATGTGGAGAGATGGGAGACGGTGGAAGGAAAGAAGAGAGACGTGGAGAGATGGGAGACGGTGGAAGGAAAGAAGAGAGACGTGGAGAGATGGGAGACGGTGGAAGGAAAGAAGAGAGATGTGAAGAGATAGGAGACGGTGGAAGGAAAGAAGAGAGACGTGGAGAGATGGGAGACGGGGGAAAGAAAGAAGAGAGACGTGGAGAGATGGGAGACATTGGAAGGAAAGAAGAGAGACGTGGAGAGATGGGAGACGGTGGAAGGAAAGAAGAGAGACGTGGAGAGATGGGAGATGGTGGAAGGAAAGAAGAGAGACGTGGAGAGATGGGAGACGGTGGAAGGAAAGAAGAGAGACGTGGAGAGATGGGAGACGGTGGAAGGAAAGAAGAGAGACGTGGAGAGATGGGAGACGGTGGAAGGAAAGAAGAGAGACGTGGAGAGATGGGAGACGGTGGAGGGAAAGAAGAGAGATGTGGAGAGATGGGAGACGGTGGAAGGAAAGAAGAGAGACGTGGAGAGATGGGAGACGTGTAAGGAAAGAAGAGAGACGTGGAGAGATGGGAGATGGTGGAAGGAAAGAAGAGAGACGTGGAGAGATGGGAGACGGGGGAAGGAAAGAAGAGAGACGTGGAGAGATGGGAGACGGGGGAAGGAAATAAGAGAGACGTGGAGAGATGGGAGACGGTGGAAGGAAAGAAGAGAGGCGTGGAGAGATGGGAGACGGTGGAGGGAAAGAATAGAGACGTGGAGAGATGGGAGACGGTGGAAGGAAAGAAGAGAGACGTGGAGAGATGGGAGACAGGGGAAGGAAAGAAGAGAGACGTGGAGAGATGGGAGACGGGGGAAGGAAATAAGAGAGGCGTGGAGAGATGGGAGACGGTGGAAGGAAAGAAGAGAGACGTGGAGAGATGGGAGATGGGGGAAGGAAAGAAGAGAGACGTGGAGAGATGGGAGACGGTGGAAGGAAAGAAGAGAGACGTGGAGAGATGGGAGATGGTGGAAGGAAAGAAGAGAGACGTGGAGAGATGGGAGACGGTGGAAGGAAAGAAGAGAGACGTGGAGAGATGGGAGACGGTGGAAGGAAAGAAGAGAGACGTGGAGAGATGGGAGACGGTGGAGGGAAAGAAGAGAGATGTGGAGAGATGGGAGACGGTGGAAGGAAAGAAGAGAGACGTGGAGAGATGGGAGACGTGTAAGGAAAGAAGAGAGACGTGGAGAGATGGGAGATGGTGGAAGGAAAGAAGAGAGACGTGGAGAGATGGGAGACGGGGGAAGGAAAGAAGAGAGACGTGGAGAGATGGGAGACGGGGGAAGGAAATAAGAGAGACGTGGAGAGATGGGAGACGGTGGAAGGAAAGAAGAGAGGCGTGGAGAGATGGGAGACGGTGGAGGGAAAGAATAGAGACGTGGAGAGATGGGAGACGGTGGAAGGAAAGAAGAGAGACGTGGAGAGATGGGAGACAGGGGAAGGAAAGAAGAGAGACGTGGAGAGATGGGAGACGGGGGAAGGAAATAAGAGAGACGTGGAGAGATGGGAGACGGTGGAAGGAAAGAAGAGAGATGTGGAGAGATGGGAGATGGGGGAAGGAAAGAAGAGAGACGTGGAGAGATGGGAGACGGTGGAAGGAAAGATGAGAGACGTGGAGAGATGGGAGACGGGGGAAGGAGAGAAGAGAGACGTGGAGAGATTGGAGACGGTGGAAGGAAAGAAGAGAGATGGGAGACGGTGGACCCCTACAGCGCCCCCTAGTGGTTAACTCCTAAACTGCAATTTATCATTTTCACAGTAATCGATGCATTTTTATAGCACTTTTTGCTGTGAAAATGACAATGGTCCCAAAAATGTGTCAAAATTGTCCGAAGTGTCCGCCATAATGTCGCAGTCACAAAAAAAATCGCTGATCGCCGCCATTAGTAGTAAAAAATAAATATTAATAAAAATGCCATAAAACTATCCCCTATTTTGTAAACGCTATAAATTGTGCGCAAACCAATCGTTAAACGCTTATTGCAATTTTTTTACCAAAAATAGGTAGAAGAATACGTATCGGCCTAAACTGAGAATTTTTTTTTTTTTTTATGTATTTTTGGGGAAATTTATTACAGCAAAAAGTAAAAAATAGATTTTTTTTCAAAATTGTCGCTCTATTTTTGTTTATAGCGCAAAAAATAAAAACCGCAGAGGTGATCAAGTACCACCAAAAGAAAGGTCTATTTGTGGAAAAAAAAGGACGCCAATTTTGTTTGGGAGCCACGTCGCACGACCGCGCAATTGTCAGTTAAAGCGACGCAGTGCCGAATCGTAAAAAGGGGCCAGGTCCTTAACCTGCATATTGGTCCGGGTCTTAAGTGGTTAATGTCAGCATTGTCCCAGGTGAAGCTGCTATAGAAAGGGTTAGCGGCCCCCCCCGTCATCTTTGTGTTATGGGGCCCCATGATTGGTGGTTACACCCATGCTTGCTGTATTTATGGGGGATATCTCAGGTGGGATAGCGGCGGGATATAAGATAATTGGTAGAGATCCTACAAATAACAGAAAGATCACTCACTGTCACTTTGCCATCACATCTTCAGAGATGAAAGAATTCTCCACCACAATGGATAATGTTTGTGTTTTTCTCTTCCAGACAACTTTCATCTCTCATCTCTCTCTCTCAAAGACTCATCACAGGTCAGATATATTGTAGAGGAGCCGTGACAGACGTGAAGGCCTCATCCTCCGCCACTACGCGACACTCTGTAATAACAGTGACACGCTTTCATCCCGGAGCGGCACGACCAGACTGTCCGGATTTCTCTGAACCTGACATATGGAGGGTGCAGAACCCTAATACAGCGGAACCTCGGATTACGAGGATAATCCGTTCCAGGAGAACGCTCGTAATCCAAAGCACTCGCATATCAAAGCGAGTTTCCCCATTAAAGTCAATGGCCCAGATTCAAGAAGCAATTGCGCCCGTGCAACCATAAGTTACACGGCGCAATTGCTTACTTACTCCGGTGTAACGAGTGCTCCTGATTCAGGAACCTCGTTACACCGACTGCAGCCTAAAATCTGCGCGGCATAAAGCACTTATGCCTCGCAGATTTTAGGCTGCATTCTTGCGTGTGCCGCTAGGGGGCGCTCCCATTGCGATCAGCGTGTAGTATGCAAATTGCATACTACCAACTGATTCACAAACTTGCGCGGGCCCCGCGCAAGCCAGGTACGGAGTTTCCGTACGGCAACTTTAGCGCAAGGCTGCCCTTTCTAATAGCAGGGGCAGCCAATGCTAAAGTATAGCCGCCGCTCCCGCGCCGTGAAATTTGAATTTCACGGCGTTTGCGTAAGTGATGCGTGAATGGCGCTGGACGCCATTCACCTTCACTTTGAAGCAAATGACGTCCTTGCAACGTCATTTGCCGCAATGCACGTCGGGAAAGTGCGCTGTACGCTCGGCGCGGGAGCGCGCCTAATTTAAATGATTCCCGCCCCCGGCGGGATCATTTACATT
The DNA here is from genome assembly GCF_905171775.1 of Rana temporaria. NCBI lineage: Eukaryota > Metazoa > Chordata > Amphibia > Anura > Ranidae > Rana > Rana temporaria. The sequence goes on along the minus strand of NC_053501.1, from coordinate 5,965,750 downwards.
GCGCGCGCTTACGCCGGGCAATTTTGCCGGCGCGCCCTCGCAATTCACGGAGCTACTGCTCCGTGAATCGAGGGCAGCGCAAAATATTTGCGCGGGCGCAGGGCAAAATCGTTGCCCTGTGCCCGCGCAAATATAGCGCAATTCTACCTGAATCTGGGCCAATGGAAACAAAAATTATTTGTTTTGCATTGACTTCAATGGAATGCAATACCGCTAATTTGCCAAATGAAATAGTCGCCTTTGCTCTACTGCTCCACCTTCTGGATGCATATGGTAGATATGATATACTCATTAAACAAATAGTAAAAAAAGGAAATTACCGTATTTATCGGCGTATACCGCGCACTTTTTTGCAAAATCGTGGGTGCGCGATATACGCCGATACCCGCTTCCCGCACTAGGTTTGAACCACTGCGCCGACATATACCGAGCGCAGTACACTCGGGTATACTCGGGCAGGCTCGGCTCCTCTCGCGGTCACGTCCTGTACGTCCTTTACGCGAGAGGAGCCGAGCCTGCCCGAGTATACCCGAGTGTACTGCGCTCGGTATATGTCGGCGGAGTGGTTCGAACACAGCGCGGGAAGCGGGCGATCGGCTGAAGAACACAGCGGGGAGGACACCACGATGGCCGCAGAAGAACGCCGGACCCGACAAAGGCCGCGATGGACGCGATGGACGCCGGGAAAGACACCAAAACTGTAAGTACTAAAATGTTTTTTTTTACAGGAATGACGGGTCCACTTTAGGGGTGCGCGCTATACGCCGGAGCGCGCAATACCCCGATAAATACGGTATATGCACCCTTCAACCTTCTTCCACCCAACTGCGCCAATCAATATACAAACCCCCAAAAAAAGCAGCTACTTAAAAAACGTGAATGATATGTGAAAAATTCTGAATGAACAAAATTTTGGATTGTTCGAAATAATTTTTGCACATAGCGCTACTATTTTGTTCATTCAGGATTTTTCACACAATATATACTTACTAGACCAAAAAGTAGGAAAAAAATATATATATTTTTTTGTTTTTTTTTAGGTCATGAAGTTAAATAAGAAAGTAAAACAGCACCATAAGTTTCCTTTCAAGGGTTAATTTTCCTCCGAACTCGCCTTTTTTCTTCATCACATGGCACGTCCATCGTCCACCGCTACACTGTAACAGAATAAGATGAAAGAATGTTCGCGGGTTTTTACTGACGCTTTGAAGTTGAGGTTTTCCATTTAGAAAGGCCTGGAAAGAACAACAGAAATTAGTGGCAGTCTGGGATCCCCGGCGGCTCGGTTCAGGCCGGCGTATAACGTAATGAGGGTCATATGAAGCCTCGGCTGCGGCACGCAGGGACTGGGCAGGGCACGGCGGTATTATGGCGAACGGCTCACTCATCAACGCCTCGTAATCAAGGCCTGAAAAAAAAAAAGGAGCTCAGACTGGTGAAAACTCACTCACTTTTTTTTATAAGAAATTTCAGTGTTAAGGGTTTCATCGCCACTCTGGACAAGTTCTCAAAAACTTTTGACAAAGGTGACAATAGTCTTGCAAAATACATGTTACCAAAAGTATTGGGACGCCTGCCTTTACACGCACATGAACTTTAACTACTTGCCGACCAGCCGCCGCCGGCAGGTTGGCTCCCCTGCGCGAGAGCCCGTAGCTATACGTCGGCTCTCTACGCGGCCACTAGGGGCGCGCGCGCGCCCCGCTCGTCCCTGACTCCCGCGTGTGTGCCCGGCAGATCGGCTCCCCTGCGCGAGAGCCCATAGCTATACGTCGGCTCTCTACGCGGCCACTAGGGGCGCGCCCCCCGCTCATCCCTGACTCCCGCGCGTGTGCCCGGCAGGTCGGCTCCCCTGCGCGAGAGCCCATAGCTATACGTCGGCTCTCTACGCGGCCACTAGGGGCGCGCCCCCCGCTCATCCCTGACTCCCGCGCGCGTGCCCGGCAGGTCGGCTCCCCTGCGCGAGAGCCCATAGCTATACGTCGGCTCTCTACGCGGCCACTAGGGGCGCGCCCCCCGCTCATCCCTGACTCCCGCGCGCGTGCCCGGCGGGCGCTACCGCCGCCGGGCACCCGCGAACGCTCGTTACAGAGCGAGGACCGGAAGCTGTGTGTGTAAACACACAGCTCCCGGTCCTGCCAGGGGAGAAATGCCTGACCGTCTGTTCATACAATGTATGAACAGTGATCAGTCATTTCCCCTAGTGAGGCCACCCCCCCTACAGTTAGAACACACCCAGGTAACATACTTAACCCCTTCCCCGCCCCCTAGTGTGAAGAAGAAGAAGAATATTGGACTAATAGATATATTTATAATAGCAAAAAGTAAAAAATATTGTTTTTTTTTCAAAATTGTCGCTCTAATTTTGTTTATAGCGCAAAAAATAAAACCCGCAGAGGTGATCAAATACCACCAAAATAAATCTCTATTTGTGGGAAAAAAGGGACGCCAATTTTGTTTGGGAGCCACGTCGCACGACTGCGCAATTGTCAGTTCAAGCGACGCAGTGCCGAATCGCCAAGAAGTGGCCAGGTCTTTGTCCAGCCAAATGGTTCCCAGGGCTGAAGTGGTTAAATATCCAAACGGCTACTTACTCTGGTGTTCTCCTTGAGAATAACGTGATTGTTCTGTAACCCCCATCCTAGGCGCATGTGACGCTTATGAAAGCGCCGGTCCGCCGCGCTAAGGGATCAAACTTTATCCGCCGTCAATGATATAACAAACACAAGCCGAGAAGATGAGAGGGGCTGCAGCTGGTGATAATGGAACGGGGGAGGGGGGGGGATTTTCACGCTCTTAGACTTCTCAGAGGAGATCCGACGTAGACAACAGGTGCCCGAATATCACGGAAAGGTCAGGGTGGCGGGGAGCAATTTGTTAATGGAGGGATTGCCAGGATCAGCCACTTAGGAGTCTTCTTTATCTGATTAACGCATTTCACTTTTAGTCGTCTTGTCTGAGCCTCATGCAAGGGATGCTGGGAGAGGCACAGGGGAAGATTTCATAAGCTGCCCGCAGCCGATGGGTAAAAGGGGTGCTCAGGTTTCTTCCACGGGCCTCATTTACATTGGAGTGAAGAACAGGCCTTTGCTTGGCGTTATTTAGTCTCAATCCCATTGCAAAGACAATTCTTCTTTAATATAAAAGTGAATGATCTCCCATAGCTTCCAAGTGTCCCTGATTTCGAAGGACTGTCCCTTTTTTGGAATAAAGTCCCTCTTTCCTCCTCATTTGTCCCTCACTTTGGTCTGATCTATATACAGTTGAACCTTGGATTACGAGTAGGGGTGCAACAAATCACAGTTCATCCGTGACCCGAACGGGTCACCCCCTTCGGATCAGAACACACTGTGATCCGAGCCGCAGGAATAACATTAGGAAAGGCCGCTTCTTCGGCCTAGCTCCGGAGCCGCGGCCATCTTGGTACACCCGGCGGCGGCCCTCCTCTGTTTACACCCACAGACGAGGAGCCAGCACTCGTGGGACACACACTGGGAGTGTCTGTACTGCCCGAGGGGGGGGGGGGCTCTTGCCCTGAGAGAAGGGGGGTCTCTTGCCCTGAGAGGAGGGGGGTCTTTTGCCCTGGAGAGGAGGGGGGGTCTCTTGCCTTGAGAGGAGGGGGGGTCTCTTGCCTTGAGTCTCTTGCCCTGAGAGGAAGGGGGGGTCTCTTGCCCTGAGAGGAGGGGGGGTCTCTGTACTGAGAGGAGGGGGGTGTCTGCACCGAGGGGGTACTATAGTTGGTGGGGGGGGGGTGAACAGTGGGGGGAGATGTGTATATTACAGTGGGGGGGGGGAGATGTGTATATTACAGTGGGGGGGGAGATGTGTATATTACAGTGGGGGGGAGATGTGTATATTACAGTGGGGGTAAATTACGTCCAGCCCCATTCACGGACGACTTACGCAAACAACGTAAAATTTTCAAAATTCGACACGGGAACGACGTCCATACTTAACATTGGTACGCCGCATGTACGCCTCATATAGCAGGGGTAACTTTACGCCGGGAAAAGCCTAACGTAAACGGCGTATCTGTAATGCGTCGGCCAGGCGTACGTTCGTGAATTCGCGTATCTAGCTGATTTACATATTTCTAGGCGTAAATCAGCGTACACGCCCCTAGCGGCCAGCGTAAATATGCAGTTAAGATCCGACGGCGTAAGAGACTTACGACGGTCAGATCTAATAGAAATCTATGCGTAACTGATTCTAAGAATCAGGCGCATAGATACGACCGCCCAGACTCAGAGATACGACGGCTTATCTGGAGATACGCCGGATGGGCCTTTGTTTTTATATATAGTGAGATCCCTTTCTTGCTTCTGCAATTACTGTATCCTGAATTGCGTCCTGAAGAAGCCCGACGGCGAAACGCGTTGATGCATTCGGGTTCTACTTCATATAATATGTATTCATATGTATGATATGTATGATCTTTAATTTTTGCATTGTGCTTGTATTTTATTTCATGTTTGTGTTTCTCTTTTTTTCTATTAAACAAATGTATATTTTTAACGTATCTCTAGTGTTTACTGTGCCGCTAAAGTCCGAATAGGGTTCATACCCCTTTTTATTTTTATTTTTATATCATATTTGGTTTGCTACTTTGTGAAATAAATAATGCACAAGGCTGGTGCACTTTTCTTTTTTTTTTTACTTTTTTTTTGCTTTTTGTATAGTTTTAATTTTTTTCGTATTCTTTCTGTAGTTCAACTATTTCCTACACGGCCCCAGCTTTTCTTCAACAGCATTTTTTATTTTTATTTTAAATATTCAGCAGGCAGTATATGGGGAAGCAGTAACAGAAGTTACTAAATTATTTTCTGAACAAACAAAGACGTGAATTCACCCCTAGCAAGACAAACCGCGGCGCTCACCCTGCTACATATTTAGGAAATATTCCAACTCTTCAGTTTCCTTTGTCAAATGTCACGGGGGGGGGGGGCCTCTTCTAATCCCATTCTTCTTGTGTTTACCCCACACTTAACCTGTTTTCCTAAAAAAAGAAAAAGACACAACGTAGTCACCGCCAGTGTTGCCAACCTACCAGATTGAAATTTACTGGCACGACACCCGAAATTTACTGGCGCAGCCACGTTTTTACTGGCATTTCACAAAAGTTACTAAATTACATTTTTAGGTGCAAATTTCAGTATTTAGGCTACAAACAAGTACGCTAGGCAAATAGCAATGTGATTTAAGGTAGATATTAAGGTGAAAAAAAACATATTTTTGTTATTTTCAATATAAAAAGGGCAAATTATTTAGTCACATCACCCCCTGCCTCCATCCCCCTCTGCCACCAACACCCCCTGCATTCACCCCCCTCTGCGGTGCCACAATCTCCCCCTACCTCCAATCTCCCCCTACCTCCAATCTCCCCCTGTCTCCAATCTCCCTCTGCCTCCAATCTCCCGCTGCCTTCAATCTCCCTCTGCCTCCAATCACCCCCTGCCTCCATCCCCCTCTGCCACCAACACCCCCTGCCTTCACCCCCCTCTGCGGTGCCACAAACTCCCCCTGCCTCCAGTCTCCCCCTGCCTCCAATCTCCCTCTGCCTCCAATCCCCCCTGCCTCCAATCTCCCTCTGCCTCCAATCTCCCTCTGCCTCCAATCTCCCCCTGCCTCCAATCTCCCCCTGCCTCCAATCTCCCTCTGCCTCCAACCTCCCCCTACCTCCAATCTCCCCGAGGCCCACTGCCTCCAATCTCCCCCTGCCTCCAATCTCCCCCTGCCTCCAATCTCCCTCTGCCTCCAATCTCCCTCTGCCTCCATTCTCCCTCTACCTCCAATCTCCCCCTGCCTCCAATCTCCCCCTGCCTCCAATCTCCCTCTGCCTCCAATCTCCCTCTGCCTCCATTCTCCCTCTACCTCCAATCTCCCCCTGCCTCCAATCTCCCCTACCTCCAATCTCCCCCTGCCTCCAATCTCCCTCTCCCTTTCAATCTCCCTCTGCCTCCAATCTCCCCCTACCTCCAATCTCCCTGAGGCTCCCTGCCTCCAATCTCCCTCTGCCTCCAATCTCGCTCTGCCTCCAATCTCCCCCTACCTCCAATCTCCCCTGACTCCAATCTCCCTCTGCCTCCAATCTCCCCCTACCTCCAATCTCCCCGAGGCCCCCTGCCTCCAATCTCCCTCTGCCTCTAATCTCCCTCTGCCTCCCATCTCCCTCTGCCTCCAATTTCCTCCTGCCTCCAATCTACCCCTACCTCCAATCTCCCTCTGCCTCCAATCTCCCCGAGGCCCCCTGCCTCCAATCTCCCTGAGGCCCCCTGCCTCCAATCTCCCTCTGCCTCTGATATCCCCCAGACCCCTGCCTCGATCGTCCCCTGCCACCATCCCCCTCTGCAGTACCACCAACAACCCCTGTCTCCATCCCCCACTGTCTGCCGTGCCACCATCCCCCTCTGCGGTGCCACCAACACCCCTTGCCTCCAATCTAGGGTGACCACGTGTCCCGGACTGCCCGGGACAGTCCCGCATTTTGAAGGTCTGTCCCGGGCACCTTCATTCCAGGACAATGCAGTGTCCCGGAATTAAACTGACACAGCCACCCCCCCCCCCCCGGGTCAATCTGATGCCCCCAAAAAAGGCCGCCATATCACTGCTTTACTTACTGACAGTACTTGTCCTGGCCGGGAATGCCTGGAGGAGCACAATCCCGCCCCCTGCTTGTGATTGGAGAAATCATTAATCCCGCCTCTTGTGTCCAATCACTGTGCTGTGATTCGTTACAGCACAAGCTGATTTTTGGGAAGGGAGAGATGTCCCTGAATGGTAGTTTGGAAATGTGGTCACCCTACTCCAATCACCCCCTGCCACTAACACCCCCTGCCTCCAATCTCCCCCTGCCTTCATTGCCCCCTACCTCTATCCCCCTCTGCGGTGCCACCGGAGCCTCCAATCACCCCCTGCCTCCAATCTCCCCCTGCCTTCATTGCCCCCTACCTCCATCCCCCTCTGCGGTGCCACCGGAGCCTCCAATCACCCCCTGCCTCCAATCTCCCCCTGCCTTCATTGCCCCCTACCTCCATCCCGCTCTGCGGTGCCACCGGAGCCTCCAATCACCCCCTGCCTCCAATCTCCCCCTGCCTTCATTGCCCCCTACCTCCATCCCCCTCTGCGGTGCCACCGGAGCCTCCAATCACCCCCTGCCTCCAATCTCCATGCGCAGTTCCAAGCCCAACCGATCTCTAATTTTACTGGCACATTCCCGCAACCACGGACATTTACGAACGGGGAGAAAAAAAAGTGCCCGTTTTTACGAACTGTCCGTAAAATTACGGGCGGTTGGCAACACTGGTCACCACTAGAACCTCAGGACATCAAAGTCCAGGAAGGAGGAACCCAGCCGGACATTCGGCCCCAGAGAAGTTCACTTTGCATTTCAAGGAAAGTTTTAACACGAAATAAAAACCCATTTTCTTCACCGTTCTCTTATTACAAAGTGTCACCCGGCGCTCGCTCCTTCTAATCCCAACACTCAGACATGCCCCGACAAACATCATATTTCTCCGAACTCTCAGGAGCTATTAAGCAAATGTTTCTTGTTTCGACTAGAGCTTAACGGGTAAGAACAATGCGAACCCGCTGAAAAACGGCGACGCCGAGCCGGATTGAATTTCCGAAGCGGGAGCTGCAATTTTGTAACAAGAACCCTGTTTATTTATTTCATTTAGTGAATTAATTAATTCATTTATTTAAAAGGGGGGGGGGAGGGGGGGGCAACGTCAGAAAATCTGTTTGTAATCAGAACGCTTCACATTGGCGGACCATTAATCCCGCCGCTATTAATGTTAAGCGGCTTAATTTTTTGGTAATTCAAAATGCACTTTCGCCCAGAAAAATGCTGGTTAGCGGTAATAAGCAGCACTAATCGCCATGTTCTCTAAGCGGAGAAGGGTGTTTTTTTTTTAACTTAGCAATTTTTGTATAATAATATATCATTTTATAGCCCTTATTAGGGAAGGAACAAGTCTGACGCTGGCCGGACGTGTGTTTGTCTATCCTTGCTGGTCAGTGAGGAGGTGAACTTTGTCCGTGAGCGGGTCCCTGTCATAGATATGCAATAAAGTCTGGCAGCTTACCTGTCTCCATGTGTTCCCTCTTTCTGGCTGTCTTTTATCACCTTCCTCCCTGTAAGGCTCCACCCCAGGCCATCGCAGGAAACCTATATTAACCACTGCACTGCTAGGCTGCTTTGCTGTTCAACCGTGTTGTTAGCTTAAGTTCCTGTCTGCAGTGTGCTACGTTTACCTGTTTGCCTGTGACCCTGACCTTTTGCCTGTCCCTCGGTTACCCTTGTCTGCCCGTTGCCCTGACCTCGGCTTACCCATCACCATCCCTTGTCCTGCTTGCTGCTTCCCCTCTCTCCCTGCGGAGCGTGACCTAGGGGTTCCCAGGAGTCGCGACCTGGATCCAGCTGCGGCGAAGGCCATCCTCACCACTAGAGGCTCTGGTGAACACAAAGCTGGGTCTTAGACTCCGCGCCCTGGGGAATCTTGGGTTCACGCTTCCTCTCTGATAGCAGCAGTCGGCTATAGGGTTTACTACCCTGTGGTGCATCCCTGACCCCAACGGGGTGCACTTGTCACCTGGCCACAGGTGACCTGACAGTCCCCGCCCAACTCGGAGTCCCTCCCTGTCTGTGCCGTGCTTACGTGACGTTGGTGACAGCCAGCGTGCATCCGTGCGGGCGGCTACATCTGGCATCCCCTCAGCACAGTCTAGTTGCCACTTTTTGGAGACGCCATAGCACACCACCTCATTCCATCTCCTCCCTCCCCTGGCTGGGATTCAAGGATGTCCTATGAGGTTATAATACCCACCATCTTTTTAAGTGGCTCTTTCCCTGATTTGGCGACTATACAATTTGACACACTGGCCCAGATTCAGAGAGCAATTGCGCCTGCGTAACCATAGTTACGCAGCGCAATTGCTTACTTGCCCCGGCGTTACGAATGCTCCTGATTCAGGAACATCGTAACGCCGACTGCAGCCTAAAATCTGCGTGGCATAAGGCTCTTATGCCACGCAGATTTTAGGCTGCATTCTTGCGATGATCGCTAGGGGGCGCTCCCATTGTGCTCAGTGTATAGTATGCAAATTGCATACTAACACCGATTCACAATGTTGCGCGGGCCCTGCGTACGCAAGTTACGGAGTTTCCGTACTGCGTCTTTAGCATAAGGCTGCCCCTTCTAATAGTAGGGGCAGCCAATGCTAAAGTATACCCGCCGTTCCCGCGTCGTGAAATTTGAATTTCACGTCGTTTGCGTAAGTGATTCGTGAATGACGCTGGACGCCATTCACGTTCACTTGGAAGCAAACGACGTCCTTGCGACGTCATTTGCCGCAATGCACGTCGGGAAAGTTTCCCGACGGAGCATGCGTACTACGCTCGGCGCGGGAACGCGCCTAATTTAAATGATCCACGCCCCCTACGGGATCATTTAAATTACGTGCCCTTACGCCGGGCATTTTTGAGGAGCGTCCACGCAAATTACGTGGCTACTGCTTCGTGAATGAAGCGTAGCGCAAATAATTTGCGGGGGCGCAGGGCAAAAACGGGACGCTGCGCCTCCGTAAGGAGTGCGCAGCGGTACCTGAATCTACCCCACAGATTTTTACATCCTGTCCCTAGTTTTACTGAGGCTGTCAACCCTGATGGGGCCCCCTAGTGGCAAGGGGCCCCTCGGGCAGTGCCCGAGTGCCCGAATGGTCAGTCCGCCCCTTCCGTCTGTTTACATTGACAGATCCCTGTTCTGTCTCTCTGTGGATCAATCGCAGGTGGCCGAAGGACATCGCTGCCGCCGGTTACACGCATCGGCTCTGGCGTTGCGCGTGCCCCCTATTCCTCTTAAAGACGTACAATGACACCGGTTTGCGCAGAGGCGCCAACCTGCTGCAGTACAACTGCGGCGGCCGGTCCGGAAGTAGTTAAAGTCCATTACACCCATAAAAAAAACGCCATTGATATCAACGCATGTCACCAAAAACAGGATAACGAGGAGCTCTCCGAATTGCGCTCTTCCCTACCGGAGAATTGTGCCGGGTTATAGCGCCGTGGAATCTGACAGCTGGAATGTGTACTTCGTAACATTATGTTCCTGTTTTACCAACGATATTAAAATTTTATATTGCGTTTAAGTCTCCCGAGACTTGTCCGAACGCCAGCCCGCGTTTTCGCCATGATATTTATTGATAAAATCATCTGTTTTGAAAAAAAAAAAAACCTATTTTCACGCATTCGCTTTTTCTTTCCAAGATGACGGCAGGTTAGAAATGGGGTGTAATTTTCTCTCTCTATAAACACGGCGTTCGCGGGCCTCCATGTTTATAGGCGAGCGGCGTACGGGGATAAATAATACTGGGCGCGTTTAGTAAGGAAAACGATTCGATTCCTCATTAAGATCCGCTGAAAGTTTAGAGCCCTGGCACAAAGCGAGTCTTTCCCTCCCAGTTTAATGTCACGTAATAATTACGCCTCGCCGGCGAAAATACCAACACGGCCGCGCAAACGTTTGGAGAGGTACGAAGCGCTTGGTTTTATGATGTGCTCGCAACTTATTTTGATGCTTTTGTATCGCATTGTTTTTCGATCATATCCATAGGAACCTGGCAAATTTTCTGTGTTTATTAGAAGAAAAATTATTACTAATGTAAAAAAAAAAATGTATTTATAGAAAAAAAATGTGGTTACTTTTATGTTCTAAGTCAGTCAATATAATTGTGCATCTGGCAATAAGTACACCGGGATACGTCTTAATGAAAGTTGGCTACAGCTGCGTCTGTTTGGCGTTCTTATTGAAACAATTGCGTCAATAACGCGGTATGGGAAAAATGTAACTTTTCTAATAATCAAAGCCAATTTTGCATAAAATGTATCTAATGCCAAAACCTTTTTTATTACGTTTTTTTTTTGTCCCATTCACCTTAACCACTTGCCGACCCGCTCACGCCGATCAGCAGAATGGCACTACTGCGCAAGCTGACGTACCTGCATAGGTGTGCGCAACCTATTGCATTATGGTGTGCACCCCAAAGCTCAAACACACGTGTGTGTGTGTGTGTGTGTGTGTGTGTGTATATATATATATATATATATATATATATATATATACATATATATATATATATATATATATACCGTAATTATCGGCGTATACCGCGCACTTTTTTCCCTTTAAAATAAGGGGAAAATCATGGGTGCGTGATATACGCCGATACCCGCTTCACGCGCTCAGTTTGAATGCCTGCGCCGACATATACCGAGTGCAGTACACTCAGCTACATTCGGCCAGGCTCAGGTTCGCTCGTGCTCACGCATAAACGTCACAGAGCGTGAGCACAAGCAAAGCCGAGCCTGGCCGAATATAGCCGAGTGTACTGCACGACGGTATATGTTGGCGCAGGCATTCAAACTGAGCGCGGGAAGCAGCGATTTGAAGGGTAACAGCCTGGGAGGACACCACCGAAGCCGCAGACGGACGCCGGACCCGACGAGGAGGACACTACCGAAACCGCAGACGGACGCCGGACCCGACGAGGAGGACACCACCGAAGCCGCAGACGGACGCCGGACCCGACGAGGCCGCCGATGGACGCCGCGCAAGACACCAAAACTGTAAGTACTAAAATGTTTTTTTTTACAGGAATGCGGGTCCACATTAGGGGTGCGCGCTATACGCCGGAGTGTGCAATACCCCAATAAATACGGTATATATATATATATATATATATATATATATATATATATATATATATATTATGTACATTAAAACCTTGGTTTGAGATTAACTTGGTTTAAGAGCGTTTTGCAAGACAAGCAAAATGTTTTAATACATTTTGCCTTGATATACAAGCGATGTCTTGATATAAGAGTAGCGTCATGTCACAACTGAGTATAAAAGAGAAGAGAGGAGCCTCTAATGCCGCGTACACACGATCATTTTTCGGGTTCTAAAAAATGACATTTTTTTTAATGTCATTAAAAACGTTGTACGTCACCGCGCTTTGCTAGAGCATTTTTTTTTTTCACGATCGTGTGTAGGCAAGGCCGTTTTAATGATCAAGTGGAAAAAAACGTTGTTTTTTCTAGACCCTTAAAAACGTCATTTTTTAGAACCAGAAAAATTATCGTGTGTACGCGGCATTAGTGTAGCAATATGGTTACATTTAATGAAGGTACAACATTTGGCAACATATTGCTACACTTATGCCGCGTACACACGGTCGTTTTTCTTGTCCTAGAAAAAACAGCGGGCCGGATTCAAAGAGATTTGCGCATTATTTACGGAGGAGCAGGGCAACGTTTTTGCCCTGCGCCCCCGCAAATTTGCTCCGCTGCCCTTGATTCACGGAGCAGAAGCACCGTAAATTGCGCGGGCGCGCCGGCAAAATGCCCGGCGCACGAGCACGCAATTTAAATGATCCCGTAGGGGGCGGGAATCATTTAAATTAGGCGCGTTCCCGCACCGATCGTAGAGCGCATGCTCCGTCGGGAAACTTTCCCAACGTGCATTGTGGCAAATGACGTCGCAAGGACGTCATTTGCTTCAAAGTGAACGTGAATGGCGTCCAGCGCTATTCACGATTCACTTACGCAAACGACGTAAAATTCAAATTTCGCGACGCGGGAACGACGGGTATACGTAACATGGGCTGCCCCTGCTAATAGCAGGGGCAGCCTTGCGCGAAAACCGCCGTATGTAAACGACGTAAATTGCGTACGCAGGGCTCGCGCAACGTTGTGAATCGGTGTTAGTATGCAATTTGCATACTATACGCTGAGCACAACGGGAACGCCACCTAGCGGTCACCGCAAGAATACAGCCTAAGATATGCGGGCATAAGAGCCTTATGCCGCGCAGATCTTAGGCTGCAGTCGGCGTAGCGAGGTTCCTGAATCAGGAGCACTTGTTACGGCGGGGCAAGTAAGCAATTGCGCTGTGTAACCTATGGTTACACAGGCGCAATTGCTTCTTGAATCCGGCCCAGCGTTTTTTCTCAACGTGCTTTCTACACGTAATACTGAAATTTACTGTACAGATACGAAGGGAAAAAAATAAAAAAACTACCAGACCTGTCAAGTCTGTCAAGTTCAATAATCTTTATTTAAATGTATTTTTTTCAATCAATCACAGGATTTTTTTCCTCTGCCTCTACAAGAGGTGAAAGTTCTGAGAGGTGGGCAAAGTAAGTGTCCCTGAGGTTTAGCCGTCAGAATTTAATTTGCCCATCGGGCACCATTCCAAAATCCGATCCCCCCCCCCCCCCCCCGAACCCTCAACGCCAACGTGCGCCTCCCTCCCGGGGATCCCCAACTCAAAATCCTGGAAATGAGAAGCAACATATTTTTTTTTTTTTAACGATGGGTTTTACTGAAAAATCCTGCAGTGGACATGATCGGAGCGGGCAGCTCCAAGATGACGACTTTCCTCGCGAATTCTCATTTGCGTCCAAACAATTCAGCAGAGGCTCCTCTTGGCAGTTTATTTGAAGTTATTTTGTAAATGTAAAAAAAAGATCTGGAGCCTTCCTGCTTCCCATTTCCAAATGCCAAAAAGATTGAGGAAGATTGGCAGCTTTTTTTTTTGGCCAACGTTTATATAAATCATGTTCGCCCTGACGTGGTGGAATGCGGGCTGCGAGACGCCGGAGCGGAGGCGCAAATGACAGAACGCGCCTTATCACTGTTGATTGGTTTACAAACTGTGGAGGATTTGTTTTTCCACTCGTAAACAGGATCTCATCACAGTGATGTGTTTATGCCTCAGTATGTTCTTTTTATTTATTTATTTTTTTATTTTATTTTATTTTTTTATTTTGTCTCAGCGATTTTTTTTTTGACTACGAACCATGAAAAGGATATTCCCTTGTGTGTCAAAATGTTGAGATACAACAACAGTGTGAGAAAGATGCAACTGGCAGCTTGTTTTACTTAAATCAAATCTTGCATGCCCCGTGCTCCGAAAAACAAAACAAAAAAAAACACAAAGAAAGCTAAATGAGGATAAAACATTTAAAGGAAAAAAAAAGAAAAAAGGCAAAAAATAAATAAAAAAATAAAAGCAGTCCTTCACGTTTAGGCTGCATTCACACCTGAGCGTAGGGCGTTCGGTCGTTTTTTCGGGCGTTTTTTTTCGCGCGTATTCATGCTTATTTGCGCGTTTGCATACAGCGTCGTGCGACGTTTTTGTACTTCGGCGTTTCTTATTTTAGCCAATAGGAAAAATTATCATCTTTTCATCACTTGTTGCTATGTTGGTAGATTTTTTTTAATCTTCTGCATGGGCGACAAGTTCTATTGATTAAAGCGACGAAACGCCCATAGCAAACGCCTGTTGTCGCGCGATACGCTCAATACGCGCGTTTCCCATTACTTTCTATGGGGAAAAAAAAAACGCTCAAACGCCTCTGTCGCTCGATTCGCGCGACAAAAAAAGGTCCGGGACTTGTTTGAGCTTCGCGCGACAGGCGTTTGGGCGTTCAGGCGTTCAGGTGTGAACAGTCACCATAGGGAATAATGTTAATTCTCCCCTCTGGCGTTTGTGAGCAGTGCGCTTCAGGCGTAAAAACGCCTAGGTGTGAATGGGGCCTTAGTGTTGAGCAGAATACGCCATATTCGATTTCGCGATATATCTCGAATATATAGTCGAATATTCGAGATATATTCGCTAAATTCGAATATTCGTGATATTTTATCGAAATGAAATGAGTGCGAAATTTCGCTATTGCGAATGCGAACATAATTGCGAAATTTCGACAAATGCGGAAGGAGCACTCTGATTGGCTCAGAATATTCGTGATTTTTTATCGAAATTTCGCAAAATGCGAATGCGATATTTATTGCGGAATTTCGACAAATGCTGTAGGAGCACTCTGATTGGCTCAGAATATTCGTGATATTTTATCGAAATTTCGCAAAATGCGAATGCGAGATTTATTGCCGAATTTCGACAAATGCTGTAGGAGCACTCTGATTGGCTCAGAATATTCGTGATATTTTATCGAAATTTCGCAAAAATGCGAATGCGAAATTGATTGCGGAATTTCGCCAACTGAAATGAAATGAAACTGAAAATGAAAAAAAATTAAACTGAAAAAATCGCTCTGATGCGGAAGATAGGGCGAAGAAAATAATCGCGCGATATTCCGATTGCCGAATAATCGCATTGCGATTTTTCGGCAAGATAAAATGATCGCTTCAGCTACTCGGCCCAAGGTCTCTAAACATACCAGCAATGCTTTTAGACGTCGATGGAGATCTCTAGGATGTGATCTGTTCTAAAAATAAAATTGAAAAAATTTGAATATTCGGAATTGCGAATATTCACCGCGAAATTCGAAATATATCGCGAATACTCGAATATGCCATATTCGAGCCGAATATTCGCAATACGAATATTCGTGAGCAACACTATTCACGTTGACTTATGAATGTACAGGGTGGGCCATTTACTTGGATACACCTTAATAAAAATGGGTTGGTGATATTAACTTCCTGTTTGTGGCACATTAGTATATGTGAGGGGGGAAACTTTTCAAGATGGGTGGTGACCATGGCGGCCATTTTGAAGTCGGCCATTTTGAATCCAACTTTTGTTTTTTTCAATAGGAAGAGGGTCATGTGACACATCAAACTTATTGGGAATTTCACAAGAAAAACAATGGTGTGCTTGGTTTTAACGTAACTTTATTCTTTCATGAGTTATTTACAAGTTTCTGACCACTTATAAAATGTGTTCAATGTGCTCTCCAGCGACATGCGGCGAGTGCTACGCTGTGGGCTCTGAATGAAGCTAGGACAGCCACATGGGCGTCCGCTGAAATTTTTTCAGGGAGGGGCGCTTCGGCAGCGGCGATACACAGTTGTATTTAACCGTTTCTTCAAATGCTAGCGGGGGTTCAAAGCGCCCCGCTATCGACCGAATAGTGCCGCTAAAATGATAGTAAAGCGTCGCTTTACAGATAATGCGGCCAGCTGGCAGTGTGAAATAGCTCTTGAGATAATTCAGCTTCACTCCATGCCCATATAAATATAGCCTAGAGAATGTACAGACCCCCCTTCTGCACAGATGGACCCCCCTTCAGCACAGTACCCTCCATTCAGCACAGATGGACCCCCCCTTCAGCACAGACCCCCCTTCAGCACAGATGGACCCCCTTTAAGCACAGACCCCCCTTCAGCACAGATGGACCCCCCATTCAGCACAAACCCCCCTCCCCTATCCCATTCAGTACCTCAGATCAGCCATCAGCACGGCACAGGCACAGCAGGTTCCCTCCCCCTGTGTACACATAAAGACTGGAGGGGGAGGCGGCTCCACTCTGCTCGCTGTGCCTGTGTGACATCTAACCCGGGACCGCTGAGACAGCCTGTGGCCGCAAAACTCTTCAACACCTTCTCGATTTTCCAGAGGGGGTCAATTGCCCACCCTTGCCCTATGGAGCGGACGCCCATGGACAGCCACTGATGTTTCTTCTAGGTGGCGCTTCCATTGCGGTCGGCGTAGAATATGTAAATCACTAGATACGCCTATTCACGAACGCACGCCCGGCCGACGCAGTACAGATACGCCGTTTACGGAACGCATTATCAGGCCTAAAGTTATTCCATCAAATAGCTGGAATAGTAATGTTAAGTATGGCCGTCGTTCCCGCGTCGAAATTAGAAAATTTTACGTCGTT
The DNA here is from genome assembly GCF_905171775.1 of Rana temporaria. Taxonomy (NCBI): domain Eukaryota; kingdom Metazoa; phylum Chordata; class Amphibia; order Anura; family Ranidae; genus Rana; species Rana temporaria. Next base: position 5,949,058 of record NC_053501.1, on the reverse strand, counting down.
TGCGTAAGTCGTCCGTGAATAGGGATTTACGTCCACGTCGAAACCAATAGGCCCGTGCGGCGTACTTTGCCGCAATGCACACTGGGATATGTAGACGGACGGTGCATGCGCCGTTCCAAAAAAACCGCCGTAACTTAGCAGGCAAGTACTTTGTGAATCATGTACTTGCCTCGCTAACTTACGGCGGCGTAGTGTAAACACAATACACTACGCCGCTGCAAAGTTAGGGCGGGCTATGTGAATCTAGCCACTTGTGCGTGTAAAGGCAAGTGTCCCAATACTTTTGGTAATATTGGGCCAGATTCACAGAAGAGATACGACGGCGTATCAGGAGATACGCCGTCGTATCTCTGTGATCCGCCCGTCCTAACTATGCGACTGATTCATAGAATCAGTTACGCATAGCTAGCCATAAGATCCGACAGGTGTAATTGAATTACACCGTCGGATCTAAGGATGCAATTCTAGGCCGGCCGCTAGGTGGCGATTCCATAGCGGTCGGCGTAGAATATGCAAATGACTAGTTACGGCGATCCACGAAGATCCGCACATTCGTCGCAATCCCGTACGTCGTCGCTAGTCGTTTTTACCCGTCGCAAAGTTACACCTGCTTTAACATGGCTTATCTTTAGATCAGCCATGTTAACCACTTGCCGTCGCCGCACCGTCATTATACGTCCACAAGGTGGCTCTCCTAGGCGAGACCACGTAAATGGACGTCCTACCTTTTAGCCGCCACTAGGGGCGCACGCGCGCCGCCGGAGGCGCGCGCGCGCGCCCCCCGCTCGCCCCCGACTCCCGTGCGTGTGCCCGGCGGGCGCGATCGCCGCCGGGCACACGCGATCGCTCGGTACAGAGCGGGGAACGGGAGCTGTGTGTGTAAACACACAGCTCTCGTTCCTGTCAGCAGGGGAAATGCTGATTTTTTGTTCATACAATGTATGAACCGAGGATCAGTGTTTCCCCCAGTGAGGCCACCCCCCCCCCCTACAGTTAGAACACACCCAGGCATACTTAACCCCTTCCCCGCCCCCTAGTGTTAACCCCTTCACTGCCAGTGGCATTTTTATAGTAATCTAATGCATTTTTATAGCACTGATCGCTATAAAAATGCCAATGGTCCCAAAAATGTGTCAAAAATGTCCGAAGTGTCCGCCATAATGTCGCAATACCGAAAAAAAAATCGCTGATCGCCGCCATTACTAGTAAAAAAAATATTAATAAAAATGCCATAAAAATACCCCCTATTTTGTAAACGCTATAACTTTTGCGCAAACCAATCAATAAACGCTTATTGCGATTTTTTTTTATGAAAAATATGTAGAAGAATACGTATCGGCCTAAACTGAGGAAAAAAAATGTTTTTTTATATATTTTTGGGGGATATTTATTACAGCAAAAAGTAAAAAATATTCATTTTTTTCAAAATTGTCGTTCTATTTTTGTTTATAGCGCAAAAAATAAAAAACGCAGAGGTGATCAAATACCACCAAAAGAAAGCTCTATTTGTGGGAAAAAAAAGACGCCAATTTTGTTTGGGAGCCACGTCGCACGACCGTGCAATTGTCTGTTAAAGCGACGCAGTCCCGAATCGCAAAAAGTACTCTGGTCTTTGGGCAGCAATATGGTCCGGGGGGTAAGTGGTTAAAGTATGGCCGTCGTTCCCGCGTCGAATTTTGAATTTTTTTTTTATGCGTAAGACGTCCGGGAATACGAAACGCCGTAACGCACGTCGCATTTCAAAAAAAACTTCGGGGCGCCGTAATTTCGCGCAATGCACGTCGGGAAATTTCCTAACGGAGCATGCGCAGAACGTTCGGCACGGGAACGCGCCTAATTTAAATGGTGCCCGCCCCATTTGAATTAGGCGGGCTTGCGCCGAGCGCATTTACGTTACACCGCCGCAAGTTTACAGGTAAGAGCTTTGTGAATCAGGCACTTACGCTGTAAACCTGCGGCGGTGTAACGTAAATGGGATTCGTTACGCCGCCGCAGAGTAACGTAAGTGTCTGTGAATCTGGCCCATTGTGTATATCACATTTGATATGTGCATGCAGTTTAACTTCTTTTTGCAGAAGCCTCAGAATGATCCTAAAAACTAAAAAGCTTCACGGTCTCCGGATTCGCCCCCTCCCCTCCGCCGCAACGTATCAGTTTGCGGAGACGCGCGGTGCTGCACTCGCCCGTATGATGTTTCGGTATTTGTCAGCAATAAACTGCATATAAAGATTAGAGAAGACACAGCGGATTCCCCCCGGGGGGCGCTCAGCTCCACACAGGTAACTCGATAACCTCCACTAACAGCGAGTCGCCGTGTTCCGGCCTTGTACGCTGTCACAAGCGTTTTCACCAAATCTCTAGAAATCAGATCACTGAGCAGATCTTCCTCTTCCCGCCTGTCACCGATGGAGAGAGAGAATTCTCCCTCTGTTACATTGTAGAAAGATTCCCCCCCCCCAGACCACCCACACTGACACTTCCCTCCCGGAATACCGACATTAACCCCTTCCAGGCCACAGCGGATCTGTGCCTTGTAAAAAAAAAAATGATTATCACTCTTCTTCATTGTCTTCTTTTTGCAACAATTACACTCACCGGCCACCAGTTGCGGCTGGTGCTCAAAATTTTTGGGGGGCGCAAACAAACCAAAAAAAAAATGCAGCCTCACTGTGCCCATCAAACGCAGCCACTGTGCCCATTAAAAGGAGCCACTGTGCCCATCAATTGCAGCCACTGTGCCCATCAATTGCAGCCACTGTGCCCATTAAAAGCAGCCATTGTGCCCATCAAACGCAGCCACTGTGCCATGCCATCAATTGTCGCCACTGTGCCATCAATTGTCGCCACTGTGCCCATCAAACGCAGCCACTGTGCCATGCCATTAATTGTCGCCACTGTGCCATCAATTGTCGCCACTGTGCCCACCAAACGCAGCCACTGTGCCATGCCATCAATTGTCGCCACTGTGCCATCAATTGTCGCCACTGTGCCATTCCATCAATTGTCGCCACTGTGCCATGCCATCAATTGTCGCCACTGTGCCATCAATTGTCGCCACTGTGCCATTCCATCAATTGTCGCCACTGTGCCATGCCATCAATTGTCGCCACTGTGCCATCAAACGCAGCCACTGTGCCATCATTTATAGCCACTGTGCCCATCAATTGTCACCACTGTGTCATGACATCAAACGCAGCCACTGTGCCATCAGTTGTCGCCACTGTGCCATCAATTGTCACCACTGTGCCATCAATTGTCTCCACTGTGGCATGCCAAACGCAGCCACTGTGCCCATCAAACGCAGCCACTGTGCCATGCCATCAATTGTCGCCACTGTGCCATTCCATCAATTGTCGCCACTGTGCCATGCCATCAATTGTCGCCACTGTGCCATCAAACGCAGCCACTGTGCCATGCCATCAAACGCAGCCACTGTGCCATCATTTATAGCCACTGTGCCTATCAATTGTCACCACTGTGTCATGACATCAAACACAGCCACTGTGCCATCAGTTGTCGCCACTGTGCCATCAATTGTCACCACTGTGCCATCAATTGTCACCACTGTGCCATGCCATCAAACATAGCCAATGTGCCATCAATTGTCACCACTGTGCCATCAATTGTCACCACTGTGCCATGCCATCAAACATAGCCACTGTGCCATCAATTGTCACCACTGTGCCATCAATTGTCGACACTGTGCCCATCAATTGTCGCCACTGTGCCCATCAATTGTCGCCACTGTGCCCTGTAAAATGCTGCCAGATTGCCCCCCAAGCCCCCCCCCCCTGCCCGGCACTTACCTTTCTGGGGTCAGCCATCCTCCTTCCACCGTCCCTGCCCTCAATGACGCTTCAGCCAATCAGGATACCGCTAACCAGAAACGGTGAACCTGATTGGCTGAAACACCTGTCAGTGTTAACCAGGGAACTCACACCCCTTGCCTCCCCTGGTAAACTATTTGGAAGCCGATTACGGCCCTCATGCTGGTTCTGATAGGCACTTCCAAAGTCAACCAGCTGCCGTTATTCAGATGGCCGCGCTCATTAGGGGGCCGGCCATCTGAATAGTGGGCAGCAGCGACAATACATAGATTCATATAATGCATGAATCTATGTATTGTATTCAGTGGCGGTGCAGGAGTGAGAGGGGGCGGTGCTCCTGCACCCTCTATGGACGCACCGCCACCGCCGTCCCTCCCGGTGCCGTTTTCTCCCCGAGCCGTCTTCTCCCTCCGCGGTCTTCTTACTCGCCGCCGGTTACCCGCTAAAAGCAAAAAAGTCAACTCTTGTCCTGATGCTGTCTTCCTCCGTTGAGAAGCCCCCATTGGTGTCAGTGGGAGAAATGGTGGCCCAACATTGGTGTCAGTGGGAGAAATGGTGGCCCATCATTGGTGTCAGTGGGAGAAATGGTGGCCCATCATTGGTGTCAGTGGGAGAAATGGTGGCCCATCATTGGTGTCAGTGGGAAAAATGGTGGCCCACCATTGGTGTCAGTGGGAGGAATGGTGGCCCAACATTGGTGTCAGTGGGAGAAATGGTGGCCCAACATTGGTGTCAGTGGGAGGAATGGTGGCCCAACAATGGTGTCAGTGGGAGAAATGGTGGCCCAACATTGGTGTCAGTGGGAGGAATGGTGGCCCAACATTGGTATCAATGATGCGCTGAATCGCAAAAAGTGGCCCAGTCATTGGCAGCCAAATCCTCCGGGGCGGAAGTGGTTAACCATCCTTGGGATATACATTTATGATCTATACTTAGATACAAAGGTTTAGAAATTGGTGTCAGTGGGAGGAATAATGCCCAATCGGTGTCAGCTGCAGGAATTGTGGCCCATCATTGGTGTGAGTGGGAGGAATGGTGGCCCAACATTGGCGTCAGTGGGAGGAATGGTGTCCCATCATTGGTGTGAGTGGGAGGAATGGTGGCTCATCATTGGTGTCAGTGGGAGAAATGGTGGCCCACCATTGGTGTCAGTGGGAGGAATGGTGGCTCATCATTGGTGTCAGTGGGAGAAATGGTGGCCCACCATTGGTGTCAGTGGGAGGAATGGTGGCTCATCATTGGTGTCAGTGGGAGAAATGGTGGCCCACCATTGGTGTCAGTGGGAGGAATGGTGGCCCATCATTGGTATCAATGATGCACCAAATCGCAAAAAGTGGCCCGGTCATTGGGCAGCCAAATCCTCCGGGGTCAAAGTGGTTAAACATCCTTGGGATATACATTAATGATCTATACTTCGATACAAAAGGTTAGAAATTGTTAAAAAGGCATAGAATAAAAAACGGTGACCGCGGAGCGCTCGGCCTTTTCTGCTTCCACTCTTCTACGCTTTAATTTTCTGACTTTAGCGCAGTCGCGGCGTTTCCTATATGAGGATTAGCCGCCGGTCCCTGATTGATGTTATTCGTCGCCGGTAAAGTCTTCCCTCTATTTTTCCCACCTGTCTACGTAGCTTTACAATCAATCTTGCAAATTTATGATTAATCTTTTTTTTTTTTGCAATTAAATATATTAATTTCTGAAGTATTCGCGGCATTTATGTCATTATCCGCACAGTTAGTCTGGATGTCATTTTTACAGCAGGAATATTTTATTCTATTCCTGAGCCGCTTCCATCCTTCATCTCTCAGCGTAAAATGATAAAATGCAGCAAACACACAGAGAGAGAGAGAGGTTCTCGCTGGCCCTGTGCCGGTGGGTAGGGGGGATGGGGGGGTTTAAAGAGTCCTCTGAGAGCCCCACCGAGCCCGTGAAGAAGTGCCCAGCGAGGGGCCGTTTGGCGGCGGGCTCTCTGAAGCGCCAGTCATCCAATTCTCACAAAATACGTCTTTTTTTTTAAAGGTAGAAAACAAACAACCGGAATCAGATGGGAAGCTCTGGGGCGTCTCAGACGGACAGTCCGTGAAAGTTCTCTGTTCAGCTCCGTTGTGTTTTAGTTCTCCGGCTTCTGGTGTCAGAGAATTCCTGGATCCCGGCATTTCCCGGGATATTCCTCGTTTTACCACAAAATCCCTCAAACCTCTCTTCTCTACGATCCTCCTCCCCTTGTGGGTCGTTTGTAGAGATCTGTAGGAATTAATCTCCCATTTAACTAATCAGAGTGATTTCATCCTCTAAACCAGGGGTCTCCAGACTGTGGCCCGGGGGCCAGATGCGGCCCGTTGCTTGCCTTTATCTGGCCCTTGGGGCAGTGTTCCTCCCACTGATACGAGACATTATTCCAACCACTGACACCAATGATGGGCCACCATTCCTCCCACTGACACCAATGATGGGCCACCATCCCTCCCACTAACACCAATGATGGGCCACCATTCCTCCCACTGACACCAATGATGGGCCACCATTCCTCTCACTGATACCAATGATGGGCCACCATTCCTCCCACTGACACCAATGATGGGCCACCATTCCTCCGACTGACACCAATGATGGGCCACCATTCCTCTCACTGATACCAATGATGGGCCACCATTCCTCTCACTGATACCAATGATGGGCCACCATTCCTCTCACTAACACCAGTGATCGGCCACCATTTCTCCCACTGACACCAATGATGGGCCACAATTCCTTTCACTGACACCAATGATGGGCCACCATTCCTCCCACTGACACCAATGATGGGTCACCATTTCTCCCACTGACACCAATGATGGGCCACCATTCCTCCCACTGACACCAATGTTGGGCCACCATTCTGCCCACTGACACCAATGATGGGCCACCATTCCTCTCACTAACACCAGTGAAGGGTCACCATTCCTCCCACTGACACCAATGATGGGCCACCATTCTGCCTACTGACATCAATGATGGGCCACCATTCCTCCCACTGACACCAATGATGGGTCACCATTCCTCTCACTGATACCAATGATGGGCCACCATTCCTCTCACTAACACCAGTGAAGGGTCACCATTCCTCCCACTGACACCAATGATGGGCCACCATTCTGCCTACTGACATCAATGATGGGCCACCATTCCTCCCATTGACACCAATGATGGGCCACTATTCCTCATACTGACACCAATGATGGGCCACCATTCCTCCTACTGACACCAATGATGGGCCACCATTCCTCCCACTGACACCAATGATGGGTTACCATTCCTCCCACTGACACCAATGATGGGCCACCATTCCTCCCACTGACACCAATGTTGGGCCACCATTCTGCCCACTGACATCAATGATGGGCCACCATTCCTCCCACTGATACCAATGATGGGCCACCATTCTTTATACTGACACCAATGATGGGCCACCATTCCTCCCACTGACACCAATGATGGGTCACCATTCCTCCCACTGACACCAATGATGGGCCACCATTCCTCTCACTAACACCAGTGAAGGGTCACCATTCCTCCCACTGACACCAATGATGGGTCACCATTCCTCTCACTGATACCAATGATGGGCCACCATTCCTCCTACTGACACCAACGATGGGACACCATTCCTCCCACTGACACCAATGATGGGTTACCATTCCTCCCACTGACACCAATGATGGGCCACCATTCCTCTCACTGATACCAATGATGGGCCACCATTCCTCCCACTGACACCAATGATGGGCCACCATTCCTCCCACTGACACCAATGATGGGCCACCATTCCTCCCACTGATACCATTGATGGGCCACCATTCTTTATACTGACACCAATGATGGGCCACCATTCCTCCCACTGACACCAATGATGGGTCACCATTCCTCCCACTGACACCAATGATGGGCCACCATTCCTCTCACTGACACCAATGATGGGCCACCATTCTGCCCACTGATACAAATGATGGGTCACCATTCCTCCCACTAACACCAATGATGGGCCACCATTCCTCATACTGACACCAATGATGGGCCACCATTCCTCTCACTGATACCAATGATGGGCCACCATTCCTCTCACTAACACCAATGATGGGCCACCATTCTTTTCACTGATACCAATGATGGGCCACCATTCCTCTCGCTGATACCAATGATGGGCCACCATTCCTCTCACTGATACCAATGGTGGGCCACCATTCCTCTCACTAACACCAGTGATTGGCCACCATTCCTCCCACTGACACCAATGATGGGCCACCATTCCTCTAGCTGATACCAATGATGGGACACTATTCCTCTCACTAACATCAGTGATCGGCCACCATTCCTCTCACTAACACCAATGATGGGTCACCATTCCTCCCACTGACACCAATGATGGGACACTATTCCTCATACTGACACCAATGATGGGACACTATTCCTCTCACTGATACCAATGATGGGACACCATTCCTCCCACTGACACCAACGATGGGCCACCATTTCTCCCACTGACACCAATGATGGGCCACCATTCCTCCCACTGACACCAATGACTGAGGCACGTCAGATATTCAGCTGTAATTATTTTATCCGGGGTAACACTTTACAGGCGCCGATATATCGCCTTGCTTGGCCAACACAATAAATAAATGGCGCTGATGCGTCGCGGCGTACCAATTCCGCTGAATTCTGCTATCGCTGAGCTAATGGGAATCCTATAGATTTTATATCCCAATAATTTATCTCTCGTTCCGGCTCTGGTTATGAAGAAGAGCGCGTTGCTTTATATCACCAAAAAAAAAATTGCTTCTTTCCCACAGAAAATGAAAGCTCAGCCATTGTAGAGAGAGGAGGAGATACAGAGATGCCCGCATATGAAAACGGTGTTCAAACCGCACATGTGAGGTATCGCCGCGATCGGTAGAGCGAGAGCAATAATTCTAGCCCTAGACCTCCTCTGTAACTCAAAACATGCAACCTGTAGAATTTTTTAAACGTTGCCTATGGCAAATTTTAAGGGTAAAAGTTTGTCGCCATTCCACGAGCATGCGCAACTTTGAAGCGTGACATGTTGGGTATCAATTTACTCGGAGTAACATTATCTTTCACATTATAAAAAAAATGTTTGGCTAACTTTACTGTTGTCTTATTTTTTAACTCAAAAATTTGAATTTTTTCCCCAAAAAAAGTGCGCTTGTAAGACCGCTGCGCAAATACAGTGCGACAGAAAGTATTGCAACGACCGCCATTTTATTCTCCAGGGTGTTAGGAATTAATTTTTTTATGTTTTGGTGTTCTAAGTAATTTTCTAGCAAAAAAAAAAATGTTTTTAACTTGTAAACAACAAATCTCAGAAAGAGGCTTGGCCCTTAAACGGTTAAATGGTGCAGAAAAAGATTTCGGTCATGTTCCTGCGTTTGACCGCTTCTTCTGACCCAAAACCAGCTTAGCCACTTAAGGACCGCCTCCTGCAGATATACGTCGGCAGAATGGCACGGCTGGGCACAAGCACGTACCTGTGCGTCCTCTTTAAGTGCCCAGCGTGCGCCCGCGACCCGGTCTGAAGCTCCGTGACCGCGGGTCACCGCTGGAGTCCCGCGATCGGTCCCCCGAGCTGAAGAACGAGGAGAGGTGAGTGTAAACACAGCTTCCCTGTTCTTCACTGTGGCGCTGTCATTGATCGTGTGTTCCCTGATATAGGGAAACACGATCAATGATGTCACACGTCCAGCCCCGCCCCCCTACAGTTAGAAACACATATGAGGTCACACTTAACCCCTTCAGCGCCCCCTAGTGGTTAACTCCCAAACTGCAATTGTCATTTTCACAGTAATCAGTGCATTTTTATAGCATTTTTTGCTGTGAAGATGACAATGGTCCCAAAAATGTGTCAAAATTGTCCGATGTGTCCGCCATAATGTCGCAGTCACGAAAAAAAAACGCTGATCGCCGCCATTAGTAGTAAAAATTTTTTTTTTAATAAAAATGCAATAAAACTATCCCCTATTTTGTAAACACTATGGGGAAGATTCAGTAAGCAATTGCGTCTGCGTATCCATAGATACGCAGCGCAATTGCTTAGTTGCGCCGGCGTATCGACTGTCGATACGCCGACTGCAGCCTAAGATATGACTGGCATAAGGCTCTTATGCCGTCGTATCGTAGGCTGCATTCTTACGATGGCCGCTAGGTGGCATTCCCGTAGTGGTCAGCGTAGAGTATGCAAATTGCATACTCACGCCGATTCACAACCGTACGCGCACCCGCCGTACGCATTTTACGTCGTTTGCGTTCGTCGGGTTCCGCGTAAGGCTGCTCCTGCTATTAGCAGGGGCAGCCAATGCTAAGTATACCCGTCGTCCCCGCGTCGCGATGTTTGAAAATTACGTCGTTTGCGTAAGTGAATCGTGAATGGCGCTGGACGCCATTTACGTTCACATTGAAGCAAATGACGTCCTTGCGACGTCATTTGCCGCAATGCACGTCGGGAAAGTTTCCCGACGGAGCATGCGCACTACGTTCGGCGTGGGAATGCGCCTAATTTAAATGATCCACGCCCCCCACGGGATCATTTAAATTACAGTTTTAGGGAGCGCACACGCAAATTACGGAGCTACTGCTTCGTGAATGAAGCGTAGCGCAGGTAATTTACGGAGGCGCAGCGTTAAAACGGTACGCTGCGCCTCCGTAAGAGTGCGCGCCCCTACCTGAATCCACCCCTATAAAGTTTGCGCAAACCATTCAATAAATGCTTATTGTGTTTTTTTTTTAATATTTTTGGAGATATATATTATAGCAAAAAGGATAAAATATTGTTTTTTTTCAAAATTGTCGCTCTATTTTTGTTTATAGCGCAAAAAATAAAGGGCTAGATTCAGCATTGATTTACGCCGGCGTATCCATAGATACGCCGCATAAATTCAAAGCTGCGCCGGCGTATCTTCTTTCTGTATTCAGAAAGCAAGATACGCCGACATTAGCCTAAGATCCGACTGGCGTAAGTCTCTTACGCCGTCGTATCTTAGGGTGCATTCTCACGCTGGCCGCTAGGTGGCGCTTCCGTCGTTTTCGGCGTAGAGTATGCAAATTACCTAGAAACGCCGATTCACAAACGTACGTGCGCCCGGCGGTAGTTTTTTACGTTGTTTGCGTAAGGCTTTGTCGGCGTAACGTTGCTCCTGCTTCTATGAGGCGCACGCAATGTTAAGTATGGACGTCGTTCCCACTTCTATTTTTTTATTTTTTACGTCGTTTGCGTAAGTCGTTCGCGAATAAGGCTGGACGTCATTTACGTGGGAGCAATGCACACTGGGATATGTACACGGACGGCGCATGCACCGTTCGTAAAAAACGTCAATCACGTCAGGTCATCACACATTACCATAAAACACGCCCCCCTTCCACATTTGAATTAGGCGCGCTTACGCCGGCCCCATTTATGCTACGCCGCCGCAACTTACGGAGCAAGTGCTTTGTGAATACTGCACTTGCTCCTGTAAGTTGCGGCGGCGTAGCGTAAATAACATACGCTACGCCCGCACAATTGTACGTCCCCCTACCTGAATCTAACCCAAAAACCGCAGAGATGATCAAATACCACCAAAAGAAAGCTCTATTTGTGGGAAAAAAAGGACGTCAATTTTGTTTGGGAGCCACGTCGCACGACCGCAAAATTGTCAGTTAAAGCGACGCAGTGCCGAATCGCAAAAACTGCCCGGGTCCTTTTCCTGCATTTTGGTCCGGGTCTTAAGTGGTTAGAGCATCCCACTTTGTATCACTTATTTCTAACGGTTGGCTTTGAGGGTTCTCAGCTGTAAAAACCATCTGCGATAATCTGCGCACATTGTTTAATTTCACATCTTCTGGTAATTCCGGGACAGAAATCACCTGCCGTCGCCGCCGCCGCCACGGCGTAGATTGCAATCATCAAAAACAAGAGCGATAAGTACGCGGCGCCAACCGACGTCCTCTGAGAAGTAAAGTGTTTAATGTATGGCGGAGTACAGCGTAAGAATAAAAGGGAAGAAATTGTCTGTCTGTGTTTCCATGGCGATCGGAAGAGTGATCTTCATTATCGGCGGCTCGATGTTGCGGTACCTTGAGAGCGTTGGGCAGAGCGAGTTCCGGCACGCCGTCTTCATGCAGAATGACACGGCGGGGGGATTATCTTAATGATGTCTCGCCGTCGTAACCCGCGTAAAAGTACAAGAAGTACATTGTAAATACTCCGAGGGGCGCAGAGACGTTATCAGGTCATAAATGAATGGAAGGAGGAGATGCTCTGCTCCTTATTGGGATGGGGAGGTTATGGAGAACGTAGAAGAAAGTTCAATATGAGCGCTAAAAAGTGGTGGAAGCGGAGAATGACCCCCCTATGATAGCACCTGCCTCCAATCTCCAATGGTACAAGTCTAAAAACTCAACTTTTATATATATATATATATATATATATATACGCTATATTGCCAAAAGTATTGGGACGCCTGCCTTTTTACACGCACATGAAATTTAATGACATCCCAGGGCCAGATCCACAAAGAGATACGACGGCGTATCTCCTGATCCGCCGTCGTATCTCTGAGATCCGACGGTCGGATCTATGCGACTGATTCATAAGAATCAGTTACGCATAGATCTCCCTTAGATCCGACTGGTGTAAGTGACTTACACCGTCGGATCTTAGGCTGCAATCTCCCGCCGGCCGCTAGGTGTCGCCTCGGTCTTTCACGCGTCGGATATGCAAATGAGGAGAACCGCCGATTCAGAAACGAACGCCCGCCCGTCGCTTTTTTTTTTTCGCCGTTTGCGTTCGGCTTTTTCCGGCGGATAGTTTCCCCTGCTATATGAGGGGTAGCTAATGTTAAGTATGTCCGTCGTTCCCGCGCCGAGTTTCAAATTTTTACGTCGTTTGCGTAAGTCGGTCTGGAATACGGATGGCCGCAATTGACGTTGCCGCCGAAAACAATGATGTCCTAGCGACGTCATTTGGAGCATGCGCACTTGGAAATTTCGCCGGCGGCGGATGCGCAGTTAAATCGGCGCGGGAACGCGCCTGATTTAAATTGTACACTCCCCCTAGCCGCGGAATTTGAATTCCGCCGGGGGAGTTACGACCCGACGGTGCAATTTTAGAGGTAAGTGCTTTGTGAATACTGCACTAGCCTCACTAAATTGCACCGGCGGATCGTAAATCACATAGATTACGCGGATCTAAAGATCCGCTAATCTATGTGAATCTAGCCCCCAGTCTTTCAGAAAGATTTACGCCGGCGTATCTAACTCTGAATCTGCGCCGTCCTAAGTTTAAGTGTATTCTCAAACTGAGATACACTTAAACCTAGCTAAGATACGACAGCCTGCGCCGTCATATCTTAGGGTGCAATATTTAGGCTGGCCGCTAGGTGGCGCTTCCGTTGAGTTCGGCGTAGAATATGTAAATGACTAGATACGCCGATTCACGAACGTACGCTTGCTCGTCGCAGTAAAGATACACCGTTTACGTAAGGCGATTCCCGGCGTAAAGTTATTCCATCAAATAGCTGGACTAGTCAATGTTAAGTATGGACGTCGTTCCCGCGTCGATTTTTGAAAATTTTGCGTCGTTTGCGTAAGTCATCCGTGAATGGGGCTGGACGTAATTTACGTTCACGTCGAAACCAATACGTCCTTGCGGCGTTCTTTGGAGCAATGCACACTGGGATATGTCCACAGACGGCGCATGCGCCGTTCGTTAAAAACGTCAATCCCGTCGGGTCACAAATTATTTACATAAAACACACCCCCCCCTGTTCCTCATTTGAATTAGGCGCGCTTAGGCCGGCCCATTTACGCTACGTCGCCGTAACTTAGGAGGCAAGTGCTTTGTGAATACAGCAATTGCCTCTCTGACTTACGGCGGCGTAGCGTATATGCGATACGCTACGCCGGCTCAAAGTTAAGCCATTTTTTTTTTATCTGACTATTAGTCCGTAGGGTTCAATATTGAGTTGGCCCCGCCCTTTGCAGCTTTAACAGCTTCAACTCTTCTGGGAAGGCCGTCCACAAGGTTTAGGAGGGTGTCTATGGGAATGTTTTACCGTTCTTCCAGAAGCGCATTTGTGAGGTCAGGCACCAGTGGCGTTGCGTCCATAGAGCGAGAGGGGGCGGCGCTCCTGCACCTCCACTGAAAATAATACATAGATTCACGCATTGCATATGAATAACGGCAGCTGGTTGGCTGTGGAAGTGTCTATCAGTATCTCTTTTGAGATGTAAAAGGTGAATTTCAACTTTAATCAGTCGAACTTTTTGCCGCACAAATTGCAAAATGTGGATTTTGGTGGAAGCCCTCGGCTCGCAATCAACCCCAGCAACGCCGATCCCTAAGCCGGTAAGATCAGCCGACGTTTTCTTTTTAATCAAAAAAAAGGCGCAGGCCGCTCTCTCTTTCAGTGACATTGCCGATGCGTCCACCTGTCAGAATTCCGGAGTGATTTTATTCTATCTCCCCGCGCAGACGGAGATCTGATTACACCCGGCCTCTGTGGTCACCAACGGCTTTTCCATTTGCTTATTCAAATGAGGTTTCCCTGGAAACCGCAGGCGGACGGGTGACGGTTAAAGTTTGTTTGCGCGCATCCAGATAAAAAGATGATGTGAGAACATCGAATGAGAACATATGGAACAAATAAACTCAAGGCACTCGGGGGGGGGGGAGAGGGAATGTGAAATTCTGATGAAGGTATTAAATAAAATAAACGTCAAGCAAACAGAACTTCACAACCACGGGATCCTCAGCCAACGCATTTCATAAACTGTTTTTACAAGTTTCACGCAAGTTTTTTTTTTCTCTGATGGCGGAAGGGATGCAAGTGATGGAATGTTCTTTGCCCGGCAATGTTTATAGGAAACGCAGTCCTCCTGCTCAATCCCTCCTCCGCCTGCTCAGTCCCTCCTCCTCCTGCTCAATCCCTCCTCCTCCTGCTCAATCCCTCCTCCTCCAGCTCAATCTCTCCTCCTCCTGCTCAATCCCTCCTCCGCCTGCTCAATCCCTCCTCCTCCTGCTCAATCCCTCCTCCTCCAGCTCAATCTCTCCTCCTCCTGCTCAATCCCTCCTCCGCCTGCTCAATCCCTCCTCCGCCTGCTCAATCCCTCCTCCTCCTGCTCAATCCCTCCTCCTCCTGCTCAATCCCTCCTCTGCCTGCTCAATCTCTCCTTCGCCTGCTCAATCCCGCCTCCTCCTGCTCAATCCCTCCTCCGTCTGCTCAATCCCTCCTCCTCCTGCTCAATCCCTCCTCCTCCTGCTCAGTCCCTCCTCCGTCTGCTCAATCCCTCCTCCGCCTGCTCAATCCCTCCTCCGCCTGCTCAATCCCTCCTCCTCCTGCTCAATCCCTCCTCCGCCTGCTCAATCCCTCCTCCTCCTGCTCAATCCCTCCTCCTCCTGCTCAATCCCTCCTCCTCCTGCTCAATCTCTCCTCCGCCTGCTCAATCCCTCCTCCTCCTGCTCAATCCCTCCTCCGCCTGCTCAATCCCTCCTCCTCCTGCTCAGTCCCTCCTCCTCCTGCTCAATCCCTCCTCCTCCTGCTCAATCCCTCCTCCTCCTGCTCAATCCCTCCTCCTCCTGCTCAATCCCTCCTCCGCCTGCTCAATCTCTCCTCTTCCTGCCCTTTACCATGTGATCGGCTGTGTCCTCATCAGTGCCCATCAGTGCTTCCTCATCAGTGCCCATCAGTGCTTCCTCATCAGTGCTGCTTTCTTCAGTGTCCATCGGTGGAGCCTCATCAGTGTCCATTGGTGCAGCCTCGTCAGTGTCCATCGGTGCAGCCTCATTGAGATCGGAAAAAATAAATAAATAGGTTTTCGATATGACCGATTCAAATTTTTGTGAGATTTGTCATGTCAACTAAAAACACTCTGACAATAAGCCTATTGCCAAAAACATAATACAGATAAACTCTTGGTAACTATATTGTATAAACATGCTTGAGACCTCGAGGTTCTGTAAATACATTCATTATAATTCTAATCGATCAATGATTGTTTCCCTTTCCTCATATCTGACATCTGTGGGGAAGACATAACCTGACGGGTCAGATAAATAAAATATAAAGCGTCTCTCGGCAGTCGCACATTTTCCTCTTTCAGCTCAAAGCCTATCCCGAGGGGCTTTTTGGCACACATTTACACTGGCACACCTGCAGCCTGATTGTCAGCCATTAACGCCGCCACTTAGACGCCAGCTTCCGACCCTCCAGGTCTCGGCGTAATCTCCAGAGACGATCTCCAGTTTGTGAGGACCAATTATGAGATGAGCGCAATCAGAGCTTCACGTTGGTAGAGATCGGCGCTCGTCCCTTTTCCGCTCTTCACGGGCTAGGGCTCGTCGTCCCGCAGCAGTGCAAGGAGCGCAAATCCACATCTGCCGCAGATCATTGGCTGCTGGTGGGTCGGTAAGACTGGGGTTAGGGTTCTGGGATTTACCTGTACGCAAGACGCTTTCCCCGACTTGTTCATTCCTCGACTTAGTTGGGGTAGGCGGTACACTTTGGTGGGGGTGGGTCAGCCACGCCCTGTGATCTTTGACCTCTGGGAACCGGCCTTCTGACCCTTGACCTTTGGGGGAGGTCCCTGTTCCAATTCCTGAGTCCTAGCCATGTTCTTCAATGGGAAACCCTAACCCCTAACCCAAACCATAACCCCTAACCCCTAACCCTAAACGCTAACCCTAACCCAAACCCTAACCCAAATCCTAACCCCTAACTCAAACCCTAACCCTAAACGCTAACCCAAACCCTAACCATAACCCTAACCCTAACCCAAATCCTAACCCTAACCATAACCCTAACCACTAACCCTAACCCAAACCCTAACCCCTAACCCAAACCCTAACCCCTAACCCAAACCCTAACCCTAACCCTAAACGCTAACCCTAACCCAAACCCTAAGCCTAAACGCTAACCCTAACCTAAACGCTAACCCTAACCCAAACCCTAACCATAACCCTAACCCCTAACCCTAACCTAAACGCTAAACCTAACCCAAACCCTAAGCTCTAACCCAAACCCTACCCTCGGATTGGAAATTTCGACAACAAAACCGTGGATTTTTTTTTTCGACGGAATGTTGGCTCCAACTTGTCTTGCATACACACGGTCACACAAATGTTTTCGGAAATTCCGATCGCCAAGAACGCGGTGACGTACAACACTACGACGAGCCGAGAAAAAATGGAGTTCAACGATTCCGAGTATGCGTAGGATTTTTGCGCGTCGGAATTGCATACAGGCGATCAGAATTTCCGACAAGAACTTTTGTTGTCAGAAAAATTGAGAACCGGCTCTCAAAGATTTGTTGTCGGAAGTTCCGGCAGCAAAGGTCCGATGGGGCCTACACACGGTCGGAATTTCCATCCAAAAGCTCACATCGGACATTTGTTGTCGGAAATTCCAAAACTCTTTTTTCTAGGTGACAACTTTTTTTTTTTCTTTTGTGAATGAGTAGAGAGAGGTACTACATCTATCGAAATCTCATTCACATAGGAGGGCGGTATCTGGGAGCTTTCCCATTATTAAAGGGGGGCTTCCAGATTCCGATAAGCTCCCTGCCCACAGACACCCACAACCACCGGCCAGGGTTGTAGGGAGGAAGCCCTGGACCTCATTGACTTGGCTTAATTAAAACGAATACAAAACTTTCCAGGGAAAGATATGGATGAAATAAGGACTCGATGGAGTTGTCTCAATAATGGCGAGATCAGATATTCCGACGGACGCATTTTTAAAATTCCTGTACAAACGTTTGAACAAAATTCTACTAATGTATGGTCAGCTTTGATCCCGGGCTCCATTGGTGCATGGCGAGCCAAGTTGTTGGGGTGAAATGGGTGTCATTCTGATGGGAGGTTTTCCTTGATAATTCTTTGTTCTCCGGAGGACGCGGTCGGTGTTTAGCGATCTTTTCAGCCCTAACATTCCATTTGTGGGATATGTGGTGAAAGAAAACATCGTCATCTTCAGCTGCTGGAATCTGGGGAGAAAGTCAACGACCTTTGTCAGAGATCTTTGCTGAGATTCGCTGCCTGCAAGACAAGACAATGCTCTCCATTCTTCCAATGACACCTCTCGCCTTCATCCTCTTCTGAGACAGACCTTTCATCTTTTATTACTCATCATCGGCGTCCCGCGTCAAGTCCGGCTTCCCGCTGAAATTCTAGATGCTAGTTTTCTTTCGTCTTATTTCCTTGTGAGGATTTTTCTCAAGTGTGTCAAAACCTTCTTACATGTATCTCTTTCATCTGACAACACCCCCCCACCACCACCACCACACCACCACCCTACACCACCCCACTATCCCACCACTCTACCACCCCACACCATTACTATCCCACACCACCACCCCACCGCCCTACACCACCACCCCGCTATTCCACCACTCTACCACCCCACACCACCACCCTACACCACCCCACTATCCCACCACTCTACCACCCCACACCATTACTATCCCACACCACCACCCCACTGTCCTACACCACCACCCCACTATCCCACCACTCTACCACCCCACACCATTACTATCCCACACCACCACCCCACCGCCCTACACCACTACCCCACTATCCCACCACTCTGCCACCCCACACCATTACTATCCCACACCACCACCCCACCGCCCTACACCACCACCCCACTATCCCACTGCTCTACCACCCCACACCATTACTATCCCATACCACCACCCCACCGCCCAACACCACCACCCCACTATCCCACTGCTCTACCACCCCACACCATTACTATCCCATACCACCACCCCACCGCCCTTCACCACCACCCCACCGCCCTACACCACCACCCCACCACTCTACCACCCCACACCATTACTATCCCACACCACCACCCTACCACCCTACACCACCACCCCACTATCCCACCACTCTACCACCCCACACCATTACTATGACACACCACCACCCCACCCCACCACTCTACCACCCCACACCATTACTATGCCACACCACCACCACCACAACACCCTACACCCCCACCCCACTATCCCACCACTCTACCACCCCACACCATTACTATGGCATTCCCTCTTCTTTTTTTTTCATCAGCACCCAAAGAAGCCCCCCCAACCCTAACCCCCATTCTCAATTTGTGGCGCCCCCCCACTTCTCAACTTGTGTCACCCCACCCCCACTTCTCAACTTGTGTCCCCCCCCCCCCCCGCTTCTCAACTTGCGACACTCCCCCCGCTTCTCAATTTGAGGAGCCGAGAGGAGCACAGAAATCCGGCTCTGCACAGCTCGACCGAGGCGCCAAATGCAAACACCCAACGCTGCAACCCCCGGCAGACGGACGCGACGGACACCGACAAGGCTGGACGGACCCCACGCAAGGCCCCAGATGGACGCCGGACAAGGCCGCCGATGGACGTCGGGCAAGACATCCAAAGTGTACCGTATTTATCGGCGTATACCGCGCACTTTTTTGCCCTGAAAATCAGGGCAAAATCGTTGGTGCGCGATATAAGTCGATACCCGCTTTCCCGCGCCGAGTTTGAATACTGGGCCGACATATACCGAGTGCAGTACACTCATGTATAGTCTGGCAGTCTCGGCTCCTCTCGTGCTCACGTCCTGGATGTACAGGACGTGAGTGCGAGAGGAGCCGAACCTGCCCGACTATACACGAGTGTACTGCGCCGGCATATACCGAGCGCAGTACATTCGTGTATAGTCGGGCAGGTTCGGCTCCTCTCGCGCTCACGTCCTGTACGTCCAGGACGTGAGCGCGAGAGTAGCCGAGCCTGCCCGACTATACACGAGTGTACTGCGCTCGGTATATGCCGGCGCAGTATTCAAACTCGGCGCGGGAAAGCGGGGAGGACGCCGCAGAAGGACGCCGGACCCGACGAAGAGGACACCCGAAGCCGCAGATGGACGCCGGACCCGACGAGGCCACCGATGGACGCCGCGTAAGACACCAAAACTGTAAGTACAAAAATCTTTTTTCCACGGGAATGCGGGTCCACTTTAGGGGTGTGCGCTATACGCCGGAGCGCGCAATACCCCGATAAATACGGTAAGTTTTTTCCTTAAACTTCCCTTCTCAGCTTGGGGTGCGCGTTATATGCCGGCGCGCGGTATACCCCGATAAATACGGTACCTAAAACAGGATATATTTTTATATAATAATAATAAAAATAACCATATTCCTTCCTTTTTTTTTTTTTTTTTTTATCCGACAGGCCCAGTGCTTTCTCTTGCTGTCTTAGTGAATCTCCCTGCGATTTTCCTGCTCCAGTAATTCTGTTCAGGAAGGAGCAGAGCATAAATTTAATTCGGCATTGCAGTCTCTGCTCAGCTATACATCGCCTGACATGTGTCAGAGATTGATTCTATTTTCCCGTCTCCGCGCAGCAGCCTGTTCCAGGCGTCTGCAATGTCTAAACACTAACAGGTCCTCATACCTCACTGCACCAGTCCCAGACGTTCATAATTCCCCATCGGGCATTCATCACACGTGATGCCTCTTTATTTTTGTGCTGATATATATGCTCCAAAAATAGGAGGGGCATCTGACTCCACCTGCCTACACAGTGATGTCATCATCGGGACTCTGTGAGTCACTATGCAATGAAAGCAAAACAAGTAAGGAAACAAAAAATGGAAGAATTTCCCCAAGGGGTTTTTTTTAGGCAGCAAAATGTTTATAAAAAGATACCATATATACTCGAGTATAAGCAGACCCGAATATAAGCCGAGGCACCTAATTTTACCACAAAAAAATGGGAAAACGTATTGACTCGAGTATAAGCCTAGGGTGTCCATCTGCATGCCTCACTGTGCCCATGCCTTACTGTGCCAATGCCTCACTGTGCCCATGCCTCACTGTGTCCATGCCTCACTGTGCCCATGCCTCACTTTGCCCATGCCTCACTGTGCCCATGCCTCACTGTGCCCATGCCTCACTGTGCCCATGCCTCACTGTGCCCATGCCTCATTGTGTCCATGACTCGACTGACATTTTACATGGGAGTCTATTGAAGGGGTGCCGGGCTTTGAAAAATCGGTGCCCCCCAGCCGTACATGCCGTAGACAACAAACTTTGCACACTTGTAGAGAAGAAATAGGGCTACATGTGTTCCAAGTTCCAGGTCCCGGGGACCTATGACCAGCCAGTACCGGGTCCCCAAATATCACTAGAGAAATTACCATTTAACATGGGAGTCTATGGAAGGGGTGCCCGGATTTGAAAAATCGGTGCTCCCCGGCCGTAGGTCTCCCAGACAACAAGCTTTGCACACTTGTAGAGGAGAAATGGGGCTACATGTGTGCCAAGTTCCGGGTCCAGGAGACCTACGACCAGCCAGTACCGGGTCCCCAAATATCACTGGAGAAATAACCGTTTAACATGGGAGTCTATGGAAGGGGTGCCCGGGTTTGAAAAATCGGTGCTCCCCGGTCATAGGTCCCCCAGACAACAAACTTTGCACACTTGTAGAGGAAGAGTGGGGTCCAGGGGACCTACGGCCGGATGGTACCGGGTTCCCAATTCCAGAGATCAGGCGCAAAAATGTGACTCGAGTATATTTATATTATTCTACTACAAAATTATACCATACGGTTATGTCTCTTTATAGATCACTATGTACCTTGTACATTGGGACACAGCATCGGTCACCTCCCCCAGTCAGTCCCCCCCACCACACAGTTAGAACACACCCAGGGTACACATTTAACCCCTTCCTCACCCCCTAGCGTTAACTCCTTCACTGCCAGTCACATATATACAGAAATCAGTGCATTTTTATAGCACTGATCGCTGTATAAATGTGAATGGTCCCAAAATTGTGTCAAAAGTGTCCCATACGTCCGCCGCAATATTGCAGGCCTGACAAAAAAATCGTAGATCGCCGCCATCACTAGTAAAAAAAATCATAAATCTATCCCCTATTTTGTGGGCGCTATAACTTTTGCGCAAACCAATCAAAAAACGCTTATTGCGATTTTTTTTTTAACAAAAATATGTAGAACAATACGTATCGGCCTAAACCGAGGGAATTTTTTTTTTTTTATTGGGATATTATTATAACAAAAAGTAAAAAATATTGGGCCAGATTCAGAAAGCATTTACGTCGGCGTATCTCCAGATACGCCGCCGTAATTTTTTAAATGTGCGCCGTCGCATCTTTGCGCCGATTCACAAAGCGAGATACGTCCAAAAACATGGCTTCAGCCGTCCGACGTAACTTGCCTACGCCGGCGTATCGTGGGCGCATAGTTACGCTGGACGCATTCGGCGTTCCCATTATAAATATGCAAATGACCTAGATACGCCGATTCACGAACGTACTAGCGCCCGGTGTATTAATATACGCTGTTTACGTAAGGCGTACGACCGGCGTAACTTTACCCCTCATAAAGCAGGGGTAAGTCATGTTAAGGTATGGACATCGGAATGACCGTCGAAATTTACGTCGTTTACGTAAGTCGTACGTGAATAGGGCTGTGCGTAAGTTACGTTTACGTCGTAGGCAGTGCTCGACGTATCTTGGGCATTCTAGCCGACGTGATTTTGAGCATGCGCACTGGGATACGTCCACGGACGGCGCATGCGCCGTACGTTCGGCCCCTCATTTACATGGGGTCACGACTCATTGTAATACAACACGCCCACTGCCTTGATAATTTGAATTAGGCGCGCTTACGCCGGCCCATTTTTACGCTACGCCGCCGTAACTTAGGGCGCAAGTTCTTTCTGAATACGTTACTCGCCTCGGCGGCGTAGCGTATATGAGATGCGCTAATCCCGCCGAAAGTTACGGTCACATTTAAACCTTTCTTTGAGATTATTTTCTGAGGCTTAAACAATCTGAAGGTAATAATGAGGGCCCACCAAGGGTTCCGGGAATGTTGGATCTAAGGTTGGATGTTCTTGCGCTGTGTTGTAGGCCCGGTTGCAGTTATTGAGGGGTGCATTGTGCAGAAATCGACGTCTTGTGATAAACCGCCAAACCTTCACGAGGTGTCTCTCATAAATTGGGTCTATCGTTTGAGGAAGAGGTGAGAATGAAAATCTGTAGGAGGGTCGGGGATGAAAAATCGCAAACGTTTGGTTGAGTAGCAGAAAACAACATTTTGGGTCATTTGAGGCCTTGTCAAGCTGAACAGTGATAACGACCTTGAGCAAGAACTGGCCAGAATTGTTTGTTTTGCCAAGAAGCATGGAGAACACAATGGATGGCATTCATCTCCCGCGCGTGCGTTGCATAGTGATTTACATCTATCACTGGTGTGTGCTTCCGATTACTGCGAGGACGCCGGTTCCCTTCCACACCTCCTGACACCGGACTGGAGACACCGGACTGGAGACACCGGACTGGAGACACCGGACTGGAGACACCGGACTGGAGACACTATGTACAATTCATTTCTATTTATTTTCTACACTGAAAATGTATTCTCTTTCCTTTTCTCTTATTCTTTTTCCCTTCAGGCCTCCATTTGTTTCCTTCTAACTTCTTTTTTTCCTTCCTCATTCCTTTCCTTCTTCATTTTCTTTCTTCCCTTTCTTCCTTTTTTTTCTTGTCTTCCTTTCTTCCTCTTTCCTTTTCTTTCTTCCCGTTCTTTTTCCTCCCTCCCTTTTTCCTTTCTTCCTTCCTCCTTTTTTTCTTACTCACTCCCTTACTTCTTCATTTTCTTTCTTTCATTATTCCATTTTCTTTCTTCCCTTTCTTCCTTTTTTTTCTTTTCTTCCTTTCTTCCTCTTTCCTTTTCTTTCTTCCCGTTCTTTTTCCTCCCTCCCTTTTTTCTTTCTTCCTTCTTCCTCCCTCCTTTTTTTCTTACTCACTCCCTTACTTCTTCATTTTCTTTCTTCCCTTACACTTACCTTCTCCCTCCCTTTTTCTTCCTTACTCACTCCCTTACTTCTTCATTTTCTTTCTTTCCTTATTCCATTTTCTTTCTTCCTATTCTTCCTTTTTTTTCTTTTCTTCCTTTCTTCCTCTTTCCTTTTCTTTCTTCCCTTTCATTTTCCTCCCTCCCTTTTTCCTTTCTTCCTTCCTCCTTTTTTTCTTACTCACTCCCTTACTTCTTCATTTTCTTTCTTCCCTTACACTTACCTTCTCCCTCCCCTTTTCTTCCTTACTCACTCCCTTACTTCTTCATGTTCTTTCTTCCCTTACACTTACCTTCTCCCTCCCCTTTTCTTCCTTACTCACTCCCTTACTTCTTCATGTTCTTTCTTTCATTATTCCATTTTCTTTCTTCCCTTTCTTCTTTTTTTTTCTTTTCTCCCTTTCTTCCTCTTTCCTTTTCTTTCTTCCCGTTCTTTTTCCTTTCTTCCTTCTTCCTTCCTCCTTTCTTCCTTACTCACTCCCTTACTTCTTCATTTTCTTTCTTTCATTATTCCATTTTCTTTCTTTACTTTCTTCCTTTTTTTTCTTCCTCTTTCCTTTTCTTTCTTCCCGTTCTTTTTCCTCCCTCCCTTTTTCCTTTCTTCCTTCTTCCTTCCTTCTTTTTTTCTTACTCACTCCCTTACTTCTTCATTTTCTTTCTTCCCTTACACTTACCTTCTCCCTCCCCTTTTCTTCCTTACTCACTCCCTTACTTCTTCATGTTCTTTCTTTCATTATTCCATTTTCTTTCTTTCCTTTCTTCCTTTTTTTTCTTTTCTTCCTCTTTCCTTTTCTTTCTTCCCGTTCTTTTTCCTCCCTCCCTTTTTCCTTTCTTCCTTCTTCCTCCCTCCTTTTTTTCTTACTCACTCCCTTACTTCTTCATTTTCTTTCTTCCTTTTTTTTTCATTCATTATTCCATTTTCTTTCTTCCCTTTCTTCTTTTTTTATTTTCTTCCGTTCTTCCTCTTTCCTTTTCTTTCTTCCCGTTCTTCTTCCTCCCTCCCTTTTTTCCTTTCTTCCTTCTCTTTCCTTCCTTCTTCCTTCCTCCTTTTTTTCTTACTCACTCCCTTACTTCTTTCTTCCTTTATTTTTTATTCCTTCTTTATTCCCTGTCTATTCCTTCCCTTCCTTCTTCCTTCCTTCCTTTCCTCTTCCTTCCTTATTCCATTTTCTTTCTTCTCCCTTCCTCCCTTTTTTTCCTTCCTTACTTTCTTGTTCCTTTACTTTCTTTCCTTCCTTATTTCTCACTTCCTTTCTTCTTCATTCATTCTTCTATTCGTTTCTTCCCTTCCTCCCTCATTTTTTTCCTTCCTTACTTCCTTCTTCCATCCCTTTCTTCCCTTCCATCTTCCTCCCGTCTGACACACCGATACACCGATCTCGGTAAAGAGTCTCAGGCGGAGGCTCTTTATCGCGTGATCAGCCAAGTCCAATCACGGCTGATCACGATGTAAACAGGAAGAGCCATTGATCGGCTTTTCCTCACTCAGGCTGACAGACATGAGTAGATGAGAGCCGATTGGCTACTCTCCTGACAGGTGGGGTCTGTGCTAATAGTTTATCAGCACAGCCCCCCCCCTTGGATCTCCGCCCAGGACCACCAGTATGCCACTCAGGACCACCAGGGATGGGCATACACACTGGACCACCAGGTATGCCCCCCCTAGACCACCAGGGAAATGCCAATCTGTGCCAAGGCAGCTGCCAATCAATGCCCAGAAAGCTGCCAACCAGTGCCCACCCAAAATCCCTACCAGTGCCAGTGCCACCAGGGATATGCATCAGTGCCCCATATCAGTGCCGCATGTCAGTGCCCATCAGTGCTATGTATCAATGCCCATCAGTGCCCAGCCGTGCCGCCTATTAGTGCCCATCAGCGCCGCCTATCAGTGTCACCCATAAGTATCCATCATTGCAGCCTTTCAGTGCCACTTATCAATGCAGATCAGTGCCCACCGGTGCCACTCATGAGTGCCCATCAGTGCTGCCTATCGATGCCCATCAGTGCTGCATATCAGTGCCCATCAGTGCAACCTCATTGGCGCTGCCTCCTCCTCTTATCAGTGCCCGTCAGTGAAGGAGAAAACTCACTTATTTACAACATTTTATAACGGAAAAAAAATAAATATTTTCGGTCTTTTTTTATTTTTATACCAAAAAATAATGGTAATAATGGTAATCGAAATACCACCAAAAGAAAGCTCTATTTGTGGGAACAAAATGATAAAATTTCTGTTTGGGTGCAGTGTCGCACGACCGCGCAATTGTCATTTAAACAGCGACAGCGCAGGAAGGGGGGTGTAAGTGGTCGGTATTGAAGTGGTTAAACACTCCGACGCAGCAGGTGAATGTTGTGATTGGGATCTGGTGTGAATCGCAGCGTGGAAAAGGTTTGGTATTGGGCGCTCGGCATGGGAAGATGTCGCTGGGTAATCTGTTGTCAGAGCAATGGCTGCCGCGGGTAATTATTAGCGAATAACGTGCTATTAGCAACCCCAATGAATTTGCACCAGTGAAGAAACATGTAATTAGCTTGCTACTTGGCAGCTATTAAGAGGTGTTAATTAGGTGCTACTGTGTTCACATCAGCGGGTTTTGTACAAACAGCTGTGAAGCCGCCGCGAGACGACACACCGCAACGTGACCTTGACAGCATTCGGGGGCCTCAGAAACATGCAGGACCAAATAAACATCCGCAGAGCTGGGAGCTGCGATGACGAGCTGCGTGAGCCGCGCCTGAAGACCTGGCGGAATTCAGGGGGAAATCTGGACCAAATATGACATCAAGCAAGTAGGAAAAACGAGGAAAGAAAAAAACCGAAGCATTAATAATTACAAATAATTACCGTTCTTTTTTTCAACGCAGTCAGTAGGTCACATCGGTTGGACTCGATGGACTTGTGTCTTTTTTCAACCTCGCCTACTATGTAATTATATGTAACTATGTAACAAAGTAATCTCTTCTATTAGTGCTTGTGGTCATTTTCTGAGACTTCATGACCCGTATTCAGATAGAGATACGACGGGGTATCTCCTGATACGCCGTCGTATCTCTGAGTTCCGTCGGTCGGATCTATGCGGCTCATTCATAGAATCAGGTTCCGCATAGATCTCCCTAAGATCCGACAGGTGTAAGTGACTTACACCGTCGGATCTTAGGCTGTAATTCCAGGCCGGCCGCTAGGTGGCCTTTCGTTTTTTACTTGCGACGAATATGCAAATGAGGATTTCCGCCGATTCAGAAACGAACGCCCGCCCGTCGCTTTTTTTTTACGTCGCTTGTGTTCGGCTTTTTCCGGCGTATAGTTACCCCTGCTATGTGAGGGGTATCCTATGTTAAGTATGGCCGTCGTTCCCGCGCCGAGTTTTGAATTTTTACGTTGTTTGCGCAAGTCGATTCAGAAAAGAGCTGGACGCAATTTACGCTCATGCCGAAACCTATGACGTTCTAGCGACGTCATTTGGAGCAATGCACGCTGGGAAAATTCGCGGACGGCGCATGCGCTGTTCGATCGGCGCGGGGACGCGCCTGATTTAAATTGTAGACGCCCCCTAGCCGCGGAATTTGAATTCCGCCGGGGGGATTTACGATACGCCGCCGCAAGTTTTGAGGTAAGTGCTTTCTGAATTAAGCACTTGCCTCAAAAACTTGCGCCGGCGGATCGTAAATCAGATAGATTACGCGGATCTAAAGATCCGCTAACCTATCTGAATCCAGCCCCATCAGTCTACAATTATTTTTGAATGCCCCCCCCCCCCCTTGCTTTGAGATTAATGGGGTTGTTATGCCGCGTACGCACGACCGTTTTCCGGGTTGTAAAAAATGAAGTTTTTAATGGTTGACGTTTTTTTTTTCAACCCGATCATTAAAACAGCCTTGCCTACACACGATCGTGAAAAAAAAATGCTCTAGCAAAGCGCGGTGACGTACAACACGTACGACGGCACTATAAGGCCCCTTTCACACTGGGGCGGGAGGCGCGGTGGCGGTATAGCGCTGCTAAAAATAAAAATATTTCCTTTGGGATTCGGCCATTTGCGGTGCGGTATTGACCCCCGCTAGTGGCCCGATAAAGGGTTAATACCGCCCGCAATGCGCCTCTGCAGGTATTACCGCGGTTTCCCATTGTTTTAAATGGGAAGAAGCGGTGAAGGAGCGATATACATGCCGCTCCTCTCACCGCTCCAAAGATGCTGCTTGCAGGAGATTTTTTTCTCTCGGTATTTAGGTGCTATTTTTAGCGCTGTACCGCCTGAAAAACTCGGTCCCGAGATCCTCTTCGCCGCTCAGCCTGGCCGCTCATTGGCTAGAGCGGATGGATTGAGAGCAGCGCAGCCAGTGACGCGGCGCGCGGAAGGGCGGGGCCGAGTGATACAGTGAGTGGCTTTGGCCGCTTGCTGTATCACGGGAGCGCGCCCACAAGGACTCACCACTCATTTTTTAGTTCTTAGTCTTTATCATTCTTTACACTAGGAGGATCTATGGGACCTGCACCACCCCTAACCTGCCTGCGGTGGTGCTATCGTTGCTCTCCATGCTATGCCCCCTCGGCTTCCGACGTCTCTGGGTGGCCCTTGGTCCTCCACGCTATGCCCTCCGGTACATGCTTGGCTGTAAGTTACTGCCCCCTTGGTTTTTTTTTGGGGGGGACATCACATTCCCCCTGGATATACCTTACTGACCTTATTTATTTCCATTCGCAAATACGCACACAACATGCTCCTGATGAGCGGCTTAATGCCGCGAAGCGCGTGTACTTGTCTTTGTCATCTTGAGCTTCATTTAAAGTCCCACCCATTCTTCTATTTGCATCATTCGTGACGTACCGCCACATTGGTAGCAATTATCGCTCCAAAGATGCTGCTTGCAGGAGATTTTTTTTGATGCGGCGCGCCGAGGGGCGGGGCCGAGTGATACATACTCGCTGTATCACGGGAGCGTGCCCACAAGGACTCGCCACCATGAGAGCTCTTTTGCATGAATGTGATGAGTTCTTGCGGGCAGGGCTGGACTGGGACAAAAATTTGGCCCTGGACTTAATCCAGACTGGCCCACTATGACAGGTCTCTCCCATGGCAGCCGGACAACTCCCGCCCCCCCCCCCCCCCCCCCCCGGCCACCCAAGCCCCCTCTCCCTTCACTAGCCACTATCCATTCTACTTTATTAGAGTAGAACGGCTGGTACTGGTACTTTTATAGGCAGTACCAGTGGGGAAGCTAGACATTATTTCACCCGGGGCAAAGAATCAGTTTGGGACAATGGGACAAGATTGGGCAGAAGTGAGAAACTCCCAGGCCATAGCTGTTGAGTCAGCTGTCTGTCCCCTCCCCCGTGCTCCTCTGGTCTCCCCCCCCTGCTCCTCTGGTCCTCCCCTTGCTACTTTGTCCCCCCCCCCCAGGTGAGCGCTGCGGGGAGGGAGAGGAGGTGAGCAGTGCAGGAAGGGAGAGACAGAGGAGCGGAGGGGGGAGGCGGTCCGCTGTGACTGAAGCCAGCCCACTGAGCCATCGGCCCACCGGGAAACTCCCTGTAGTCCCAATGGCCAGTCCATCCCTGCTTGCGGGGAGGACCAGAGACAGCCGCCGAGGGACCCCAGAAGACGTGGATCGGGGGCCACTCTGTGCAAAATGAACTGCACAGTGGAGGTAAGTATAAGATGTTTGTTTATTTTAAAGATTTTTTTTTTCCCTATATTAACCCTTTAACTGTGGTTTTCTGCTTCTATCCCACATAGGAGATTGTCCTCCCATCCAGCCAAATCTGCTAAAGCTCATCTCTGGTGTTTACGCTTTAGTGTTTGGCCTGCTTTTAGCAATTGTTCTGGATGAAATAACTAACAATGTACAAAAGGGAGCTCAGGCCAACAAATAAGTAAATATTACCAGGAAGATATGTAGCGGACGGGACGGCGGACGGCGGACGGGGGGGGGGGGGGACATGAAACAGCCACATCTGTGAGAGATGAACATAATTCTTAGAGGAGCGAGAGGAGAGAAGGAAACACGACGGCTATAAACACGAGGAGAGAAATGTCTAAGATCTGAGCCTCAGAGGCCACCAATAAAACATGGCGTGAGCGAACGTAGAGAGACTTGGCGCAAAGTCTAAAAATATTAATGTGAACCACACATGGAAATCCTGAATCCGGCATCCTGCATCATCCTTTTAGAAAGATTTCTGGGTCTTTCCATCTTCAAATTCACCTCTAATGGTTTCACATCTCAGAAAATACATTAAATGGTCAAAGGCGTTCTTGGGCTGGAAGTGGTTAACCGCTTGCCGCCTGCCGCACGCAGATATACGTCTGCAGCATGGCACAGGCAGGCAGAAGGACGTACCTGTAGGTCCCCTTTAAGAAGCAGCGGGTGAATGGTGATCTCCGTGAGCGCGCCCGCGATCGTCTCACGGAGAGATAGAACGGGGAGATGTCAGTGTAAACAAAACATCTCCCCGTTCTGCCTAGTGACAATGTCGCTGATCGTGTTCCCTGTCATCGGGAACACGATGATCAGTGACGTGTCACAGCAAGCCACGCCCCCACTACAGTAAGAATCACTCCTTAGGGAACACTTAACCCCTACTGCGCCACCTAGTGGTTAACCCCTTCAATGCCAGTGTCATTTTCACAGTAACCAGTGCATTTTTATAGCACTGATCGCTGTGAAAGTGACAATGGTCCCAAAAATGTGTCAAAAGTGTCCGATGTGTCCGCCATAATGTCACAGATGGCCGCCATTACTAGTAAAAAAAAAAAATTATAAAAATGCTATAAAACTATCCCCTATTTTGTAGACGCTATAACTATTGCGCAAACCAATTAACCACTTAAGGACCGCCTCCTGCAGATATACGTCGGCAGAATGGCACGGCTGGGCACAAGCACGTACCTGTACGTCCTCTTTAAGTGCCCAGCCGTGCCCGCGACCCGGTCCGAAGCTCCGTGACCGCGGGACCCGCGGACCCGATCGCCGCTGGAGTCCCGCGATCGGTCCCCGGAGCTGAATAACGGGGAGAGGTGAGTGTAAACACACCTTCCCCGTTCTTCACTGTGGCGCCGTCATCGATCGTGTGTTCCCTGATATAGGGAAACACGATCAATGATGTCACACGTCCAGCCCCGCCCCCTACAGTTAGAAACACATATGAGGTCACACATAACCCCTTCAGCGCCCCCTTGTGGTTATCTCCCAAACTGCAATTGTCATTTTCACAGTAATCAGTGCATATTTATAGCACTTTTTGCTGTGAAAATTACAATTGTCCCAAAAATGTGTCAAAATTGTCCGATGTGTCCGCCATAATGTCGCAGTCACGAAAAAAAACGCTGAACGCCGCCATTAGTAGTGAAAAAAAATATTAATAAAAATGCAATATAACTATCCCCTATTTGGTAGACGGTATAAATTTTGCGCAAACCAATCGATAAACGCTTATTGCGATTTCTTTTACCAAAAATATGTAGAAGAATACGTATCGGCCTAAACTGAGGGAAACAAATATTTTTCAATAGCTTTTTTGGGGGATATTTATTATAGCAAAAAGTAAAAAATATTGCATTTTTTTTCAAAATTGTCTCTCTATTTTTGTTTGTAGCGCAAAAAATAAAAACCGCAGAGGTGATCAAATACCACCAAAAGAAAGCTCCATTTATGGGGAAAAAAGGACGCCAATTTTGTTTGGGAGCCACGTCGCACGACCACGCAATTGTCAGTTTAAGTGACGCAGCGCCGAAAAGTGGCCCGGTCCTTTAGCTACAAAATGGTCCGGGGCTTAAGTGGTTAAAAAAAAGCTTTGCGATCACTTTAAGTAGAAGAGAGGAGAAGAGAGGTACAACTGTGCAAGACTGAAGGGAAGTGCGGAGTTCCACTTTAATACCACAAAAAACTCTTATGATAAGTTTAAACTTAAAACAAAATTGGTAATAAAATATGTCGTTACGACTGCTACACGGAAAAGTTAAACGCCCTCCATAGTTCATTATTTAGCTCCATAAACGTCTGTTGTGTTCCCGATGATTAAAAATCCCATAAAAAAGGAAAGACAATGAATTGTGGATGTTTGTACAGGAGAGGGGCGGCAATCGGCGCTTTGATTGGCTTTTTTTTTACGGACCAAATGACAACGTTTGAGTTGTTTATTGGTTGTTATAAAACACAAATGTTCATCATTTTAAGCAGCTGCAAATTTTATTATATTCCCAAAGAGGAAGCCGAATTGTTATTCAAGCGCGGATTTATTTCCGAAACTTGACGTGCGTCTGTTCACCTTTGTTCCTAAAAAAAAAAAAGTGAAGGAGCTTTTTGTATCCGTTATTTTTATTTTTTTTAATTCCCCAACCTAAAGACCATTTTACATGTGTGCTACTGCCTGCCAATCGCGACCCATTCAAACAAATGGGGCCACTCTCATGGGCATCCGCTGAAATGTTTTCAGGGGGGCACTTTGGCAGCGGCGATACAGTCGCATTTAACCCTTTCTTCAAACGCTAGCGAAGGTTAAAAGTGCCCGCTAACGGCCGAATAGCGCAGCTAAAACAATGGTAAAATTACGCTTTTTAGCGGCGCTTTACCGATAACGCGGCCAGCTGGTAGTGTGAAATAGCTCTTGAGATAATTCAGCTTCACTCAATGCCCATGAAAATATAGCCTAGAGAATGTACAGACCCCCCCATTCTGCACAGACCCCTCCATTCAGCACAGACCCCTCCATTCAGCACAGATGGACCCCCCTTCAGCACAGACCCCCCCCATTCTGCATAGACCCCTCCATTCAGCACAGACCCCCCCTTGAGCACAGATGGACCCCCTTTAAGCACAGACCACCCTTTGGCACAGATGGACCCCCCATTCAGCACAAACCCCCCCCCCTTCAGCACAGACGGACCCCCATCCCATTCAGTACTTCAGAGCAGCCATCAGCGTGGCACAGGCAGCAGGTTCCCTCCCCCTGTGTACACATAAACATTAAAGGGGGAGGCGGCTTCACTATGCTCGCTGTGCCTGTGTGACATCCGGCCCAGGATTGCTCAGACAGCCCGCGGCCGCGAGACTCTTCAACGCCTTCTTGATTTTCCAGGGGGGGGTCATTTGCCCCCCCTTGCCCTATGGAGCGGACGCCCATGGCCACTCTGCAGTAGGGTGACCACATTTTCAAACTGCCATTCAGGGACACCCCACCCCTTCCCAAAAATCTGCTTGTGCTGTAACGAATCACAGCACAGTGATTGGACCCAAGAGGTGGGATTTATGATTTCTCCAATCACAAGCAGGGGGCGGGGATTGTGCTCCTCCAGGCATTCCTGGCCAGGACAAGTACTGTCAGTGAGTAAAGCGGTGATGTGGCAGCCTTTTTTTGGGGGCATCAGATTGTCCCGGGGGGGGTGGCTGTGTCAGTTTCATTCCGGGACATGAAGTTGCCCCGGGACAGACCTGCAAAATGCGGGACTGTCCCGGGACACGTGGTCAGCCTACTCTGCATACACTCTGCAACTGCATGCTTCTGCGGGGTACAAGGGGTTAAAGCAGATGATGATAAAGCAACACAATGCTGCCCGCTTTAACCACTTGTTTGCTGTACTGCACAAGGTTGGAGGCAGTGGCGGCTGGTGCTCAACATTTTTTTTGGGGGGGGGGGGGCGCAAATAAACTGAAAAAAAAAACCCCATCAATTGCAGCCACTGTGCCCATCATTTGCCGCCACTGTGCCATCAAACGAAACCACTGTGCCCATCATTTGCAGCCACTGTGCCCATCAATTGCCGCCACTGTGCCATCAAACTAAACCATTGTGCCCATTAAGCGCAGCCATTGTGCCTATCAATTGCCGCCACTGTGCCATCAAACGAAACCACTGTGCACATCAAGAGCAGCCACTGTGCCCATCAAGCACAGCCACTGTGTTCATCAAGAGCAGCCACTATGCCATCAATTGTCGCCACTGTGTGAATTTTTGGGGGAACTCCACGCCATTTTTTTTTTATTTGAAGGGTCTGGAATGGATATTTGGGGGGAACCCCACATCATTTTTTTTTAAATTGACGGCGGGGTTCCCCTTAATATCCATTCCAGACCTGAAGGGCCTGGTAATGGAATTTGGGGGGACCCCCACGCTATTTTTTTTTTTTTTTATGATTGAATTTGCTCTGAATTGCCGGAGCCGACAATTCATTATAGCCGCAAGTCCGGTTTTAAATGCCTTTTTTTCTTTCAGAAATGACACTTTGTGCAGAGACAGTTCTAAGTACGGGAAACATGCGCTATTTCACATGCTTACTTTACACCCCCCCTAGGTACGAAATTTAAAGTAATATTTAACTTTTATTGTTTCACTTTTAGTATTATTAAATTCACTGCTCCCGAAAAAACGTCAGTTTTTTGCATTGATACATGTCCCCTGGGACAGGACCCGGGTCCCCAAACACTTTTTAGGACAATAACTTGCATATTAGCCTTTTAATATGAGCACTTTAGATTTCTCCCATAGACTTTAACAGGGTGTTCCGCGGCTTTTCGAATTTGCCGCGAACACCCCTAATTGTTCGTTGTTCGCCGAATAGGCGAACAGGCAATGTTCGAGTCGAACATGAGTTCGACTCGAACTCGAAGCTCATCCCTACTCTGCATACACTCTGCAACTGCATGCTTCTGCGGGGTACAAGGGGTTAAAGCAGATGATGATAAAGCAACACAATGCTGCCCGCTTTAACCACTTGTTTGCTGTACTGCACAAGGTTGCAGGCAGTGGCGGCTGGTGCTCAACATTTTTTTTGGGGGGGCGCAAATAAACTGAAAAAAAAAACCCCCATCAATTGCAGCCACTGTGCCCATCAATTGCCGCCACTGTGCCATGAAACAAAACCACTGTGCCCATCAAGCGCAGCCACTGTGCCGATCAATTGCCGACACTGTGCCATCAAATGAAACCACTGTGCCCATCAAGAGCAGCCACTGTGCCCTATCAAGCGCAGCCACTGTGCCCATCAATTGCCGCCACTGTGCCCATCAAGCGCAGCCACTGTGCCCATCAAGAGCAGCCACTGTGCCCATCAATTGTCGCCACTGTGCGATCAAATGCAGCCACTGTGCCCATAATTTGCCACCACTGTGCCATCAAATGCAGCTACTGTACCCATCAATTTCTGCCACTGTGCCATAAAATGCAGCCACTGTGCCCATAATTTGCCACCACTGTGCCATCAAATGCAGCCACTGTACCCATCAATTGCTGCCACTGTGCCCATCAATTGCTGCCACTGTGCCCATCAATTGCTGCCACTGTGCCAGTAAATTTCAATCTGGTAGGTTGGCAACACTGAACTAAGGTCTGGACCATCACTCCTTGTGGGGTGCTCTGGAGGAGATTAAGGTGCCATTTAACACTTTATGACTTGCTACAATGTTACAATGTAGCAGTCTGATCTCTGGGGAAGAGGAAACGCTCGCTCCTGCCTGCAGCAGACCGATGACATAATGGCAGCCTAGGCGAAGTCACCGGCTGGAGCTCGAGGTCGGCTTTCCAATGTATGGTGGTGCTTTTCTGAAAAATGATCCTGTTGCTGTAGATTGTGATGTATACGGAATGTATCAATACCGACATGTAAACTTCTTTGCAGATCCACTTTATACGCAGGAATGCTCGCGCCTGACCGCCGTCTACCTCTAATATTCTTCTGAAGAGCTCCTAATAAAGTGGCCCATGCATTAAACGCACGTGGACTAACAGATGTGGAGCCGGCGCGGTTGTATCGGTTGAATGACTCTCCTGGAGGTCGATCGCTGGGAATCTCTGGCTCTCGCTGCGTTACTAATAGCGGACCTCTCACCTGACGGGTTACTAAAATGTTTATTTTAGAAGTTGAAGCGCGGCCGAGGTCAACATTTGACTAAATATTTGCAAATTTTCTCTGCCTCTTAAAAATCTATTTTTCACAAGTCAGTTCAACAGATGGAATAAATCGATCTCACCTGCCACAGCCAATCAGGAAAAAGGGTGGCGGGGGTGGGGGGGGGGGGGGGATACCTGAGATTCCCTCCAATGTTCCCGACGTCTGCCAGAACCTCATACATCACGGAGAGAGCTCTGAAATGAGGCAGCCGGAGAATACTCAGAGGCCTTGTCTTCTGTAACACCTGATTTCACCTCTGCGAGGCTGGAGCCCCTCATATGTCAGACTGTCGGCGGCGGCGCTCCCATTCATACCGTTTATTCAAAACGTGATTTACTTTTTTATTTGTTTTTTGCATTTTTGTTATCGTAAGAATTTAACCACTTGAAGACTTATGCTGCGTACACACGATAATTTTTCAGTTTTTCAGCCTCTAGAAAAAACGAATAGGTAGATTCAGGTAGGGGCGCGCTAATTTGCGGCAGCGTAGCCTAGCGTGTTTACACTACGCCGCCTTAAGTAAGAGAGGCAAGTACATGATTCACAAAGTACTTGCCTCCTTACTTAGGGCGGCGTAGTGTAAACGCGGCTGGCGTAAGGGCGCCTAATTTAAATGGGTTGGAGGGGGGCGTGTTTAATGGCAATGAGGCTTGACCTCACGTTTTTGACGTTTTATGGCTACTGCGCATGCGCCGGGCGCCTACATTCCCCAGTGCGCATTGTGGCTAAGTACGCCATACGGGCCTTTTGATTTCGAGGTGGACGTAAACAACGTAACTCCCAATTCGCGGACGACTTACGCAAACAACGTAAAAAATTCGAACCTCGCGGCGAGAACGGCAGCCATACTTTAACGTTGTTATTCCACCTAATAGGTGGAATAACTTTAGACCGCCTAAGGCCTTACGGAAACGGCGTAAATCGACTGCGGCGGCCAGGCGTACCTTCGTGAATCGGCGTACAAACTCATTTAGATATTCTACGCCGACCGCAATGGAAGTGCCATCTAGCGGCCATCCGAAAAATTGCAATCTAAGATAGGACGGCGCAAGCCGTCGTATCTTAGATATGTTTAAGTGTATCTCTGTTTGAGCATACGCTTAAACATAAGTCGGCGTAGATTCTGAGTTAGGTCGACTTATCTACTGATAAGTCGGCCTAACTCTACCTGAATCTACCTAGAAGTTTTTTTCAACTTGATCATTAAAACGGCCTTGCCTACACACGATCGTGAAAAAAAAAATGCTCTAGCAAAGCGCGGTGACGTACAACACCTACGACGGCGCGATAAAGGGGAAGTTTCATTCGGACGGCACGCCACCCTTGGGGCTGCTTTAGCTGACTTTGCATTATGCCACGTACACACGACCGGTTTTCAGGTTCTAAAAAATGACTTTTTTTTTAATGTCATTAAAAACGATCGTGTGGGGGATTCAGAGCATTTTTCGGGTTCTAAAAAATGGGCAAATTTTTTTTCAAACATGCTCTAATTTTTCACTACGTTTTTAACGTCGTCAAAAATGGTCGTGTGTGGGCTTTAACGACGTGAAAAACCCGCACATGCTCAGAAGCAAGTTATGAGACGGGAGCGCTCGTTCTGGTAAAACTAGCGTTGGTAATGGAGTAAGCACATTCATCACGCTGTAACAGACAGAAAAGCGTGAATCGTCTTTCACTAACACGGAATCAGCTAAAGCAGCCCAAAGGGTGGCGCCATCCGTATGGAACTTCCCCTTTATAGTGCCGTCGTACTTGTCGTACGTCACCGCACTTTGCTAGAGCATTTTTTTCACGATCGTGTGTGGGCAAGGCCGTTTTAATGATCGGGTTGAAAAAAACATTGTTTTTTCTAGAGCCTGAAAAACGTCATTCGCCTGACGCCAAACGCCTGAAGCTCAAACAAGTTCCGGACCCTTTTTTGTCACGCATATCGGGCGGTTTGGGCGTTTTTGAGCGTTTCTATTTCCCATAGAAAGTAATGGAAACGCTCGATTCAAGCGACTAGCGTGACAACGAGCGTTTGCTACGGGCGTTTTGTCACTTTAATCAATAGAACATTTCACCCAGGCAGAAGATAAAAAAGTGATGAAATGATGATCATCAAAGTAAAAAACTTTGAAGTACAAAAACGTCGGACGACGCTGTATGCAAACGCGCAAATAAGCATGAATACGCGCGACAAAACGCCGGAAAAAACTACCAAACGACCTACGCTCAGGTGTGAATGCAGCCTAAAGGAGTTGTAAAGGAAATTTTATTTTCACCTTAATGCAATCTATGCATTAAGGTGAAAAAACATCTGATGATGCCCCCCCCCCCGAGCCCCCGTTTTACTTACCTGACCCCTCGAAAGTCCCGCGCTCGGTCCCGAGATCCTCTTCGCTGCTCAGCCTGGCCGCTGATTGGTTAGAGCGGATGGATTGAGAGCAGCACAGCCATTGGCTGGCGCTGCTGTCAATCGCATCCAGTGACGCGCCGCGCCGAGGGGCGCGGCTGAGTGATACACTGAGCGGCTATGGTGGGACCGCGCCCGCAAGGACTCACCACCATGCGAGCTCTCTCGCATGACTGTGGTCAGTACTTGCGGGGAGGACCAGAGACAGCCGCCGAGGGACCCCCGAAGACCAGGTTTGGGGCCACTCTGTGCAAAACGAACTGCACAGTGGAGGTAAGTATAACATGTTTGTTATTTTTTTCCCTTTTAGTGACCCTTTAAGTGACCAGTAAGCAAGTGGTTAATAAAAAAAAAAAACAAGACTTTAATATCGCTTTAATTTGCATCTTTTATATCGGCCCGGAGTTTAGCTTTAACCACTTCCCGACCGCCGCATGTATATGTACGTCCACAGAATGGCACGTACAGGCAAATGGGCGTACATGTACGTCCTTGCCTTCTAGCGGGTGGGGGGTCCGATCGGGACCCCCCCGCTACATGCGGCGGTCGGGTTCCCTCGGGGAGCGATCTGGGACGACGGCGCGGCTATTTGTTTATAGCCGCCCCGTCGTGATCGCTCCCCGGAGCTGAAGAACGGGGAGAGCCTTTTGTAAACACAGCTTCCCCGTGCTTCATTGTGGCGGCTGCATCGATCGTGTGATCCCTTTTATAGGGAGACTCGATCGATGACGTCAGTCCTACAGCCACACCCCCCTACAGTTGTAAACACACACTAGGTGAACCCTAACTCCTACAGTGCCCCCTTGTGGTTAACTCCCAAACTGCAACTGTCATTTTCACAATAAACAATGCAATTTAAATGCATTTTTTGCTGTGAAAATGACAATGGTCCCAAAAATGTGTCAAAATTGTCCGAAGTGTCCGCCATAATGTCGCAGTCACGAAAAAAATCGCTGATCGCCGCCATTAGTAGTAAAAAAAAATTTTTTTATAAAAATGCAATAAAACTATCCCCTATTTTGTAAACGCTATAAATTTTGTGCAAACCAATCGATAAACGCTTATTGCGATTTTTTTTTACTAAAAGTAGGTAGAAGAATACGTATCGGCCTAAACTGAGGGAAAAAAATGTTTTAGATATGTTTTTGGGGCGATATTTATTATAACAAAAAGTAAAAAATATTGCATTTTTTTTCAAAATTGTCGCTCTATTTTTGTTTATAGCGCAAAAAATAAAAACCGCAGAGGTGATCAAATACCACCAAAAGAAAGCTCTATTTGTGGGGGGAAA
Source organism: Rana temporaria (assembly GCF_905171775.1). Lineage (NCBI taxonomy): Eukaryota > Metazoa > Chordata > Amphibia > Anura > Ranidae > Rana > Rana temporaria. The sequence continues at coordinate 5,909,772 of NC_053501.1, read as the reverse complement.
AAAGGACGCCAATTTTGTTTGGGAGCCATGTCGCACGACCGCGCAATTGTCTGTTAAAGCGACGCAGTGCCGAATCGCAAAACCTGGCCTGGGCATTTAGCTTAAGTGGTTAATAAAATATCAATAACTAAATTTGTCTCGGGTCCAACGGCGAGAGATTTCTGGGAGACGCATAACGGAGCTTTTATTATTCAATGCAAAGTTCTGTGTCTGTTCTCCAGGCTTTCAATAAAGGATGACATCGGAATTTCATAAAACGATAAAATGATGAAAACCAGCTGGGGGGCCAAACACAGACAACATGTTGTCTTTATAAAGCTCCGTCTCCAGCACTCCCCACTGGAATCAGCGGGCCAAGTTTAGGGTGGTCAGTCCTATCAGCAGACGCTCGATGAAAAAAATAAAATGGGTAAAACATATTTTTTAATTGGTAAAATCTGCTGCAGAGTTCATATTGGTGGATTTTTTTTTTATTTTTTTTTGTGAAAATATCACCAAACAGATTTATTTGTAGCAAAAAAAAAAAAAAGTGGAAATCCGTGTTTCTGTCAACATTTCGGTCTAAATTCAAATATTTATAAATAGCTGTCTAAATGTTTGCAAAAGTTTGTGTCTGTGGGCTGAACTCCTCAATCAGATCTGCGCCGGAGATGCCGAATCGTGACCTTCGTATCGTGATGACAGTTGTGGTTGATCTCTTGGCTCTGGCGTCTAGGAACCCCCCCCCCCCCTCCAAAAAAACTGGATTTTGTTGAAAAAAAAAATAGCAAAAAAAAAAGAATAAAATCCATTGTATTTAATTGCTACACAAATCATATTGTCATTGAATGATATTAACCACTTCCCGTCCAAGGAGGTCATGTGACCTGCTGGACTTTGGCTTTGGATTTCTATCGTGGAGTTTTAGGTTTGACCTCCATATTATAAGGTTTTAACCACTTCAGCCCCCTGGATCATTTGGCTTTTTTGCGATTCGGCACTGCGTCGCTTTAACTGACAATTGCGCAGTCGTGCGACGTGGCCAGGGCCGCCATCAGGAAACAAAAATAAATAAACATTTATAAAAAAAAGGGGGGGGTTGCCACATGGGGCCCTGGGGACCTCTGAGCCCTTTAATAAAAATAAATATATATAAAATATATATATAAATATATATATATATATATATATATATATATATAAAATAAATTTATAAAAAAAGGGGGGGTTGCCACATGGGGCCCTGGGGACCTCTGAGCCCTTTAATAAAAATAAATATATATAAAATATATATATAAATATATATATATATATATATATATATATATATATATATATATATATATATATATATATATATATAAAAAATTTATAAAAAAAGGGGGGGTGGGTTGCCATCCGGGGGCCCTGGGGACCTCTGTGCCCTTTAATAATAATAATATATATATATATATATATATATATAAAAATTTATTTATTTTTTATAAAAAAAAAAATTAAAAAAGGGGGGTTGTCATCCAGGCCCCTGGGGACCTCCGGCCCCCTTACAGGTGTACTGCCTGTACCCCCCTGATGGCGGCCCTGGATGTGGCTCCAAAACAAAATTGGCATCCTTTTTTCCCCACAAATAGAGCTTCCTTTTGGTGGCATTCCATCACCTCTGCGGTTTTTATTTTTTTGCTGTACAATTCTTTGTACATTATTATCTTTACCTAATATACTACCGAGAAATTAAGGTCACAGTGGAATGAGTAAGGTCACAGTGGAAGGAGTAAGGTCACAATGAAAGGATTAGGGTCACAGTCAGTCAGTCAGTGTCAGCGGTGGAGTAGGGTGCTTCGGACCTTCTGCTTACGAGCCTGCTCTCACCCAGACCTGGCAGTCAGAAGCTAGGCAGACTCTCCATACCTGCGCTGCACAAGAAACAGCTCCTTGGAACCAGGAACCAGCTCCTTTTCTCTCCTCGTGGACTCCTCTTTCCTCCGCAGGTAAGACCCTGCCTCTCAGGGCCTGACATCCTGGGGAACCACTGACGGCCGTCCTTATCACAGACCCCACACTGCGGCTCTCTGCCCCATCTTTCGCCCGGCATCGCCGCCCGCACGGCCACCCACGTTTGTGGTGGTCCCTAGTCACCCCCCCTGGGTGTATTCTCGGCGTTTTTCGGCGTTTCTACACGCCCGCGCCAGCCTGCTCCTTTTCGCGGCCGCCGCACCTTAGGAAAGTCCGCGGCTTCAGCCGCGGCCTACCGGCGCGCCGACCGTTCTCCCTGCATTTACTTCCAATAGTGCAGATCGCTCTGGATTTTCGCCCCCGCACCCCTAGAGGTCCCCTCCACCCCCTGTCCAGCAACCTCATCGGTAAAATTACTGTTTTTACCAAGCTGACAGCCCCCCCCAGCCTGGGTCCTGTGCTTTGCCTGGTGGCCATTTTGGTACACCCCAGCAGCAGTGACACCCAGCATCCCCCCCCCTTTTCCCCTCCATAGCCTTCAGTCTTTGATCCAGGGTTTGATCCGATCGCCTTCAGGGATCAGGAAGGAATTTTTTTCCCTGCCGCAGCACATTGGCCAGCTTGCCCAGGGTTTTTTTGCCTTCCTCTGGACCAAAATTCCCTCGAGCAAGGATTCTGCGAATCCTCTCTCACCCAACACCCGCACCCCCGCCCATTTTGACTGGCAACAATGGTTAAATTGCGATACTCTGCGGAAACCATTTGGGGTCTGAGACAATTCGCAACAATATTACCTGCCGTCACCACAAAAGCCTTAAAATTAGATCAACTTTTGAGATTCGATCGTCGATCGATCATCAAAAATTTCAACCATTCAACACAGCTCAAGCACATATCATGTGCGTTGCTTAACACTAGATCGGCAGTTAAACACCGATCAGAAATCCATGATTTCTTACTACAAAACGATCTAGACTGCCTCTTTATTACAGAAAGTTGGCTGTCAGACGACTGCAACACCATTCTCGGAGAATTGGTGCCAGCAAATTATCGCATCTTAACGGAAAACAGAATAGGGCAAAGAGGAGGAGGCCTGGCGGTGATTCATAAGTCTCATATTGCAATCACTAAACCGGTCCTTCAAAATCCTCTACCTTTTATGGAAACCCTTACGCTTCAACTTCAAGCTCACTCCCAGGAGACCGTTCACATTCTCCTCTGCTATAGGCCCCCTGGGCCCAAATCGCAGTTGCTTCCAGCATTAACGGAGTTCATATCCACTTACTCCCTTAACAGCAATCATCTTTTGCTGCTCGGGGATTTCAATCTGTGGGCCAACTCCTCACAGGATCCCATTGCGGAGGCCTGCATCGACCACCTGGAAGGGTTAGGACTACAGCAACTTATATGCGGACCCACGCATGCTTCAGGTCACACACTCGACCTAATTTTCAGACAAAATCTGAAAATAAACATTTTGGGTAATGAACCTTTGCCATGGACAGACCACCATGCAATTAGCTTCATAATTCCCAGAATTCCACTAGTTATGAAAGTACCCAAGCCGGTGACTATACACTGGGCTAGATCTCAGAAGAAGCTCCACTCGGAACTCTTCAGATCTACCCTGGGAAACCGAATTGGGGTTATTCCTCCTCAGCTAGCAGCCTCAGATACATTGGATGCCATAAATGCAGCTCTGCTACAGTCAGCCGACTTAGCAGCACCAAAGCGCAAAGTCCGCAGCCGGGCAAAAAAGTCCAGCTGGTTCAATAACCAGCTGTCGCTATTGAAGCAAGAGCGCAGAAGGGCGGAAGCCGCCTGGAAAAGAAGTCCTTCAGAAGACCGCCTCAACTTCTACAAAGCAGTAACAACACGATATCACAAGGAAATTTTCAAAGCCAAAAAAATTCACTTTTCCATGGTGATTAACAGCGCAATGAATCGCCCACGCGAACTCTTCAGGATGGTCACCCAGACCATGAATCCGGGATGTCTTGAAGTCCCCACTTCAGACACCCAAGAGTTCTGCAATGAACTATCGGATTTCTTCATCAACAAAATTGAAAAAATTCGGGTAAGTATTCGGCAAAACAATACTCCACTCAGCCCCCTCTTCAATCAACTACAAAACACCGACAGAAAGCCTCTACAATCAACTAAGTTCACTCTGGAACCCATCTCCATCGATACCACCAAAAAATTCATTGGTGCGTTGCGGAACAGCACAGCACCCAATGACATCATTCCCACCAAGCTACTGAAGGAATGTGCCGACATCCTGGCGCCTCCAATCACACAGCTTATAAATCAGTCATTTAAGGAAGGCATAGTGCCTTCCCTGCTGAAAGAGGGCACAATCCTGCCGATCTTGAAAAAACCTAATTTGGATCCCATGGACCCAACTCACCGCCGTCCCATAACAGGTCTAAATGCTCTGTCCAAGATAATGGAGAAAGTGGTGGTAAATCAGCTGCAACAGCATCTAGATACCCACAACCTACTTGATCCATTTCAATCCGGGTTCCGTCCCGGACACGGGACAGAAACGGCCTTACTCAAAATATGGGACGATGCGCTCGAGGCCGCAGACGAAGGAGAATCGTGTCTCCTGGTTCTGCTGGACCTAAGCGCGGCCTTCGACACAGTAGACCATAAATTGCTACTGAGACGACTAACAGAAGTCGCCGGAGTCACAGAAGATGCCTTACCATGGTTCTCCTCTTTTCTCGGAAACCGATCACAAACAGTGAAACTGGGATCTTTCACGTCAGAAAAACGCACGGTGCCATGTGGGGTCCCCCAAGGATCCCCCCTATCACCGGTGCTGTTTAATATCTATCTTCGTCCTCTCTTTGATATTATCAGTAGCCAAGAACTACTCTATCACTCTTATGCAGACGACACGCAGTTGTATTTTCGCATCTGCCACAAAAAGGATCATCATCTCAGATTAGAGAAATGTCTCTCTTCAATAGAAAACTGGATGACTAAGAGTTATCTCAAACTCAATAGCGCTAAAACAGAACTCTTTATGTTCGATGCCAGTTGGAAGAGACAACCGGCAACAAACTGGACACCATCGCCCATTCTGGGACAAATCATCGCCCCTAGCTCCAAAGTCAAAAGTCTAGGAGTCACGTTCGACACCTTCATGACAATGGACGCACAAATAGGGTCAGTAGTCAGCGGGGCGCACCATTTGATGCGCCTACTACGCAGACTTATTCCATTTATCCCCAAAGAAGACGTAGCAGTCGTGGTGGGAACAATCGTGAATTCCAGACTGGACTATGCAAATGCCCTTTACCTCGGACTCCCCAAGTACCAAATCGCTCGTCTTCAAGTCGTACAGAATACGGCCGCTAGACTGGTGACTGGGAAAAGGACATGGGAATCAATCTCACCTTCGCTGAGAACCCTTCACTGGTTGCCAGTGAAAGACAGAATTGCATTCAAAGCACTCTGCCTGACACATAAGTGCATCCATGGGAAGGCTCCTAGATATCTATGCGACAAGATCAAACCGCACAATTGCAACCGCATTCTGCGATCCACCGACCACAATCTGGTCAAGGTTCCTAAAACCAAATACAAGTCCAAAGGAGAAAGAAGGTTTGCTTTCCAGGGCCCCAGGCTTTGGAATGCTTTACCAACCAGCATTCGGTTGGAGCAAAACCACCTGTCTTTCAGAAAGCAGATCAAAACCCTGCTTTTCTGAAGGCATGAGACACAAACAACCAGCGCCCAGAGGCGATTCAGTTCGCATGTGCCGCGCTATATAAATTTTTCATTCATTCATTCATTCATTCACAGTGGAAGGAGTAAGGTCACAGTAGAAGGATAAAGGTCTCAATGGAAGGAAAAAGGTCTCAATTGAAGGAGTAAGGTCACAGTGGAAGGCGTATGGTCACAATGGAAGGAGTAAGGTCACCAAAGAAGGAGTAAGGTCACAGTGGAAGGCCGAAGGTCATAATGTAAGGAGTAAGGTGAGAATGGAATGATTAAAGTCACAGTGGAAGAAGTTAGGTCACAATGCAAGGATAAAGGTCTCAATGGCAGCGATAAGGTCGCAATGGAAGGAATAGGGTCAAAATGGAAGGAGTAAGTTCACAATGGAAAGCGTAAGGTCACAATGGGAGGCCTAAGGTCCCAATAGAAGGAGTAAGGTCACAATGAAAGGCCTAAGGTCACAATGGAAGGATTTAGGCCACAATAGAAGGCGTAAGGTCACAATGGAAGGCCTAAGGTCACAATGGAAGGCGAGGGGCCACAATGGAAGGAGTAAGGTCACAATGGAAGGAGTAAGGTCACAATGGAAGGGGTAAGGTCACAATGGAAGGCCTAAGGTCACAATGGAAGGCCTAAGGTCACAATGGAAGGATTAAGGCCACAATGGAAGGCGTAAGGTCACAATGGAAGGCGTAAGGTCACAATAGAAGGAGTAAGGTCACAATAGAAGGAGTAAGGTCACAATGGAAGGCCTAAGGTCACAATAGAAAGCCTAATGTCTCAATGGAAGGAGTAAGGCCACTATAGAAGGAGTAAGGTCCCAATAGAAGGAGTAGGGTCATAATAGAAGGAGTAAGGTCACAATGGAAGGAGTAAGGTCACAATGGAAGGAGTAGGGTCATAATAGGAGTAAGGTCACAATGGAAGGAGTAAGGTCACAATGGAAGGAGTAAGGTCACAGTGGAAGGAGTAAGGTCGCAATGGAAGGAGTAAGGTCACAATGGAAGGTGTAAGGTCACAATAGAAGGAGTAAGGTCACAATGGAAGGCCTAAGGTCACAATAGAACGCCTAATGTCTCAATGGAAGGAGTAAGGCCACTATAAAAGGAGTAAGGTCCCAATAGAAGGAAAAGGGTCATAATAGAAGGAGTAAGGTCACAATGGAAGTAGTAAGGTCACAATGGAAGGCGTAGGGTCATAATAGAAGGATTAAGGTCACAATGAAAGGCCTAAGATCACAATGGAAGGATTTAGGCCACAGTGGAAGGTGTAAAGTCACAATGGAAGGCGAGGGGCCACAATGGAAGGAGTAAGGTCACAATGGAAGGCCTAAGGTCACAATGGAAGGAGTAAGGTCACAATGGAAGGCGTAAGGTCACAATGGAAGGCCTAAGGTCACAATGGAAGGCCTAAGGTCACAATGGAAGGCCTAAGGTCACAATGGAAGGATTAAGGCCACAATGGAAGGCGTAAGGTCACAATAGAAGGATTAAGGTCACAATGGAAGGCCTAAGGTCACAATAGAAAGCCTAATGTCTCAATGGAAGGAGTAAGGCCACTATAGAAGGAGTAAGGTCCCAATAGAAGGAGTAGGGTCATAATAGAAGGAATAAGGTCACAATTGAAGGAGTAAGGTCACAATGGAAGGAGTAAGGTCACAATGGAAGGCGTAGGGTCATAATAGAAGGAGTAAGGTCACAATGGAAGGCGTAGGGTCATAATAGAAGGAGTAAGGTCACAATGGAAGGAGTAAGGTCACAATAGAAGGTGTAAGGTCACAATGGAAGGAGTAAGGTCACAATGGAAGGTGTAGGGTCATAATAGAAGGAGTAAGGTCACAATGGAAGGTGTAAGGTCACAATGGAAGGAGTAAGGTCACAATAGAAGGTGTAAGGTCACAATGGAAGGTGTAAGGTCACAATGGAAGGTGTAAGGTCACAATGGAAGGAGTAAGGTCACAATGGAAGGCGTAGGGTCATAATAGAAGGAGTAAGATCACAATAGAAGGTGTAAGGTCACAATGGAAGGAGTAAGGTCACAATAGAGGAGTAGGGTCATAATAGAAGGAGTAAGGTCACAATGGAAGGAGTAGGGTCACAATAGAAGGAGTAAGGTCACAATGGAAGGCGTAGGGTCATAATAGAAGGTGTAAGGTCACAATGAAAGGAGTAGGCTCGCAAGCCAAACACCCTAAAGTAAGCAATGGCATTCTATTCTCAGCATCTCTCATGGACATACGTATAGAGATCTTTCCTGCGCCGTGGTCTTGTCCTGAGTCTGAACTCTACTTGCAGACAGCCCTAAGGCATGACAGAGTTTGTGCCCTCCGAATTCCTCGAGAAGTCTCACATTTCCTGGAGGTCCTTATCTGAAACAAGATCTTAACCTTCTCACAGACCTCAATGATATTCTCAGAAGAACAATAGAAGGTTGAACTGGGTGGTCATAAAATGGCAGTTTAAGTCTCTCCGGAGAGCCAAACAAACAATAATAAAGTGAAAATGTATGTGTGTGATCAATGAAAGTCTGCAGGGACGGAAACCTTACCTGGTTTTATACCTTCATTATCCAAAGCTGGGGCTTCCGGCTTTAGCCATTCAGAATGACTTCAAGGCCTGGTAATAGGAGGATTGGCCCAGCGTGTGACCTATGTTAGGGGATCATGTTGTCAGCCTTCCATATCCACCATAATAAGTCCAACGGAGATCAAGCCGTGACGCATCAAATCCGCATCGGCCCTTTATACATCTCTGGCAAAGTATCCACCACCTCTAGAGCATGGCGCGCCCTCCGACTGGCCTTATCAAGGCTTTCTGATATTGACGGATGAATGAATGTTTCAACCTTTTTATTTTTGTTCATCCCTGTTCATGTAACAACGAAAAATATTCCTGTATATATCCGTTCAAAGCGAATTCATCCCTGACCCAGATAGATCGGGAGAGAGAGAATTCTGAGCAATCACAAGTTCCATAAACATTTTTCTCAGGACTGAAAAGCACATTAGAGGCACGTTAGGAATTACGACCTCTTTGATGTGCAAGATATAAAAAAAGAAAAAAAATACAGATATTTCAGCAGAATCATATAATGAATCAATATTTTATGACGCCAAAATACAAATTCCGCGTGGGATAATCCGTTCCTTGCGGCATTCATTCTAATAAACAGAATATTTGAAATTTGTAACCCGTGTCACCTGTTCGATGTTTGTCTTCATTGTCATGCACGGCCTTGGAGAGGACAATAAAGACTCATCTACACACGTGGTAGCTCTTTAACCGCTTGTCTACCGCCCGCCATCATATGACGGCGAGACGAAGACGCTCTCGTTATGGGCGGACGTCATATGACCACCAGGATGCCAGAATGGACCACCAGGGATGGCCACCCAACTGGACCACCGGGTATGCCACCTAGACCACCAGGAAAACCCCCATCTGTGCCCAGGGAGCTGCCAATCAGTGCCCAGGCCCGGATTTCCCACAAGGCCACTGAGGCCAGGCCTTGGGGCGGCAGGGCTCCAAGGGGCGGCAGTGGCATGGAGTCCCCCGACGCCCGGAACATACAGTTACGGGCGGTAAGTTATGGGGGAATCTGCTCGCTCGTTAACAAGTGATTGCGGCGATGTCATCAAAATCACTTGTAAAATATGTGCTCCTATCCGTCCTCCCCTCTCCCCCCCCCCCCCACATGCCTCTCTCTGCTGGCTCTGTCTTCGGGACTCCGTCCTCCCCCCGGCCACCGAGTCTGTCTCCTGTCCCTGCTGCCAATGTACACAGTGAGAGGGGAGAGCTGTGCTCTTCCTATCTCAGCTGTGACAGGAGTTCTAGCACAGTGCTAGGACTCCTGTTTTGGAGGTGACAGGGTCAATAAAGAGAACATGTCACCTCCAATTGCTATCACACAGGAAGTTGTTTTCTCCTGTGTGATAGCAAAAAAGTAAAGTGAAAAAAAATTGATAAAAAATGAATAAATAATAGGAAATAATAATTAAATTAATAAAATAAAAAAGTAAAGAATAAGAAAAATAATAAGAAAATTATACTAAAATTAAAAAAAGTAAGCGTCAAGCTACAGATAAATAAATAAAAAAAAGTGATAAAAAAGTAAAAAGACAAACAAAACATATTTGAACTAACCGTGCCGCACTTTCCCCGGTGATTGGGGGGGGGGGGGGTCAGTTGGCGGGGAGGGGGTGTATTGTGGAACCTGGCCTTGGGGCGGCAGGGAGAGCAAATCCGGCTCTGTCAGTGCCCATCCACAATTCCTGCCAGTGCCACAAGAGATGCCATCTATCAGTGAAGCATATCAGTGCCCAGCAGTGCCACCTATCAGTGCCACTCATATGCAGTACCCATCAGTGCAGCCTTTTAGTGCCCAGTGTCGCCTATCAGTGCCCACCTGTGCCACCTATGAGTGCCCATCAGTGTCGCCTATCAATGCCCATCAGTGCTGCATATCAGTGCCACCCATCAGTGCCGCCTACCAGTGCCCATCGTCAGTGCCACCTCATTGGTGCCGCCTTATCAGTGCCCATCAGTGAAGGAGAAAACATACTTATTTACAAAATTGGGAACAAAAGAAAAACTGAATTTCCAACGGACTTCAATAGAGAGCAGGTTCTCAATTTTTTTCAGACAGGGAAAATTCCTATCGGAAAATCTGTTCGTCTGTAAAAAAATTCAGACGGGAAAAAAACCACGCATGCTCGGAAACAATTCGACGCATGCTGGGAAGCCTTGAACTTATTTTTCTCGCCTAGTCGTAGTGTTGTACGTCACCGCGTTCTTAACGCTCAAAAGTTCTATGGTGTGACCAGGGGCGGACTGACAACTCATGGGGCCCTCGGGCAATAGGAGATTATGGGGCCCCCGGGCAATAGGAGATTATGGGGCCCCCGGGCAATAGGAGATTATGGAGCCACACAGTAATGTATACACACACACAGTATATATACACAGTATACACACACAGACACGCAATATACACACACACTGAGAAGGTACTGGAGAGGCGGGGCAGCTATAATCTTGGTATTTTTAGACCAAAAGGATGTCGGTAAGGGACATTTCAGGGACAGATGTAAAAATAACACAGATTTTTACATACTGTCCCTAGTTTTACTGAGGCTGGCAACCCTGATGGGGCCCCCTAGTGGCATGGGGCCCTCGGGCAGTGCCCGAGTGCTCGAATGGTCAGTCCGCCCCTGGGTGTGACCATCAGAAAAACCTTCCAACTTTTTTCCTGACGAAAATTCCGCTCGTGTGTATGGGGCATTGGACTCTCACTGTCTGGCTTATGTTTGCAAGGTTCAAGACTTGATGGATTCTCCTGAGTGGCTGTCAGGGAAGGTTCCCCCTGCTGGTGTTACTGCTATGTTATCCTTGGGCTGCAGTACTGGCGTCCACCAGCGGGGCGTTCTTAGCAGTGTGGAGCACACAGCCCTTCCTGCGTTCAGGTGTGACCTGAATGCAATCAGCACGCCTCTATAAATACCCGGCGTGTGTAATCACTCCTCGCCCTGGTATCGTCATACCTCCTGGACCTGAGCCTGTTATCTGGACGCTGTTTCTGTTCCCCATCCTGAGCCTATCCTGAGCCTATCCTGGACCCATCCTGGACCCATCCTGGACCCGTTCTCCCCTTTGCCTGTTTACATTGGTTCCTGTTCCCTCTTGGATTCCTGCCCCGCAGCCTGTCCATCCATCCGCTCCCTGATCCGCTGTGTTCCCATCCTCACCCATCTGCTGACTCCCCCTGTGTATGACCTCGGCCTGGCTTCGTTTATGAATACGGTATTTCCCCTTCATTTGTACATACTGTTTGTTGTTTTGTTACGCACTGGTTGTCTTCATTTATTTGGTAATAAACACCTTTTAACTTCACCGCATACATTGTGGGTCTCCTCTGTGCAGTCACACAGTACTGGTCTACTATACTCTCCTGACAGTATACCAGGGCCATCCCTGACCAGACGTGCCTGCATTGAGGAACCATCCTGTGCGGTGCGTTTTTTGAAGATGGATTTCAATGAAATCACTTACTTTTCTCTGCTGGCAGAGGAGGATGAGGAGTATTGTCGCCAGGTTTTTGAGGGATGGACAAGTGACCAGCTGATGGAAGCCATCCGATCAGCCCATTCCATGGTGGATCAGGGTTATATGTCTTATGATGATATTCAGCCATTAATCCAGTTATGTGTTAAACCGGCCCTGTCGTTCATTCCAGATGGTAGTGATGATTTCTCTCCTCCCTTCAGTCGTGACCAAGTTGAATCCTTGATATGGTTATTAGAGGATGATCCAGTTTCTTTTGATGAACATTATTCCTCTTGTTCCCAGCAGAAGTTGTCTGAGTGCATTAGTTCAGTGCAGTCTCTGATTAGACAAGGTGTGTGTGAATCTGCTTTTGTTCAGCCTGTGCTGCAGGCCTGGTCAGATCTCCTGATTCCAGCAAATCCACCTGTTTCCAGCCCTGCCATTAACCACTCACCTTCCCAAAGATCCATCTGTCCATCACCAATGGCAACCCCAGTTGAAGCTCAGTATACACTGCTTCCCACCAGATACCAATATCCAGTCTCTGCTCCCTGTACCTATCCTGCATACAACCCACCTGTCTCTTCTCAGCCGCCTACTAACCCACAAAAACTTCCTCCAGCTACTGTTCCCTCTACTCTGCCATATCCCAATCCTCCTTTCCAGTCCGCTGCACCCCTTACCTACAGAGCTTCTGTGGCTAAGCCCAAGAAAAAACGAAAGTTTTTCCCAACCAAGATGATCCTGCCAGTAACCCAACCTGTCTCCACACCAACCAACCTGCTCCAGTCTGCTTGCATGCCAGCTGAACCTGATTCTGCCAAACCTCTACCTGCTATGCGGCCAGTTTGCCAGCCTGATCCTGTATGCCAGCCTGAAGTTCCTGTGCCAGTTTGCCAACCTGAAGTTCCTGTGCCAGTTTGCCAGCCTGAAGTTGCTGTGCCAGTTTGCCAGCCTGAAGTTGCTGTGCCAGTTTGCCAGCCTGAAGTTGCTGTGCCAGTTTGCCAGCCTGAAGTTGCTGTTTCAGTGCCATCTGCCCTGCCTGTTTCAGTGCCATCTGCCCTGCCTGTTTCAGCGCCATCTGCCCTGCCTGTTTCAGTGCCATCCGCTGCCCAGTCTGAGGTGTCCCTGCCCGCTGCCCAGCTCGACAACCCAGAGTTTGCTGCCCAGCTCGACGACCCGGAGCCTTCTGCCCAGCTCGACGACCTGGAGCCTGCTGCCCAGCTCGACGACCCGGAGCCTGCTGCCCAGCTCGACGACCCGGAGCCTGCTGCCCAGCTCGACGACCCGGAGCCTGCTGCCCAGCTTGATTTGCCCCTATCTGCATCCCAGCTTGATGTACTTTTTGCCCAACTTAAGATTTCTGTACCCGCTGCCCAGCTTGAGCTGCACTTTGCCCTGTTAAAAGTCATGGACTTTCATCCGGCCCAACCTGATGTGACTTTATCTGCTGCCCAGCTTGACACCACGGACTTTCCCCAGCAACATCTAATTGGAGCGTCCGGAGGCCGCTCCTTTGGGGGGGGGTACTGTCAGGGAAGGTTCCCCCTGCTGGTGTTACTGCTATGTTATCCTTGGGCTGCAGTACTGGCGTCCACCAGCGGGGCGTTCTTAGCAGTGTGGAGCACACAGCCCTTCCTGCGTTCAGGTGTGACCTGAATGCAATCAGCACGCCTCTATAAATACCCGGCGTGTGTAATCACTCCTCGCCCTGGTATCGTCATACCTCCTGGACCTGAGCCTGTTATCTGACCCTGCTATCTGGACGCTGTTTCTGTTCCCCATCCTGAGCCTATCCTGAGCCTATCCTGGACCCATCCTGGACCCGTTCTCCCCTTTGCCTGTTTACATTGGTTCCTGTTCCCTCTTGGATTCCTGCCCCGCAGCCTGTCCATCCATCCGCTCCCTGATCCGCTGTGTTCCCATCCTCACCCATCTGCTGACTCCCCCTGTGTATGACCTCGGCCTGGCTTCGTTTATGAATACGGTATTTCCCCTGATTGTATATGCTATTTTGTTACGCACTGGTTGTCTTCATTTATTTGGTAATAAACACCTTTTAACTTCACCGCATACATTGTGGGTCTCCTCTGTGCAGTCACACAGTACTGGTCTACTATACTCTCCTGACAGTGGCGCAGCAAGGAAGGCCTGATGTGAGAGAGCTGAAAGGGTTAGTCTTGGTTCAAAACAAGTTTAAAAAAATGACCTTTTCTTGGTAGGAAAACGAGCGGCGTGGAAAGCCCCCCCGGGCTCGGAGAAAGACGTGAACCTCTGACTCTCAGGTGTGGGCAGGATAATGCATCCGTCTAGAGCTAGAACATTCCTGTAGACTCGGCCCCGTCATTAGGCCTGCTGCTTAATAGAACCATTACAGAGAGGCTTGCTGGAGCAGAGAAGATTTGTGTGCAATTTGCTCCAGCCAAGGGTAATGAGAGCGTCCATTAGGCCCTCGTCATTCCTTACACCTGACTGTTCCACAACAGAGGTTGCAATTTTCCAGGAAGCCGGGGACATTTAGAAATTACATTTCTAATCGTGTCGATTTTTGGACATTCATATATGTACATTATCTCCACACAATGTTAACTCCTTCGCTGACCCGGGGGAAAGGCTTTATGTAAATCCACCTCCCATCGCACGGGGAAAGGCTTTATTTAAATCCACCTCCCATAGCACGGGGGAAAGGCTTTATGTAAATCCACCTCCCATCGCGCGACCATTCCGAAGGGACATTTTGTAGCAACCAATTCACTTATTTAAAGAGACACTAACCTTTTTCTGTTTTGTTTTCTTCAAATAGAACTCGGTATAAGAAAGGAGTTTGGGATTTTATATGAAGCTTGCGGCCGAAATGAACAACATGAACAGAGAGTGACTGGTGGGCATATAACAGTGGCGGCTGGTGCTCAATCTTTTTTGGGGGTGCAAACAAACTGAAAAAAAAAAAAACATCAATTGCCACCACTGTGCCCATTAAATGCAGCCACTGTGCCTATCAAACTCCACCAGTTTGCCCCCAAATGCAGCCAGTTTGTCCCCCCAAATGAAGCCCCTTTTTCTCCCCCCCCCCCAATTGCAGCCAGTTTGTGCCCCCAATTGCAGCCAGTTTGTCCCCCCAATTGCAGCCAGTTTGTCCCCCCAATTGCAGCCAGTTTGTCCCCCTAATTGCAGCCAGTTTGTCCCCCCAAATGCAGCCAGTTTGTCCCCCCAAATGCAGCCCCTTTTTCTCCCCCCCCCCCCCAATTGTAGCCAGTTTGTGCCTCCAATTGCAGCCAGTTTGTGCCCCCAATTGCAGCCAGGTTCTCCCCCCAAATGTAGCCAGTTTCTCCCCCCAAATGCAGCCAGTTTCTCCCCCCAAATGCAGCCCCTTTTTCTCCCCCCCCCAAATGCAGCCATTTTGTCCCCCCAAATGCAGCCCCTTTTTCTCCCCCTCCCCCAATTGTAGCCAGTTTGTCCCCCCAATTGCAGCCAGTTTGTCCCCCCAATTGCAGCCAGTTTGTGCCCCCAATTGCAGCCAGTTTGTGCCCCCAAATGCAGATAGTTTGTGCCCCCAATTGCAGCCAGTTTGTGCCCCCAAATGCAGCCAATTTGTCCCCCCAATTGCAGCCTGTTTGTGCCCCAATTGCAGCCAGTTTGTGCCCCCATTTACAGCCAGTTTGTGCCCCCAATTGCAGCCAGTTTCCCCCCCAACCTGGCACTTACCTTCCCCGGGTCAGCGCCGTCCTCCTCCACGCTTCCTTAATGTTTTCTCCCGTCCTCGATGCCACTTCAGCCAATCAGGTGACCGGTAAGGATGAGGTCTGGCGTGTTCGCATGGTACACGTGCAGAGCCCGCCAGGAAGTCTGCACGGCGCTGCTCTAATCACAGCCAGGGAGACATTTCCCGATCTCTGCAGCCGAGCATCGGGACAATGTCTCCCTGGCTGTGATTATAGCAGCGCCGTGCAGACTTCCTGGCAGGCTCTGCATGTGTACTATGCGGACACGCCAGAGCTCATCCTTAGTGACCGGTAATCAGACCCGGTGCACCTGATAGGCTGAGAGGCGGGTCAGTGTTAGGGAAGCGATTCTCTAACACAGCATGGTTTAAACAGGGAATGTACAGCCCGTGCGCCCGCTGTTTAACCATTTGGAAGCCGATTAGAGCCCACAGGCTCTAATCGGGAAGCCTATTAAAGCCTCTGGCTCTAATCAGGCACTTCCAAAACACACCCACCGCTGTTATTCAGATGGCCGGCGCTAAACAAGGGTCCGGACACCTGAATAGTGAGCGGCAGCGGCAATTGATGGCACAGTGGCTGCGTTTGATGGCACAGTGGCGACAATTGATGGGCACAGTGGCGACAATTAATGGCACAGTGGCGACAATTAATGGCACAGTGGCTGCGTTTGATGGCACAGTGGCGACAATTAATGGCACAGTGGCGACAATTGATGGCACAGTGGCTGCGTTTAATGGCACAGTGGCGACAATTAATGGCACAGTGGTGACAATTGATGGCACAGTGGCTACGTTTGATGGCACAGTGGCAACAATTAATGGCACAGTGGCTGCGTTTGATGGCACAGTGGTGGCAATTGATGGGCACAGTGGCTGCATTTAATGGCACAGTGGCGACAATTAATGGCACAGTGGCGACAATTGATGGCACAGTGGCTGCGTTTGATGGCACAGTGGCGACAATTAATGGCACAGTGGCGACAATTGATGGCACAGTGGCTGCGTTTGATGGCACAGCGGCGACAATTGATGGCACCGTGGCGACAATTGATGGCACAGTGGCGATAATTGATGGCACAGTGGCTGTGTCTGATAAAGACCAATGAGAGGCGGACACGCATTTAGAGGGGAGGAGTCGAATCTGTGCTGTCAGGCGAAGCACCGTGAGTCTAGATCTGCGGTGAATGAGCTGGTGATTTGATACATGCTGTTTTTAATGTTTTTTCATAAATTGTTTTATGGAATGTATAATTATTTGTTTATATAAGATTTATAGATACACAGCGCTGCACTATTTTCTCAAAATTAATATTGCAAGGTGTGGTGTATCACTATAAGTGTTCAGCAGTTGTGTAGACACTCAGAGGGGTATATTTGATTTTTTTTCTGCATCATTATAGGAGTAATTTATTAGTATTGTGGCGCTGATTGTTTTTCTCACAGTTTACTGTATAATTGTGACTGGCAGTGAAGGGGTTAAAGGGGTTGTAAATGTTCATGTTTTTTCACCTTAATCCATCCTATTTAACAATAAAAAAACAAAAAACCTTTAACCACTTGGGGGTGAGGAAGGGGTTAAGTGTGTCCTAGGGAGTGATTCTAACTGTGTGGGGGCTGGGCTTACTGTGACACGACACTGACTACTGCTCCCGATGAGAGGGAGCAGACGATCAGTGTCCTGTCACTAGGCAGAACAGGGAGATGCTTGTTTACACAGGCACCCCCCCCCCCTTCTGCAGCTCTGTGACACGATCGCGGGACACCGGCAGACATTGAGTCCACTGGTCCCGCGGGCACGATCACGGAGCTCGCAGCAGGGGTGCGCACAGGCCTGGACTGGGACAAAAATTTGGCTCTGTACTTCATCCAGACCAGCCCACTTTAATTTTGCTAACATTCACAAAAACAAGTGAAGCGGGAGGGCTAACGACATTCAGGAACATTGCTACAGCCTCATTGGCTGGAATTTCAGAAATTGGCATTGCTGCACAGCCATTGGCTGCCTTTCAGCAATGCGGTGGCACTGAGGTTTACCTGGGTTAGGCACTATGATGTGAGGTGATAGGCAGTACGGATGACAGGTCAATCCTATAATGGCTGGCCGGACAAACCCGGCCCCCCGGCCAGTCAACCTCAATGGCCACCAAACCCAAGCCCCCCCCATTCACTGACCATTAGCTGTTCTACTTTATTTCTCTTATAGGCAGTACAGCGGTGCTCAAATTAATGGGCCGCACAGCCATAACTTTGACAGGCTGTCACCGAAACCGACCTGCTGAGCCATCGGCCCACCAGGAAACTCCCTGTAGACCCAATGGGCAGTACATGCCCGGGTGCGCACACGCAGCCACGTGCACACACGGTGGCAAACTTAAAGGGACGTACCTGTACGCCCATTTGCCTCTCCGTGCCATTCTGCCAACGTAAATGTTCGTGCGGCGGTCGGCAAGTGGTTAATACATTTTTTTTTTGCTTAACACTATTTGATTACATATGGCTGGCCCTCTGTGATATACAAATACAAATAATACAGAGATGTATAAAGCAACCATACATACTGATAGCAATATTTCATTGGAGCTTTTCATAATCATATAAGTATCTAAAAAACTTGTAAGAGAAAACACAAGAAAAAGACCCTTTAGGCGAGATCGAGGAGTTCCTTAGAGCCAGCACAGTGTTTATAATTCTTTATGTGTGTATTTACATTATGATAAGGGCCCCATGTTGCATCATTTCTATATAGGGTATATACGGTATATATATATATATATATATATATATATATATATATATATATATATATAGACTTCTCAAAAAAATGAAAGGAACACTTTTGAATCAGAACTCCTGGGATATTGATCTGGTCTGTTAAGTAGCAGAGGGGGAGGGGTGTATACAGAGGGGGAGGGGTGTATACAGAGGGGGAGGGGTGTATACAGAGGGAGGGGTGTATACAGAGGGGGAGGGATGTATACAGACGGGGGAGTGGTGTATACAGAGGGGGAGGGGTGTATACAAAAGGGGGAGGGGTGTATACAAAGGGGGAGGGGTGTATACAGAGGGGGAGGGGTGTATACAGAGGGGGAGGGGTGTATACAGAGGGGGAGGGATGTATACAGAAGGGGGAGGGGTGTATACAGAGGGGGAGGTGGTATACAGAGGGAGAGGGGTGTATACAGAGGGGGAGGGGTGTATACAGGGGGAGGGGTGTATACAGAGGGGGAGGGATGTATACAGACGGGGGAGTGGTGTATACAGAGGGGGAGGGGTGTATACAAAAGGGGGAGGGGTGTATACAGAGGGGGAGGGGTGTATACAGAGGGGGAGGGGTGTATACAGAGGGGGAGGGGTGTATACATAGGGGGTTTTTAATCAGTTTCAGTTGCTTTGCTGTTAATTGAAACTAACAACAGGTGCACTAGATGGGCAACAATGAGACGACCTCCAAAACAGGAATGTTTTTTCAGGTGGAGGTGTCTGACATTTGTTTTCCCTGTTCGTCTTTTCTGACTGTTTTTCACTAGTTTTGCATTTGGCTATGGTCAGTGTCACTACTGGCAGCACGAGGCGATACTTGGACCCTATAAGGGTTGCACAGGCAGTCCAGGATGGCACATCAATACGTGTCATTGCCAGAAGGTTTGCCGTATCTCCCGGCACAGTCTCAAGAGCATGGAGGAGATTCCAGGAGACAGGCAGTTCCTCTAGGAGAGCTGGACAGAGCCGTAGAAGGTCCTTTAACCCATCAGCAGGACCGGTATCTGCTCCTTTGTGCAAGGAGGAACAGGATGAGCACTGCCAGAGCCCTACAACATGACCTCCAGCAGGCCACTGGTGTGAATGTCTCTGACCAAACAATCAGAAACAGACTTCATGGGACGTGGCCTGAGGGCCCGACGTCCTCTATTGTGCTCTGTGCTCACTGCCGGACACTGTGGAGCTCGATTGGCATTTTCCATTGAACACCAGAATTGCCAGGTCAGCCACAGGTGCCCCATGCTTTTCACAGATGAGAGCAGGTTCACCCTGAGCATATGTGACAGACGTGAAAGGGCCTGGAGAAGCCGCGGAGAACTTTATGCTGCCTGTAACATCGTTCAGCATGACCGGTTTGGTGGTGGGTCAGTGATGGTCTGGGGAGGCATATCCATGGAGGGACGCACAGACCTCTACAGGCTACATAATGGCACCCTGACTGCCATTAGGTATGGGGATGAAATCCTTGGACCCATTGTCAGACCCTACGCTGGTGCAGTGGGTTCTGGGTTCCTCCTGGTGCACGACAATGCCCGGCCTCATGTGGGGAGAGCATGCAGCCAGTTCCTGGAGGATGAAGAAATTGATACCATTGAATGGCCCCCACACTCACCTCACCTAAATCCAAAAGAACACCTCTGGGACATTATGTTTCGGTCCATCCGGTGCCGCCAGGTTGCACCTCCGTCTGTTCAGAAGCTCAGTGATGCTCTGGTCCAGATCTGGGAGGAAATACCCCAGGACACCATCCGTCGTCTCATTAGGAGCATGCCCCGATGTTGTCAGGCATGCATACAAGCACTTGGGGGGGGGGGGCATATAAACTACTGAGGACCATTCTGAGTCGCTGCAATGAAATTTCAGCAAAATGGACGAGCTTGCTGCATCATTTTTTCACTCAGATTTTTGGGGTGTCTTTGAATTCAGTCCTCTGTAGGAGGATAATTTTCATTTCCATCAAATGATGTGCCATCCTTTTATTCCTAACATATTCCCCCGTCCATACCAGTATAGATCCCAACACATTACCCAGTCCATAACAGTATAGATCCCAACACATTACCCCGTCCATACCAGTATAGATCCCAACACATTACCCAGTCCATACCAGTGTAGATCCCAACACATTACCCAGTCCATATCAGTATAGATCCCAACACATTACCCCGTCCATACCAGTATAGATCCTAACATATTACCCAGTCCATACCAGTGTAGATTCCAACACATTACCCAATCCATATCAGTATAGATCCCAACACATTACCCCGTCCATACCAGTATAGATCCCAACATATTACCCAGTCCATACCAGTGTAGATCCCAACACATTACCCAGTCCATACCAGTATAGATCCCAACACAAAACCCACCCCATATCAGTATAGATCCCAACACATTACGCAGTCCATACCAGTATAGATCCCAACACATTACCCAGTCCATACCAGTATAGATCCCAACACATTACCCAGCCCATACCCGTATAGATCCCAACACATTACCCAGTCCATATCAGTATAGATCCCAACACATTACCCAGCCCATACCAGTATAGATGCCAACACATTACCCAGTCCATACCAGTATAGATCCCACCACATTACCCAGTCCATACCAGTATAGATCCCAACACATTACCCAGTCCATACCAGTGTAGGTCCCAACACATTACCCAGTCCATACCAGTATGGATCCCAACACATTACCCAACCCATACCAGTGTAGATCCCAACACATTACCCAGTCCATATCAGTATAGATCCCAACACATTACCCAACCCATACCAGTATAGATCCCAACACATTACCCAGTCCATATCAGTATAGATCCCAACACATTACCCAGTCCATACCAGTATAGATCCCAACACATTACCCCGTCCATACCAGTATAAATCCCAACACATTACCCAACCCATACCAGTATAAATCCCAACACATTACCCAGTCCATACCAGTATAGATCCCAACACATTACCCAGTCCATACCAGTATAGATATCCAGCTTGAGATTTTTGCCCCTTGAGATCTGATATGTTTTCAAGTGTTCCTTTCATTTTTTTGAGCAGTGTGTATATATATATTTCGGCATCTATGCTCAGACTGGGTCCAGGTGGGTACCTTGTCTGCCTATCCCAGCCTTCCCCGCTGTCCTTGACATTTCTTTTTATCTTTTCCTCCTATAAAGTTTTAAGAGCATTCGCGTTGTGCAGAGTGCGTCCCAGCGGGACCGCCGAATGGAAATCTAACATGTGCATTTTTATGTTCTCTCTCTCTTAGACTTCCATGCATCTACTTAACACATCGGTGGCTGACTACATTCCTGCAGAACCGCGCCGGAGACTCTCGGTGTCTGTTATTTCCAGTGCGCTAGTTCTACACATCCAGCCCGGCTCGTCCTCCGCATTACACCATATCCCCGCCCCCGTATAGTTACAGCTCCCCCCCCGTATAGTTACAACTTCCCCCCCCCCGTATAGTTACTGCTCCCCCCCCCCGTATAGTTACAGCTCCCCCCCCCCCCCCCGTATAGTTACAGCCCCCCCCCCCGTATAGTTACAGCTCCCCCCCCCATATAGTTACAGCTCCCCCCCCGTATAGTTACAGCTCCCCCCCCCCGTATAGTTACAGCCCCCCCCCGTATAGTTACAGCCCCCCCCCCCCCCGTTTAGTTATAGCTTTCTGAAGGGGGAAGGGTTGTCCCTGCAATGAGACAATGCTGATTATTCCTCACCGTGATCCGCTGACCTCTTTGAGTGTTTATATGTGCAATTTTTTATGGGTTTTTTTTGCAAAAATGTGTATTATGCCGCGTACACACGACCGTTTTTCGCAATGTGAAAAATAGATTTTTTTTTTATGTCATTAAAAACGATCGTGTGTGTGGGCTCCAGAGCATTTTTCGCGACGAAATGACCATTCAAAATTTAGAACATGCTCTAAATTTTCGCATCGTTTTTCACTTTGTCGTTTTTTAACGTGGTAAAAAATGGTCGTTTGTAGGCTTTAACGACGTGAAAATAACGCGCATGCTCAGAAGCAAGTTATGAGACGGGAGCGCTCGTTCTGGTAAAACTAGTGTTTGTAATGGAGATAGCACATTCGTCATGCTGTAACAGACTGAAAAGCACGAAGACTGAAAAGCGCGAATCGTCTCTCACCAAACTTTTACTAACACGAAATCAGCTAAAGCAGCCCCAAAGGGTGGCGCCATCCGAATGGAGCTTCCCCTTTATAGTGCCGCCGTACGCGTTGTACGTCACCACGCTTTGCTAGAGCATTTTTTTTTTTAAACGATCGTGTGTGGGCAAGGCAAGGCTTGACAGTAATCGGGTTGAAAAAAACTTCATTTTTTTTCTAGACCATTAAAAATGGTCGCGTGTACGCGGCTTTTTTGTTCAAAAATTTCATAAAACTAAAAGAAAAAGAAAAGACTGGCAATAATATACCATCACAGTAGTAACAACACAGGCAATTGACCTCAGATGAACAATGCGAGAGGTAATCTAAACATCTCAGAACAAAGACACCAAGGCCAGGAGTTATAGTAATAGTATAGAAAAGACAAAACAAAGCATGGAATACTCTGAGCTCAGAATAAGCGCAGAGGAAGGTCACCGCCATGGGAAAGAACAGAGATATAGTTCCATCTATACATCAAAAAAACTTAGTAGTCACATGCTTAACCACTTCCATACCGGGGGGCACTTACGCACCTTCCTGCCCAAGCCAATTTTCAGTGCTGTCGCACTTTGAATGACAATTGCGCGGTCGTGCTACACTGTACCCAAACAATTTTTTTATCATTTTGTTCCCACAAATAGAGCTTTCTTTTGGTGGTATTTGATCACCTTTTGTTTTTGCGCAACAACTAAAAAAAGACCGAATTTTTTTTAACGTTTTTATTTTTTTCTGTTAATTTTTTTTGTAAATAAGTATGCTTTCTACTTTGATTACGGGCACCGATGAGGTGGCACTGATGGGCACCCATGAGGCGACACTGATGGGCACCGATTAGGCGGCACTGATGGGCACAGGTGAGGCGGCACTGATGGACACTGATAGGCGGCACTGATAGGCGGCACTGGTATGCGGCACTGATGGGCACTCATAGGTGGCACTGGACACTCATAGGCGACACTGATGTGCACTCATGGGTGGCACTGATGGGTACTTATGGGTGGCACAGATGAGCACTGATAGGTGGGCACTGGGCATGGATGGGCACTGAGAGGTGGCACTGATGGACACTGAGGGGTGGCACTGATGGAAACTGAGGGGTGGCACTGCTGGACACTGAGGGGTGGCACTGATGGCATTGCTGGGCATCACGTGTGCCCATGTTGCCAGTCAGTGACCATTTGTGGGCACTGATTGGCATCTATTCTCTTTTTTTTTTTTTACTGCCCTTCCCTGGTGGTCCATTGTGGGCTTCCCTAGTGGTCCAGTGTGGGTATCCGAGGGGGGCTGCGCTGATAAACAATCAGCGTGAACCCCCCCTGTCAGGAGAGCCGCCGATTGGCTCTCCTCTACTCGCGTCTGTTAGATGCGAGTGAGGAAGAGCCGATCAACGGCTCTTCCTGTTTACATTTTTGTTTATAGCGCAAAAACTAAAAACCGCAGAGGTGATCAAATACCACCAAAAGAAAGCTCTATTTGTGGGGAAAAAAGCACGCCAATTTTGTTTGGGAGCCACGTCGCACGACCGCGCAATTGTCAGTTAAAGCGGCGCAGTGACGAATCGCAAAAAGTGCTCTGGTCTTTGACCAGCAATATGGTCCGGGGCTTAAGTGGTTAATTAAAAAACAGTAAAGTTAGCCCAATTTTTTTTTATATTATAAAAGATAATGTTACGCCGAGTAAATTGATACCCAACATGTCACGCTTCAAAATTGCGTCCGCTCGTGGAATGGCGGCAAACTTTTAACCTTTAAAATCTCCATAGGCGACATTTAAAAAATTCTACAGGTTGCATGTTTTGAGTTACAGAGGAGGTCTAGGGCTAGAATTATTGCTCGGCGATACCTCACATGTGTGGTTTGAACACCGTTTACATATGCGGGCGCTACTCACGTATGTGTTCGCTTCTGCACGCAAGCTCGTCGGGACGGGGTGCGTTTTCTGGCTCCTAACTTTTTTAGCTGGCTCCTAGATTCCAAGCAAATTTGTCAAACCCTGCCTTAGGCGACTGCCTAATTAGAGAGCCGCCTCTGGGTGTACTTACTTTTGTGATATACTGTAAATTTAGTCTGGGTACAGCAATGCACGATGGCGCAAATGTCATTTAAAATAGTGCAGTGCTGGATAGTAAAAAATGGCCTGGTCATGAAGGGGGGGGGGAATCTTCCAGAGCTGAAGTGGTTCAAATGACAAATATAAAACGTGGGACACCACTGTCACATCTCCATATAATTGGCCTGCTGGTTCTTGTAGTCCCTTGGTCTGGCTGGGCCTGCTGTTCGGGGATCGCTGGTCCGCTTCGCACACAGCGGCGCAGGTCTTGTTTATTGTGGGATTATTTGCCATAAATGTGATTTGTCACGATTGGCTCCGAGTCTAAACGCCTCCAGATGTTGGTACAATTGTGCATCTCTGTAAAACGATGCGAATACGGGTTCTAAATCACAGCTCACCGCCGCCATCCTTTGTCTCCGCGCTATTATGATCCGTTTTCAGCCTCGTGTTTATATAAATGGGGGGAAAAGCACAGAAACAAGGAGTTCTCAGGGTCCGGATCCCCCGGAGAATTATACTGAAAATCGCAGCAATTATGTTTTCTCTGATTACTGGGGCTCAGGCGCTTCATCAATGCCAGAAAACAGCTGATAAAAGCAGCGCCTAATTCCACTTAACGGGAAACGATGTAACGCACAACATTACTCACATAGAGAACTACGTGTCCCCTCCACCCCCATACTGCCAGACCCAGAGCTGAGGAGGAGGCAATACCTAGGAGGTCACTACAGACCCCGACCAACCGGTCACTCCAGGTCTCCTCTTCACTGAATTTACTAAGACAGGGAGATTTCTACATGTAGCAGAATTCTCATATAAATCAGTCTGATGTTACATATTCCGGCACAACCGAGTACTGCTGGAGGACTCCTTCCTCTATCTACAGCCAGGGTGACCACGTGTCCCGGATTGCCCGGGACAGTCCCACATTTTGCAGGTCTGTTCCGGGCAGAGGCGGCTCTTTAATTAGGCAAATTAGGCGGTCGCCTAAGGCCTCGCACTCACAGGGGCCTCACGGCCACCTAACTTGCCCAGTGCATTACCCCAGTTTTGAGGGACAGGGGACCTTAACGCTTCCGCTGCTGTGCTCAGGCAGCGTTAAGAGCCCTAACTCAGGAGAGGGACCGCCAGCGTCCCTAACAACCAGTGAATATCAGAGACACCACCTGTCATGGACCCTGGAATGCAGAAGTTTTCCTCCTTGAAATCTGTTACACAGTGGGGGGTCTTCTTCCCTGTCTTAAGGCTCCGGACGGCTCCATTGTTCTGTGTCTGGCTATTGTGTACATTGATTGCCCCCTGGGGCTTCTGTCTCATTACACATAACAGTCCGTCTAATCAAGCTATCGGACCAATCCCTGCTGACTCATTTTCAAGTCCTCATTTGCATGGCTAAGGAGGACCTGAAGGAGGACTACATGTACTTTACAATTGACCAATAGGAAAGTGGTTGTTGGGGGTGGGATGTTCCAAATTCTGTATAAAAGTGTGTTGTGTACTTCCAATAAAGGTCTTCCTGTTTGAACTTACATACAGCCTGCCTGGTGTTTGTTCTGATGGATCCCGAACGGCACATAGCTGTAGTTCGGATCCCGGAGCCTTGGATGACCGAACCCTCAGACGTTGCGATCTGCAAGCTGACTCAATAGTAGCAGAAGAGTGTCGGGAGAGCGGAAGCGAGCGAGCAAGGGTCTCGTTACACCACCCTTTGCGATGTCAATGACCCAGCATGCCCTCAGTCAATGACATCACAAGGGGGCGAGTTCACCTGGTGACATCACCCCGCCCCTTAGTTTTTAAAAAGTAGGATCTGGGGGCCGCCTTGTTAAAGGGGGCCCCAGATTCCGATAAGCCGCCCACCCGTAGACCCCCGCAACCACCGGCCAGGGTTGTGGGGAAGACGCCTTTGTCGTTGAATTCTTTTTCCCATTATGGGCGTGATTGGGGCCCCATGTCAAGTTTTGCCTAAGGCCTCACAAAACCTAGAGCTGCCTCTGGTTCCGGGCACCTTCATTCCAGGACAATACAGTGTCCTGGAATGAAACTAACACAGCCACCCCCCTGGACCAATCTGATGCCCCCAAAAAAGGCCGCCACATCACTGCTTTACTCACTGACAGTACTTGTCCTGGCCCGGGAATGCCTGGAGGAGCACAATCCCCGCCCCCTGCTTGTGATTGGAGAAATCATAAATCCCGCCTCTTGTGTCCAATCACTGTGCTGTGATTCGTTACAGCACAAGCTGATTTTTGGGAAGGGAGGGCGTCCCTGAATGGTAGTTTGGAAATGTGGTCACCCTACCTACAGCTGGCCGTAGATCGAGAGCGTTCCCAACAAAAAGTCTTATGGAAAATTTGTCTGAAAATTTGCAGAACATTTGAGCGTTGTTTAACCACTTAAAGCGGGAGTTCACCCATTTATTAAATTTTTCCCCTTTTCCCCTTAGATGAATGCTCGTTCGGTCTAGGGGAATCGGCTATTTGTATTAAAATATGATCCGTACTTACCCGTTTTCGAGATGCATCTTCTTCCGCCGCTTCCGGGTATGGGTCTTCGGGAGCGGGCATTCCTTCTTGATTGACAGTCTTCCGAGAGGCTTCCGACGGTCGCATCCATCGCGTCACTCGTAGCCGAAAGAAGCCGAACGTCGGTGCGGCTCTATACTGCGCCTGCGCACCGACGTTCGGCTTCTTTCGGAAAATCGTGACGCGATGGATGCGACCGTCGGAAGCCTCTCGGAAGACTGTCAATCAAGAAGGAACGCCCATTCCCGCAGCCCATACCCGGAAGCGACGGAGAGGATGCATCTCGTAAACGGTAAGTACAGCTCATATTTTAAAACAAATAGCTGATTCCCCTAGAGAAAACGAGCAGGAATCTAAGGGGAAAAAGTGCCCTCTAAGGGTGAACCACCGCTTTAAGCCAAAGACCGGGCCATTTTTTGCGATTTGGCACTGCGTCGCTTTAACTGACAATTGCGCGGTGGTGCGACGTGGCTCCCAAACAAAATTGGCGTCCTTTTTTCCCCACAAATAGAGCTTTCTTTTGGTGGTATATTTGATCACCTCTGCAGTTTTTATTTTTTGTGATATAAACAAAAAATCAAGCGACAATTTTGAAAAAAAATATATATATATTTTTTACTTTTTGCTATAATAAATATCGCCAATTTTTTTTAAAAAGCTAATTTTTTCCTCAGTTTGGGCCGATACATATTCTTCTACATGTTTTTGGTAAAAAAAATCGCAATAAGCGTTTATTGATTAGTTTGCACAAAAGTTATAGAGCCTACAAAATAGGGGATAGTTTTATGGCATTTTTATTAATATTTTTTTTTTACTAGTAATGGCGGCGATCTGCGTTTTTTTTTATCGTGACTGCGATTTTATGGCGGACACATCGGACACTTTTGACAAATTTTACGGATTTCAGATTCTGCGCGTTCGTTTTCGTTTGTTAAAACGATAACGAAAATACCCGAAATTCGGTCGAAAACTAATGCACATGTCTAGCGTACACACGGTCAGATTGTCTGCAAAAACAGGTCCGTCGGTGGTTTGTTGTCAAAAAGTCCGATCGTGTGTACGCGGCATTAGACTTTGCACACATTTTGTGCACCTAAATTGTATTTTACTGATTTAAAAAAAAAAGTTTAGTTGGGCTTTAATAAGATTAGTCGTCCGATTATTAAGATGTTCCTTTTGAGGGCAATGCTCACGGAGAAGTTTCGGGACCTCCCGGAGGACACTTTATTTACCCGCAGTGGTAAGACCCCCTATTACTCTTTATTTCTGTTATTCCAATCTTCACCTTCATCCAATGTTATTTTATGAGACCTCCCTGGTTGGGTTTTTCCTGTCAGTCAGGGTCTAACATTCTATCTTTTTGCGTTTCGTTTTTCGGTCAAATTAAATTTTCTTGCTGTTTTTGGAGTCATTATTGAACTTCTCAAAGTGGAGCCAAACCAGCGGAACATTCTAAAGTGCCAGAAAAAAAAGCAGGTTCATGAGGAATAATTAGATAATTGCCCTCCCCACCATTAAACTCTGACCTGCCTGGTGAGTGTTGGCCCATTAGCGCTGTTATTTATGTCTCTCCAGGCTCTAGGTGGGCCTTCCATTATGCGGGACCGTCTCATCCATCATCCATCAGAGCCGCTCTCCCTGGGATCCAGGCGGTTGACCTGCAGGGCAGAGAGTGCTTAACCCCCAGCCTTTCTCTTCCTGCAGGAGAGTCCCATGTGTGCTCCCATCAATGCTCCAAGATACATCGGGAATCGGGATCCATACCTTAGTACAGAAGACATCCACATCCACTATACATGCCAGAGCATTAGTGACTGCGGAGAAGGATACAAGGAGAATATGTAACAAGTTCATTTATTAAAGGTTACAATTTGAAATAACCTGGCAGAAATGTTTAGACCCCATTCACACCTGAGCGAGTTTCCTGAAACTCCTCAATGCTCAAAATTATGATTCTTATTATTTACAGGGCTGGATTTCCTTATAGGAATTTTAGGCATGTGTCTACAGGCGCCCTTCCCATCTGCAGGCCCAAACTGGCCATAGGGCATACTGGGCATATGCCCGCGGGCCGCATGTCACGTCTTCCCCCAGTGTAACATGCAGGGGGTCCAGAACTGTTTGGGGGGTCTGTGTAACAAACTGGGGAGGGGTTGTGTAATGTAAAGGGGTCCAGGGGTGCAGGGTGCTGTGTAATGTAAAGGGGCACAGAGGTGCAGGGTGCTGTGTAATGTAAAGGGGCCCAGAGGTACAGGGTGCTGTGTAATGTAAAGGGGTCCAGAGGTGCAGGGTGCTGTGTAATGTAAAGGGGCCCAGAGGTGCAGGGTGCTGTGTAATGTAAAGGGGCCCAGAGGTGCAGGGTGCTGTGTAATGTAAAGGGGCACAGAGGTGCAGGGTGCTGTGTAATGTAAAGGGGCCCAGAGGTACAGGGTGCTGTGTAATGTAAAGGTGTCCAGAGGTGTAGGGTGCTGTGTAATGTAAAGGGTTCCAGAGGTGCAGGGTGCTGTGTAATGTAAAGGGGTCCAGAGGTGCAGGGCGATGTGTAATGTAATGGGGGCCTGAGGTGCAGGGTGCTGTGTAATGTAATGGGGTCCAGAGGTGCAGGGTGCTGTGTAATGTAAAGGGGTCCAGAGGTACAGGGTGCTGTGTAATGTAAAGGGGTCCAGAGGTGCAGGGTGCTGTGTAATGTAAAGGGGCCCAGAGGTGCAGGGTGCTGTGTAATGTAAAGGGGCCCAGAGGTGCAGGGTGCTGTGTAATGTAAAGGGGCACAGAGGTGCAGGGTGCTGTGTAATGTAAAGGGGCCCAGAGGTGCAGGGTGCTGTGTAATGTAAAGGGGTCCAGAGGTGCAGGGCGATGTGTAATGTAATGGGGGCCTGAGGTGCAGGGTGCTGTGTAATGTAATGGGGTCCAGAGGTGCAGGGTGCTGTGTAATGTAAAGGGGGCCAGAGGTACAGGGTGCTGTGTAATGTAATGGGGTCCAGAGGTGCAGGGTGCTGTGTAATGTAAAGGGGGCCTGAGGTGCAGGGTGCTGTGTAATGTAATGGGGCCCAGAGGTGCAGGGTGCTGTGTAATGTATAGGGGCCCAGAGGTGCAGGGTGCTGTGTAATGTAAAGGGGTCCAGATGTACAAGGTGCTGGAACCCCACATCCCATCATTAACCACCAACGCAAAGCGCCGCGTACAATCCGGTGGCTGCAGCCACTGGGATTGTGTGTAAAACTGAAAGGCAGACTCCTGCCTGTCAGGTAGAAGCATTTGGGAAGCTACGCTGCCACCCAATTGCTTCCACACTACCCTTTGCCATATATATTCAGGCTCTGCTTGCCCATCTGTGGGCCCAGGACCAACACGGCCGGTGCCGGCAGGTGGAGAGAGGGAGAACAGTGGACTCCTCCCCTTCTTGCTATGACCTGGAAAGTGGTGTCTGTGACGTCGCTTTCAGGTCGCCCTGTCACTTTCCCCGGCTAGCATAGCCAAAAAAGGGGTGTATTGCAATGCGAGAGGAGAGAGCCGATCTGCTCCTTCTCCTCCCGCCCCTCTCCTCCTGTGTGCACTGCTGGAAATGTGAAGCTAAGCAGCTGAATGCGATCATTTAGCTGCTGGGCTTCACACTTCCTGTGGTGCACACAGGAGGAGAGGGGCGGGAGGAGAAGGAGCAGATCGGCTCTCTCCTCTCCCTTCTGGGGAGGAAGGGAGGAGGGGAAACTTTTAGTGAAGGCTCTGGGCTGCATGAGAGAGACACTTTCAGCTCAGAGTCCTGCTGAGAAGGCACTCATAGGTGGCACTTATGGGCAGCACTGATAGGAGGCATTGATGGGCACTGATAGGCAGCATTGATGAGCATGATAGGCGGCACTGATAGGCTGCACTAATGGGCACTGATAGGCGGCACTGATAGGTGGCACTGATGAGCACTGATAGGCTGCACTGATGGGCACTGATATTTGGCATTGATGAGCACTGATAGGTGGCATTGATGAGCATGATAGGCGGCACTGATAGGCTGCACTAATGGGCACTGATAGGCGGCACTGATGAGCACTGATAGGTGGCACTGATAAGCGGCACTGATAGGCTGCACTGATAGGTGACATTGATGAGCACTGATAGGCAGCACTGATAGGTGGCACTGATAGGCAGCACTGATAGGTGGCACTGATGAGCACTGATAGGTGGCACTGATAGGCTGCATTGATGGGCACTGATAGTCCTCATTGATGAGCACTGATAGGCGGCATTGATGAGCATGATAGGCTGCACTAATGGGCACTGATGAGCACTGAAAGGTGGCACTGATAGGCGACATTGATGAGCACTGATAAGCGGCACTGATAGGCAGCACTGATAGGCTGCACTGATAGGCTACATTGATGAGCACTGATAGGTGGCAGTAAAAGCAGCACTGATAGGCAGCACACATAGGCTGCACTGATAGGCGGCACCAATGAGCACTGATAGTTGGCACTGATAGGCAGCACTGATAGGCTGCACTGATGGGGCGGCAAAAAAATCAGGACACTGATTATCAGTGTAAGCAATGTACTGACAGTCTTGCCACACACAACCACAGCGTGGGAATTAAGGACTGCCAATAACCAGCAAGTGTGTTTACATGTGATCAGCTGATCACATGGTAAGGGGCTGCTGTGATTGGCCCTTTAAAATGATCTGTGTCAGAGTCCGCGGGAAGCAGGCTTCTGGTTGGATGTCCATGGACGCCCTCCCAGAACTAGAAGCCTGGGTCTCGGATGGAAGGGTGGTGGGATGGTCAGGGGGGCCCTTCATGGTTTCTTGCACCGGGGGCCCTGAAGGTTCTAGTTACGCCTTTGACACCAATAATCTAAGAACCTCATATCCATTTTTTTCTCTGCGACAATCCAGGACTGAAGAAAACACCAATCAGCAATCCAGATCTAAAGGTTTGGTTCCGCCATAGACTTTCTGTGCCGGTCCTATTATCTCCCATAATCCATTGTGAAGATTTCAGTCACTCAGCTCTGTTATCTCTACATCTGGCGGAAACATGACAATTAGAATTTACTGCGCACATCTCAGCGCTCTGATAAATATCCAGTCAGCATTTCTGCTTTGTGATTCATCCTCGCTTCTCACAAACACCGAAAATCTGGAACGCGTCAGGATTGATTCCCACTAACAGGGAATTTCATGGCCTTTGACTTCTTTTTCTCTTTAATTTTCGTTTTTTTTTTTTCACATCACGTTTCCCGGGACACATGAGCCCCCTACCTAACGTGTGTCAGGCCCGGTTGGACCGCACGGCGATATTTAAGATTACTGTATCGCCACTTTCCACCTGGAGCTCTGCCTAGCCAAACAATTACCCAGATTATTATGATGCAAAGCAAAGAGCCGCCGGGGCCGATGGCCGTCCTCCTGGAACCCAACCTGGAATTAAAAGCTTTTCCAATTACACGACTGCCAGGCAAACACTCGGGGTGTACGTTACACCGACGCGCTGGAAATGACTTTTCGTGATAGCGAGGTACGGAGAGAGACCGACGTTTATTTACACGCCGGCTTTTTGCCGCGCCGCTAAACGGGAACATTTTCTATTTTAAATTTGTGTCGAGATGGAAGTCAATGGCTGCTTACCCTCATCAATGGGCCTTAAAATCCCCTCCTAACTTGGAATGAATTTAAAGTGTGTGGGAAGTCGAATGATGAACTTTTTTTATTTGCTCTCTTTAGTCTGTTTAATACGTCATCAGCTTTTTCTTACAGTATCTGTTCTATGAATGCAAGAAAAAAAAAACACTACTTGATCCTGGCAGAAAGTCAGTGAGCTTGCTGGTTCCTGTGCATTCTGTAGTCTTATTGTTATGGCACCTCCAGCTTCCCTGCAGAGGCCCGGCCAGGACTTCCAATGGTGTTCTCAGCATCCCTGCCAGGACTTCCAATGGTAACCACCGAATCACTGCCAGGACTTCCAATAGCACTCACAGAATCACTGCCAGGACTTCCAACCCCGCCTGTGGAATGCACTACCATTCACCATCCGACTGGAGTCGGACCACTTGATCTTCAGGAGAAAGATTAAAACCCATCTCTTCTGAGGTCAAGGGGTTCCTTACCCATGAAATGGATACAGCGCCCAGAGGCGATTCAGTTCGCATTTGTTGCGCTTTACAAGTCTCTCTCTCACTCACTCACTCACTCACTCACTGCCAGGACTTCCAATGGTACTCACAGAATCACTGCCAGGACTTCCAATGGCACTCACAGAATCACTGCCAGGACTTCCAATGGCACTCACAGAATCACTGCCAGGACTTCCAATGGTAACCACCAAATCACTGCCAGTACTTCCAATGGTAACCACCGAATCACTGCCAAGACTTCCAACATCGCCTGTGGAATGCACTACCAACCACCATCCGACTGGAGTCGGACCACTTGGCCTTCAGGAGAAAGATTAAACCCCATCTCTTCTGAGGTCAAGGGGTTCCTTACCCATTAAATGGATACAGCGCCCAGAGGCGATTCAGTTCACATGTGTTGCGCTTTACAAGTCTCTCACTCACTCACTCACTCACTCACTGCCAGGACTTCCAATGGTACTCACAGAATCACTGCCAGGACTTCCAATGGTACTCACAGAATCACTGCCAGGACTTCCAATGGCATTCACAGAATCATTGCCAGGACTTCCAATGGCACTCACCGAATCACTGTCAGTACTTCCAATGGTAACCACCGAATCACTGCCAGGACTTCCAATGGTACTCACAGAATCACTGCCAGGACTTCCAATGGTACTCCCAGATTAACTGCCAGGACTTCCAATGGTACTCACAGAATCACTGCCAGGACTTCCAATGGTACTCACAGAATCACTGCCAGGACTTCCAATGTTACTCACAGAATCACTGCCAGGACTTCCAATGGCACTCACAGAATCACTGCCAGGAGTTCCAATGGTAACCACCGAATCACTGCCAGGACTTCCAATGGCACTCACAGAATCACTGCCAGGACTTCCAATGGTACTCACAGAATCACTGCCAGGACTTCCAATAGTACTCACAGAATCACTGCCAGGACTTCCAATGGTACTCACAGAATCACTGCCAGGACTTCCAATGGCACTCACAGAATCACTGCCAGGACTTCCAATGGTAACCACCGAATCACTGCCAGGACTTCCAATGGTACTCACAGAATCACTGCCAGGACTTCCAATGGCACTCACAGAATCACTGCCAGGACTTCCAATGGTACTCACAGAATCACTGCCAGGACTTCCAATGGTAACCACCGAATCACTGCCAGGACTTCCAATGGTACTCACAGAATCACTGCCAGGACTTCCAATGGCACTCACAGAATCACTGCCAGGACTTCCAATGGTAATCACATAATTACTGCCAGGACTTCCAATGGTACTCACAGAATCACTGCCATAATTACTGCCAGGACTTCCAATGGTACTCACAGAATCACTGCCAGGACTTCCAATGGCACTCACAGAATCACTGCCAGGACTTCGAAAGGTACTCAAAGAATCGCTGCAAAGACTTCTAATGGTACTCACATAATCTATGCCAGGAGTTTAAGAATTCCTGCTAGTATTTCCAATGGTAATCACAGAACTCTTACAAGTACTTTCAAGGTGCTCACAGAATCTCTGCCAGTACTTTCTATGGTACTCCCAGAATCAATGCCAGTACTTCCAATGGTACTCCCAGAATCAATGCCAGTACTTCCAATGGTACTCCCAGAATCAATGCCAGGAGTTCCTCTTCTATTACTTTGAATCATATTTTCAGAATCCCTGCCTGTACTTCCTATGGTACTCAAAGAATCCCTGCTAGTACTTTATATGGTAGTCACAGAATCACTGCCAGGACTTCCAATGATACTTAAAGAATCCCTGCTGGACTTTGATTGGTACCTACAGAATCCCTGCTAGCACAGCCAATTGGTACTAAAAAAAATTGCTGCTAGGACATCCAATGGTACTCAGAATCTATGCCAGGAGTTCAAGAATCTCTGCCACCACTTCCAATGGTACTTGCAGAATCCCTGCTAGTACTTCTAATGGTGCTCACACAATCGCTGCCAGGACTTCCAATGGTTTTTACAGAATCCTTGCCAGTTCAAGAACCTCTTCTATTACTTTAAATGGTACTGGCAGAATCCCTGCCAGTACTTCCAATGATACTCGCAGAATCGCTGCAAGTATTTATCATAGTACTTCCAATGGTGCTCAAAGAATCCCTGCCAGTACTTCCAATGGTGCTCAAAGAATCCCTGCCAGTACTTCCAATGGTGCTTAAAGAATCCCTGCCAGTACTTTCAATGGTGCTCAAAGAATCCCTGCCAGTACTTCCAATGATACTCGCATAATCACTGCCAGTACTTATCATGGTACGCAAAGAATCCCTGTTAGTACTTCCCATGGTGCTCAAAGAATCCTTGCCAGTAATTCCAATGATAATCGCAGAACCCCTACCAATACTTCAGGAATCCCTGCCAGTACTTCCAATGGTACTCAAGGAATTACTGCCAGGACTTCTAACAGTACATGCAGAGTCCCTGCCAGGACTTTCAATGAGATACAATCCATTAGGGTATATGGAATGTTACAGAAGGCAGAAGAGCATACAGTCCATTAGGTACAAGGGAGGACATAAAAGGCAGAAGAGCTTACAATCTATTAGGGTATAAGAGAGGACATAACAGGTAGAAGAGCTTACAATCTATTAGGGTATAAGGGAGAAAAGGAAAGGCAGAAGAGCTTACAATCTATTAGGGTATAGGAGAGGACATGACAGGCAGAAGAGCTTACAGTCTATTAGGGTATAGGAGAGGACATAAATGGCAGAAGAGCTTACAAACTATTAGGGTATAAGGGAGGACAGGAAAGGCAGAAGAGCTTACAATCTATTATGTTATAGGGTAGGACATGAAAGGCAGAAGAGCTTACAGTCTATTAGGGTATAAGGGAGGACATAACAGGCAGAAGAGCTTGCAATCTATTAGGGTACAAGGGAGGACATATAAGGCAGAAGAGATTGCAATCTATTAGGGTATAGGGGAGGACATAAAAGGCAGAAGAGCTTACAGTCTATTAGGGTACAAGGGAGGACATGAAAGGCAGAAGAGCTTACGATCTGATAGGGTATACAGTATTTGAATGTGCAGCACTAGAAAGGGGCGGCCGCAGACCGCTGTGCACAACGACACATAAGCCGCCAGTCATGGAGGTCTGCGGGGAGCGCAGGAAGATGGAGGATATTTCATGAATGTTTTGTAAGTAAATCATTATTATTAAAACTCTAAACAAAAAAAGAAAAAAATTCAATCCTGCCGGGGGAACAATAATAATTTACAGCAGTCGGGTTTTTCATTTGTCTGGAATTTATCTCTAAATGTCAGTTTATCAGAATCTATTATTTAGGACCCCCCCCCCTCCCCCCACCAGGGTGCGAGAAGGACGAGGATGCCGCTTACATGTGATTTACCTGTGCGCCAATGTGTCAGTTCGCTGACAGGTACAAGCTGCGGATGGGCGGAGACGTCAGTCACTTTTACTGCCTCGTCTGCATTTTGCCACCCTAAAGGCCGGGACGGGGAGCCAGAAATGTAATTCCATCGGAGCTCACAAAGGAACAATCTCCGCACTCATCTAAAATGCATAATCTCCCCGCCGATCGGAGAATGGGCTCCGGGGGCTGGAGCGAGCGTTAACCCTTCAATGGAAGAGCACCGCGCC
Source organism: Rana temporaria (assembly GCF_905171775.1). NCBI lineage: Eukaryota > Metazoa > Chordata > Amphibia > Anura > Ranidae > Rana > Rana temporaria. The sequence continues at coordinate 5,873,085 of NC_053501.1, read as the reverse complement.
ACCGCACAACCAAATACAACGTATCCAGCCCGGGCACAGAGGGAACTTTAACCACTTAAGACCCAGACCTTCAGGCAGCTAAAGGACCCGGACAGTTATTGCGATTCGGCACTGCGTCGCTTTAACTGACAATTGCGCGGTCGTGCGACGTGGCTCCCAAACAAAATCGGCGTCCTTTTTTTCCCACAAATAGAGCTTTCTTTTGGTGGTATTTGATCACCTCTGCGGTTTTTATTTTTTGCGCTATAAACAAAAATAGAGCGACAATTTTGAAAAAAAATTCAATATTTTTAACTTTTTGCTATAATAAATATCCCCCAAAAACATATATATATAACAAAAAAAAATTGCCTCAGTTTAGGCCGATACGTATTCTTCTACCTATTTTTGGTAAAAAAAAACCGCAATAAGCGTTTATCGATTGGTTTGCGCAAAATTTATAGCGTTTACAAAATAGGGGATAGTTTTATTGCATTTTTATTAATATTTTCTTTTTTTTACTGCTAATGGCGTCACATCAGAGGTCCTCCCATACAGATGGCCACCACGCCAGGAGGCAGTGCAGAGGCGGGGCAGCTAAAATCTTGGGCCCTCAGGCAGTGCCTGAGTGACTCAATGGTCTTTCCACCCCTGGGGACCTCTGATTTGATGGAGGACCTCTGATATGATGGGGGATCTATGGTGTGAAGGGGGGGCTTTAATGTGATAGGGGATCTCTGATGTGACGGAGGACCTCTGATGTGAAGGAGGGGGCTTTAATGTGATAGGGGATCTCTGATGTGACGGAGGACCTCTGATGTGAAGGGGGGGGGGGGCTTTAATGTGATAGGGGATCTCTGATGTGACGGAGGACCTCTGATGTGATGAGGGGACCTCTGATTTGATGGGGGATCTATGGTGTAATAGGGGGACCTCTGATATGATGTTGGACCTCTGATGTGAAGGGGGAGGGCTTTAATATGATATCGGATCTCTGATGTGACGGAGGACCTCTGATGTGAAGGGGGGTGGGGCTTTAATATGATAGGGGATCTCTGATGTGACGGAGGACCTCTGATGTGAAGGGGGGGGGGGCTTTAATATGATAGGGGATCTCTGATGTGACGGAGGGCCTCTGATGTGAAGGGGGGGGGGGCTTTAATGTGATAGGGGATCTCTGATGTGACGGAGGACCTCTGATGTGAAGGAGGGGGCTTTAATGTGATAGGGGATCTCTGATGTGACGGAGGACCTCTGATGTGAAGGGGGGGGGGGGGCTTTAATGTGATAGGGGATCTCTGATGTGACGGAGGACCTCTGATGTGATGAGGGGACCTCTGATTTGATGGGGGATCTATGGTGTAATAGGGGGACCTCTGATATGATGTTGGACCTCTGATGTAAAGGGGGGGGCTATAATATGATAGGGGATCTCTGATGTGACGGAGGACCTCTGATGTGAAGGGGGGGGCTTTAATATGATAGGGGATCTCTGATGTGACGGAGGACCTCTGATGTGAAGGGGGGGGGGCTTTAATATGATAGGGGATCTCTGATGTGGCGGAGGACCTCTGATGTGAAGGGGGGGGGGGGCTTTAATATGATAGGGGATCTCTGATGTGACGGAGGACCTCTGATGTGAAGGGGGGGGGGGCTTTAATATGATAGGGGATCTCTGATGTGACGGAGGACCTCTGATGTGTAGGGGGAGGGGGCTTTAATGTGATAGGGGATCTCTGATGTGACGGAGGACCTATGATGTGATGAGGGGACCTCTGATTTGATGGGGGATCTATGGTGTAATAGGGGGACCTCTGATATGATGTTGGACCTCTGATGTGAAGGGGGGGGGCTATAATATGATAGCGGATCTCTGATGTGACGGAGGACCTCTGATGTGAAGGGGGGGGGGGCTTTAATATGATAGGGGATCTCTGATGTGACGGAGGACCTCTGATGTCAAGGGGGGGCTTTAATATGATAGGGGATCTCTGATGTGACAGAGGACCTCTGATGTGATGAGGGGACCTCTGATATGATAGGCGATCTATGGTGTAATAGGGGGACCTCTGATATGATGTTGGACCTCTGATGTGAAGGGGGGGGCTATAATATGATAGGGGATCTCTGATGTGACGGAGGACCTCTGATGTGAAGGGGGGGGGGGCTTTAATATGATAGGGGATCTCTGATGTGGCGGAGGACCTCTGATGTGAAGGGGGGGGGGGGGGGCTTTAATATGATAGGGGATCTCTGATGTGACAGAGGACCTCTGATGTGAAGGGGGGGGCTATAATATGATAGGGGATCTCTGATGTGACGGAGGACCTCTGATGTGAAGGGGGGGGCTTTAATATGATAGGGGATCTCTGATATGATGTTGGACCTCTGATGTGAAGGGGGGGCTATAATATGATAGGGGATCTCTGATGTGACGGAGGACCTCTGATGTGAAGGGGGGGGCTATAATATGATAGGGGATCTCTGATGTGACGGAGGACCTCTGATGTGAAGGGGGGGGGGCTTTAATGTGATAGGGGATCTCTGATGTGACGGAGGACCTCTGATGTGAAGGGGGGGGGCTTTAATGTGATAGGGGATCTCTGATGTGACGGAGGACCTCTGATGTGAAGGAGGGGGCTTTAATGTGATAGGGGATCTCTGATGTGACGGAGGACCTATGATGTGATGAGGGGACCTCTGATTTGATGGGGGATCTATGGTGTAATAGGGGGACCTCTGATATGATGTTGGACCTCTGATGTGAAGGGGGGGCTATAATATGATAGCGGATCTCTGATGTGACGGAGGACCTCTGATGTGAAGGGGGGGGCTTTAATATGATAGGGGATCTCTGATGTGACGGAGGACCTCTGATGTGATGAGGGGACCTCTGATATGATAGGCGATCTATGGTGTAATAGGGGGACCTCTGATATGATGTTGGACCTCTGATGTGAAGGGGGGGGGCTATAATATGATAGGGGATCTCTGATGTGACGGAGGACCTCTGATGTGATGAGGGCACCTCTGATATGATGGGGGATCTATGGTGTAATAGGGGGACCTCTGATGTGATGGAGGACCTCTGATATAATGTTTGACCTCTGATGTGAAGGGGGGGGGGCTATAATATGATAGGGGATCTCTGATGTGACGGAGGACCTCTGATGTGATGAGGGGACCTCTGATATGATGGGGGATCTATGGTGTAATAGGGGGACCTCTGATGTGATGGAGGACCTCTGACGTGAAGGGGGGGGGGCTATAATATGATAGGGGATCTCTGATATGATGGAGGACCTCTGATGTGAAGGGGGGGGGGCTATAATATGATAGGGGATCTCTGATGTGACGGAGGACCTCTGATGTGAAGGGGGGGGGGGGGGCTTTAATATGATAGGGGATCTCTGATGTGACGGACTAATCCATAATAAGAAAAAGTCCCGCCTGTACCTCTGATGTGATGGAGAGCATCTCAGATATGAAGTGGGGTCTCTGATGTGAAGTTAGACTGGGGGGCCTCCAGACTTTTTATTGGGGATGGAGGGGGGGAAACGCGACTGAAAAAAGTTGAGAAATATTGCTTCAACAACAAGGCTTGCTCTCCTAAGTTTGCTCAGAGATTGTTGGCGCTGAACGCACAGTTGCCAGCTTACAGTAATGTAGTGCAAGGAGCAAATAACCGGCATAATGTGCTGGAGCCGGCGTACCAAGCGGAGGGGATTTTTCAGGAAGAGGTAGGTTGCCTTGATCTGGTAAGTCATTTTTGTAATCAAAAGTGGTTGAAATTGTCTGGAAATTGATGTATGTACGGTAATAAAAAAGAAAACCTCGGTATGAAATACGTGATATTATTTTACATTATTCATAGCAAGTGTACAATCATCCCTCCCAAGGGGAGAAGAGAAGGTGATCAGATTTACAGCACACCTGCAATGCATTAGAGATAAGAGACCCCTGGGGGCGAGGGGGGGTGGGGTGAGGGGGGGTATAATCTTATCATACAGTAAGATACAAGGAATTTACTTGTCAGTGTTGGAGGCAATACAAGGTCGTTCTTTCAGATAAGGACATCGGGATCTGCACTGTAAATGTGCTATGGGCTCTTCTGTACAATATCTGATAGCCGGCAACTCAACTGAGATACGTGCAAAAAGCAAAGCTGAAGTCACAGCGCCATTTAAACAACAGCAGCCAATCACATTTCTATTCCACTTTGTATAGATCAGTAATTATGACTTGGGTTTCTGCGTTTTGTCTCTTTAAAAACTGAGCTTATATTTTTAATTGCGGCTGGTGCTCAAAATTTTTGGGGGGGCGCAAACGGAAAAAAAAAACATTGCAGCCTCACTGTGCCCATCAAACACAGCCACTGTGCCATCAATTGTCACCACTGTGCCATCAATTGTAACCACTGTGCCATCAAACGCAGCTACTGTGCCATGCCATCAAACGCAGCCACTGTGCCATCAATTGTCACCACTGTGCCATGCCATCAAACGCAGTCACTGTGCCGCAGTCACTGTGCCATGCCATCAAACGCAGCCACTGTGCCTTCAATTGTCACCACTGTGCCATCAATTGTCACCACTGTGCCATGCCATCAAACGCAGCCACTGTGCCCCTCAATTGTCGCCACTGTGCCAATTGTCGCCACTGTGCCAATTGTCACCACTGTGTCCCCTTTAATTGTCGCCACTGTGCCCATTGTTGCCACTGTGCATGTCACTGTGCCCTTTCATTGTTGCCACTGTGCCCATTGTCACCACTGTGCCCTTTGTCACCACTGTGCCCATTGATGCCACTGTGCCCTTTGTCACCACTGTGCCCATTGATGCCACTGTGCCCTTTGTCGCCTCTGTGCCCTGTAAAATGCACTTACCTTACTCCTTCCATGTCCCTCGATGTCTTCTCCCGCCTTGGTGATGCTTCAGCCAATCAGGTTACCGATAACCAGAATCAGGGAACCTGATTGGCTGAGACGGCCGTCAGTCTTATCCAAGGAACGCACCCCCCATACGTTCCAAAGATAAGACATCCGGGAGCCGAGGGCTGTACTCGATAGGCTCTGATAGGCACTTCCGCACAGCCAACCAGCTGCCGTTATTCAGGTGGCCGGCGCTCAAGTTCCCGGCCATCTCTGAATAGACCAGCGGCAGCTGGCAACAATAACATACATTCATGCAATGCATAAATGTATGTTATTAGACTCAGTGGCGGGCGAGAGCCAGAGTGGGCGGTGCTCCAGCGCCCTCTATGAACAAACCGCCACTGGTAGCAGTGGACATCATCGCCATGCTGTGCAGGGAACAGAGATGTGGGAGGGACCCAGCAGGCCCCACCCACTACAGAAAACAAACAGGAGGAGGCGGAGACAAAACTAGTCACTCTGCGCGAGGTGAGCGAGCTTCAGTGAGCGGTCTTTATTACAGGAAGACTCACTCTAGATTACTGCACAGAGCTGGAAGAAATACATGAAGCACACCGAGATTACAGTAAGAAGGCGCATAATTAATACGTGAAAATATTTACTTATCCCTGAGTTTTAACATTTTCAAGTAGTGAAAAATTCTAATTTCTGGAAGGCTGTTTGTTCTCAGCTAGGAGATTTCTTCTTACTATTCTGGTGACAACACAGGAAGTGAGGAAACATTTCCCGGGTGCAGGCAGCAAAAAAAACCTTACAGAAAATCTCTACCTCGGCACATCCAAAATCTTGTATGTGTACCGAGGGGGGCCTGGTACAAAATATCATCTCACTCGAAGGACTTTCTGAAAATTCAAATACTGCCAACGCGTTTTGAGGGTAAAGCTTCTCTCTTCTATAGGGCTTAAATAATCAATGTTAATAAACAAACATAATGAACTTGAGGACTTGTTTTAAGCTGGTCAAAGATGGAGCTCTCACCTCTGCAGCCAGCTCCTCCTCTGCAGCTCTCACCTCTGCAGCCAGCTCCTCCTCTGCAGCTCTCACCTCTGCAGCCAGCTCCTCCTCTGCAGCTCTTACCTCTGCAGCCAGCTCCTCCTCTGCAGCTCTCACCTCTGCAGCCAACTATTCCTCCACAGCTCTCACCTCTGCAGCCAGCTTCTCCTCCGCATCTCTCACCTCTGCAGCCAGCTTCTCCTCCACAGCTCTCACCTCTGCAACCAGCTCCTCCTCTGCAGCTCTCACCTCTGCAACCAGCTCCTCCTCTGCAGCCAGCTTCTCCTCCACAGCTCTCACCTCTGCAGTCAGCTCCTCCTCTGCAGCTCTCACCTCTGCAGCCAGCTTCTCCTCCACAGCTCTCACCTCTGCAGCCAGCTATTTCTCAACAGCTCTTATCTCTGCAGCCAGCTCCTCCTCTAAAGCTCTCACCTCTGCAGCCATCTCCTCCACCGCAGCTCTCACCTCTGCAGCCATCTCCTCCACAGCTCTAACCTCTGCAGCTAGATTCTCCTCCACAACTCTCACATCTGCAGCCAACTCCTCCTCTGAAGCTCTCACCTCTGCAGTCAGCTCCTTCTCCTCAGCTCTCACCTCTGCAGCCAATTATTCCTCAACAGCTCTCACCTCTGCAGCCAGCTCCTCCTCTGCAGCTCTCACCTCTGCAGCCAGCTTTTCCTCCACAGCTCTCACCTCTGCAACCAGCTTCTCCTACACAGCTCTTACCTCTGCAGCCAGCTCCTCCCCTGCAGCTCTCACCTCTGCAGCCAGCTTCTCCTCCGCATCTCTCACCTCTGCAGCCAGCTTCTCCTCCACAGCTCTCACCTCTGCAGCCAGCTTCTCCTCCACAGCTCTCACCTTTGCAACCAGCTCCTCCTCTGCAGCTCTCACCTCTGCAACCAGCTCCTCCTCTGCAGCCAGCTTCTCCTCCACAGCTCTCACCTCTGCAGTCAGCTCTTCCTCTGCAGCTCTCACCTCTGCAGCCAGCTTCTCCTCCACAGCTCTCACCTCTGCAGCCAGCTATTCCTCAACAGCTCTTATCTCTGCAGCCAGCTCCTCCTCTAAAGCTCTCACCTCTGCAGCCATCTCCTCCACCGCAGCTCTTACCTCTGCAGCCATCTCCTCCTCCACAGCTCTAACCTCTGCAGCTAGCTTCTCCTCCACAACTCTCACATCTGCAGCCAACTCCTCCTCTGAAGCTCTCACCTCTGCAGTCAGCTCCTTCTCCTCAGCTCTCACCTCTGCAGCCAGCTTGTCCTCCGCAGATCTCACCTCTGCAGCCAGCTCCTCCTCTGCAGCTCTCACATCTGCAGCCAGTTCCTCCTCCACAGCTCTAACGTCTGCAGCCAGCTCCTCCTCTGCAGCTCTCACATCTGCAGCCAGCTCCTTCTCTGAAACTCTCACCTCTGCAGCCAGCTCCTCCTCTACAGCTCTCACCTCTGCAGTCAGCTTCTCCTTTACAGCTCTAACCTCTGCAGCCAGCTCCTCCATCACAGCTCTAACCTCTGCAGCCAACTCCTCCTCCACAGCTCTTACCTCTGCAGCCAGCTATTCCCCAACAGCTATCATGTCTGCAGCCATCTCCTCTTCAGCAGCTCTAACCTCTGCTCTAACCTCTGCAGCCAGCTCCTCCTCTGCAGCTCTCACATCTGCAGCCAGCTTCTCCTTCACAGCTATAACCTCTGCAGCCAGCTCCTCCACCGCATCTCTCACCTCTGCAGCCATCTCCTCTTCAGCAGCTCTAACCTCTGCAGCCAGCTCCTCCTCTGCAGCTCTCACATCTGCAGCCAGCTTCTCCTCCACAGCTATAACCTCTGCAGCCAGCTCCTCCACCGCATCTCTAGCCTCTGCAGCCAGCTCCTCCTCCAAAGCTCTTATCAAAGTCCCTCAAATCCTTACACTTGCCCTTTTTTCTGCTTTCAATGCATCAGCTTCAGTGACAAGTTCACTGCCTAATATATCCCACCCTCTTTCAGATGCCATTGTAATGAGATTTGTAATGTTGTGGCTGATTGGTGTTTATGGAAACAATACCCAACAGCCGAGGTTACAGCTGAACTCCAGACAGGTATAAAAAACGCAATGTGCAAAATTGAAGTTAAGGCCAGAGGTCGGCTTTAAACTCCCGTTTTTCTGTTTCATCACTTAGAAGAAGCGCCTGCATTGTATGTAATCCCTGCAGGGATCCATCTTTTGCTACAATCCATTCTTCTCTGTCACCTGTGGCTGGCAAACTTCACCGTTGACACTTTGCCAATCCAGACACAGTAACTAATCGCCTGCTAATTAAATTTAATTAAAAAAAAATAGAAGACAGAGGAGTTTTTAGTGCCGTGTAAGCAATTTGGAAAAGAATTGTAATTAATGGTGCAAAAATGGTCACCCTGTCAGTGTGCGATCAACATGGCTGCTTCAAAAACCACCACCCAGAACCCCCACTAGCCAGTAATAGGGAAGTTTCTTAGTTTTCAACAAAAACAAAAGTTTCAATTTAATAAAACAAAAGGTCTCACGATCATACAGTTGCAAATAAATATGGAAACCTGATGCCGCGTACACACGGTCGTTTTTTGTAAAAGAAATAAAACAACGTTTTTAAAAACGTCATTTAAAATGATTGTGTGTGGGCTTGACATCGTTTTTGGTCTTCTAAAAAAAAAATTTATGTCGTTTTTCAAAATGTCGTTTTTTGTGTCATAAAAAATGATCGTGTGTGGGCTAAAACGACGTTTTAAATCCGCGCATGCTCAGAAGCAAGTTATGAGACGGGAGCTTGAATGGAACAGAGTGCCGTCGTACGTGTTGTACGTAACCGCGCTTTGCTAGAGAATTTTTTTTCATGATGAAAAACGTTGTTTTATTTCATCACAAAAAACGACCGTGTGTACGTGGCATGACAAGATATTTCTTCAAAAAGTTTTGCACTCTTAATGTCCCGGGAACATTCATTCCAGGACAATGTAGTGTCCCGGAATGAAACTGACACAGTCACCCCCCTGGGCCTGGAGGAGCACAATCCCGCCCCCTGCTTGTGATTGGAGAAATTATGAATCCAGCCTCTTATGTCCAATCATTATGGGGGCGGTGGACATGTTTGTGTTTCACTTATGTCCAATCACTGTGACAGGCTGATTTTTGGGAAGGGGGGTGTCCCTGAATGGTAGTTTGGAAACGTGGTCACCCTGCTGTGCACATCTCAGATCTGCACCTCTGTCCAGTCCATATCTCACCTCTGCTCACTGCTTACCTCTGTATTTCCTATCTGCAGCTCACCTTTGCACCCCTTTCAACAGCTCATCTCTGCACCACTGCCCCCCCCTGTGCACCGCTGTCCACAGCTCACCTCTGCATCCCTGCCCACAGTTCACCTCTACATTCCCTATTCACAGCTCACCTCTGCACTCTCCATCCACAGCTCACCTCTGCACTCTCCATCCACAGCTCACTTCTGCACTCCCCATCCACCAGCTCACTTTTTTCTCCTCCTGTTTAGACCTCCCATCTGCAAGCTCACCTCTGCACTCCCCATCCACCAGCTCACTTTTTTCTTCTCCTGTCCAGACCTCCCATCTGCATACCCCCCCCCCCCACCCACTGCTGCCTCCCTTACCCCCTCCATTTCAGCTCACCTCTGCACACACATCCACAGCTCACCTCTGGTCCTCTGTCCACTGCTCACCTCTGCACTCCCTGTCCAAAGCTCACCTCTGTCATGTCTGTTTTTTTCCCCCTGCTCACAGCTCATATCTGCCCACCTCTCCACTCCAATTCCAGCTCACCTCTACACCCACATTCACAGATTCCCCCTCTTTCACAGCTCATTTCTGCACCCCCACCCCACCCAAGGCTCACCAACTCAGCTTACCCATGCAGTCCTTGCACCCTCACTCTTTCTAACTGTCTCCTTTCTTCCAAAAGCCGGACCAGCTCTTTAGACTCCCACGGTGTGCAGTGTATTTGTCTATTGATGATGTTGTTGTCATGCTGTCAGCCTGCAATAAACAGACTTCCATTTGTGTAAAATGTTCTAGCAACTAAGAACAATGATGCATGGCATCTCCCGAAGGTATTTGATCAGAACATCAGTAGGTCTCACCTATACACAACCATTATTTGTCCCTTTTACATTAACATTCTGTGTGGTCACAAACAAACATTTCCCAAGGCCAACATTCCTGCACTTCGACCAACATCTCAAAGGAAACAAGTGTTGGTTTTATTCACATTCGCTTAGATAAATGACGCCGTTGAATAAAGCTGAAATAATTTCCTATGCAAGTTTCAATGATAGATAGATAGATAAATAGATAGATAGATGTAAATATACAATTTTGCAGGTCAATAAACTAGATGGTGAAACTTGTAGGTCTTTTTAACATTCCCAGTGCACCCTTAGCACCTGTTGAAAAAATCCTGGGCCCAAATACGCCGTCGTAACTCTGAGTGCGGGCCGTCGCATCTCGGCGTCTGATTCATAGAATCAGATACGCCTCAATGTTGCCTAGATACGAGCGGCGTAAGTCTCCTATGCCGTCGTATCTTGGGGTGCAATATTTACGCTGACCGCTAGGGGCGCTTCCCTAGACTTCCGCGTCAAATGTGCAAATTAGGTAGATACGCCGATTCATAAATGTACGTCCGCCCGACGCATTTTTTTTACGTCGTTTACGTAAGGCTTTTTCCGGCGTAAAGTTACCCCTCATAAAGCAGGGGTAAGTCATGTTAGGTATGGACGTCGGAAACGTACGAACAGCGTCGTATTTTACGTTGTTTGCGTAAGTCGTTCGCGAATGGGGCTGTACGTAAGTTACGTTCACGTCGAAAGCATTGACAGTTTGCGGCGTAATTTGGAGCATGCGCACTTGGAAACGTTCACGGACGGCGCATGCGTCATTTACGTGGGGTCACGAGTAATTAACATAAAACACGCCCACCTTCTCCACATTTGATTTAGGCGGACTTACGCTGGCCCAGTTATACTACGCCGCCGTAACTTACAGCGCAAGTTCTTTCTGAATACGGAACTTGCGCCCTAAGTTACGGCGGCGTAGTGTATCTGAGATACGCTAAGCCCGCAGAAAGATACGCAAATGTATCTGAATCCGGGCCATTGTGTATACAGAGTTCTATAGCCCAAGCTGAGATTCTAAAGCTCAAGCCAGAGCAGTGACTTCTCCCACCTATCCTACCCCTCCCCTGAGTAGTGGCTCCACCCTCCGCCGTTCAGAGCATTGACACCTCCCACCCTCTCCACAGCAGTAACCGCTTCAATCCTTCAATCCACCCTCCATAGTAGTGACTCCTCCCTTCTTCCTCCCCCCGGAGCAGTGGCTCCTCCTATATACCTCCTCCTCCATAGTAGTTAATTCTCTCATCTCCCTCCTCTTGTACAAATCCAAAGTTTCAATGAGATCTTGAGTTTCTTCAAGGAGATAACTACAGAAGAGCTTGTTTAGCTTACATCGTGCTCTGGAACCCCATGTGTAACGGTCACCACCGTTTACGACGTTCCATCAACTCACGACAGCTTATCTGACACTCCAACCATCCAACAAACATCAGACATCCCATTTCCCTGAATAACGAGACTTGCTCTGTTACTGGTTTCAAATGTATGAACGCTTTTAATGGTTAGCTCTCAAGTTTATATACAGTTTTCAAGGCATGTTTCAGTGACCACAGGAACAATCAAACTCTCCACCCACACATCACACCCTGGGGGGGCTTCAATACACCTTCCGATGGGCTAATTGCTAAACATTCCAGACATTTTGGCGCTGGTCTATAATTAACATGACCTAATCACTCCACCTGAGAAGTTACATTCCTTCATTAACAGAATTCAAACAAAAGACCATCACACAATGATTTCCCCTCAATCCACATCTTTAGACAGACATTCTGTCTCCGCATACAGCTTGACAAGTTCCATTCCACACACAAAAAAGTATTTAGCATACATAATGAGAGATCCTGGACCAGACTCAATTAGCATGTCAACAGTCTACACAGAGAAATGAGTCACTATTGACTGGTTGGGTCAAAATATTCTTTACAGACATTAAAGAATATATTGTAGATTACTGTCCATGTTAAAACAATCCAACATATGTCCCTTTATTTCCTGGCACAATCTGTGCCCAAAAGTGACTCCTGTTACACCATGTATTTCACATTTGTATAAAACAAACATTGTATACAAAAAAAATTATAAAAAGCAAAAAACTGACCAAAAACCAAATTGTATTTTGCCTCTATAGCCTGTCAGGCTGCTGTCTTTTCTACGTGGAAAAGATGACCCGACCTGCAGGTCACCTCTGGTGGGTCCTTGGGGACATTTAGCTCCTAATCCTCAATCCAAACTGGCATCATAATGGAAGCCGGATTATTTAACACAGAAAGAAGCGGCGCCGCCGTCTCTTGTCCAACGTGCAGGGAGAAGAAAAACGGAATAGTAAATTAGAATCTCATTTGATGGCTCATTTACTGCCTGTAGGTCTTGCTGCCCTCTCCATATACCAACAAATTGCAGACTGGGAAAGCGAATAATATAATTTAATACGCCCACACCGCGAAATCTATTTTGTAAGAAAAAAAAATCACAGAAAATGGAGCTGTGCCAAGCTAAGGGTCTTTATCTGCTGAGGAAGGGGGTTCAGATGGGCGCATCATGGCCAGAGAAATGACAGATATCAGCAAATCTACAAGACAAACAATGACTACTATTGAAGTGACTTAGGATACCAAATACTAAATTCAGGAACTAGGCATGTCTTAAAGCGGGGGTTCACCTGAAAAATTCTTTTTTAAAAGCCACCAGCTACAAATACAGCAGCTGCTGACTTTAAAAAAAATTAACACTTACCTGTCCAAGTCGCCGGCGACGTCGGCAGCCGAAGCCGAAAAGGTAGCTTGGCTCTCGGCTTCCCCCGCCGCCATCCTCGGTAAGGGAATCGGGAAGTGAAGCGCTGCGGCTTCACTGCCCGGCTCCCTACTGCGAATGCGCGAGTCGCGCTGTGCAGTTCCCACCAGGGCTGTCTTAACAAGAGGGTACAGGGGCCCCAGCTGCATGGGGGGGTCCCTGCCCTTTCCCCAAAGCAGCTTGTCCTTGAGCCCGGGCTATCCCAAAATTGGGGCAATCCAGTTACAATACAATAAAATACAAGAGGATTAAGAGGGCCCTGCTCAGAAGAGCTTACAATCTAATAGGGTGGGGCAGGTGGTACAAAAGGTTGTAACTGTGGGGAATGAGCTGATGAAAGTGGTGAAAGATTAGTTGGAGACGTGATAGGCTTCCCATGAAGAGGTGAGTTTTCAGGGATCGCCTGAAGGTAGCAAGAGTAGGGGATAACCGGACAGGTTGAGGTAGTGAGTTCCAGAGGATGGGAGAGGCTCTGGAGAAATCCTGGAGACGAGCATGGGAGGAGGAGACAAGAGAGCTTGACAGTAGGAGGTCTTGAGAAGAGCGGAGAGGACGGTTTGAGATATGTTTAGAGACAAGATTGGTGATGTAGCTCGGGGCAGAGTTGTGGATGGCTTTGTAGGTTGTGGTTAGTATTTTGAATATAATTCGCTGGGTGATCGGGAGCCAGTGCAGGGATTGGAGGAGAGGTTTGGCAGACACTGAGCGGTTGGTAAGGAGGGACAGCTAGCATATGGATTGATAGATTTTGGTTGACAGGTTCGTTGCTGCGTTTGAGCTTCTGCATATGTAGGCATGTGCAGTTTACTTTCTCCACCGCAGGTGGCGCTCAACCACAGCGGCATGGCAGAAGGAGAGGAAGTCAAAAGGAAGCTAGTTCCTCTATGGCTGGCTGGGTCACAGGGGCAACTATCTGATAGGAATCTGGCATCCCATATGACTCTAGCGACCATCTTGGGTCAGGCGGAGTCTTTTTAAGACCCTGGCTCCCAGGCTTGGTGCGCATTCCGTGTGTGGCTAGGGTAGGGACAGGTCAGCAGTCTGTCAGGGACAGTTCTTAGCATCAGGAAGAGGTTCCTGAGGAGTAGGGAAAGCGCAGGGATATGCTATCCTACCTTGAAGCCTTCCCATTTGGGTACAGACCAGCCAAACTTCCGCTACCGAAGAGACAGACACTGTCAGCACACCTGTGTCCTTCTGCTACTGAGTTCTTGCTGTTACGTCTTTTAGTGCTGCCGATCAGCAGCCTAAGTGGAACTCACCGCTGATCGGAACCCTCCCCCCCCTCCGGTGTCACATTTGACACCTTTCCGGGGGGAGGGGGGTGCAGATACCTGTCTAAAGACAGGTATTTGCACCCATTTTCAGCCACACAGTCTGCAGGCAGACTGCGGGCAGAACGTTAGTCCCCCCGTCCCCCCCCCCCGTTGTGTTCTGGGAACACTCGGCTCCCAGAACACAGCGGGAGCCAATCGGCAGGCGTAGCGCGACCCATGCGCCGTAGGGAACCGGGCAGTGAAGCCGGAGCGCTTCACTTCCTGGTTCCCTCACCGAGGATGGCGGGGGGGGCAGCAGAGTGACAAGCGATCGCTCGTCCTCTGCTGCGGACGGTGCTGGACTCCAGGACAGGTAAGTGTCCTAATATTAAAAGTCAGCAGCTGCAGTATTTGTAGCTGCTAGCTTTTAATATTTTTTTTTTCAGCGGACATCCGCTTTAACTCAGGGGTGCCCCACCTTTTGAAGGCCGAGGGCCACTTAAGCGACATAGTAACCAGTCGCGGCCACAAGGTCTGTGTCCAGTCTGCATGTGCCAAGCAGACACAGCCCACTCTACTCTACGGGCACTCTGATCCAATCAGATGGAAGGGGACAGATCCACTTCTGTATATTTTTTTAGCAGTTCGGATTGGAGGTAGGCAGATGTAAACCGACAAAAGTCTGCCACTCCATAGAGGTCAATGGAGGGTCTGATTTGGTTCGGACCGATCGTGTAAAAGGGCCCAAGGCTGCTTTTACACTGATGGTCTGCGGTCTACCCACACCGTGGGTGCGGCGCAGTGTACCTGTCGCTTTTCCACCAGTTAGCTGCCCTTTGCCATTGATGTCTATTATATCCTGCAGGCAGTGACGGTTCCTCCATAGAGGGCACTCTGGCTCCCGCCCACCACTGAGTCTAATAACATACATTCATGCATTGCATGAATGCATGTTATTGTTGACAGCTGCCGCTGGTCGATTCAGAGATGGCCGGGAACTTGAGCGCCGGCGACCTGAATAACGGCAGCTGGTTGGCTGTGCGGAAGTGCCTATCAGAGTACAGCCCTCGACTCCCGGATGTCTTATCCTCTGGATGTACAGGGGGTGCGTTCCTTGGATAAGACTGACAGCCGTCTCAGCCAATCAGGTTCCCCGATTCTGGTTATCGGTAACCTGATTGGCTGAAGCGTCACCAAGGCGGGAGAAGACATCGAGGGACGTGGAAGGAGAAAGGTAAGTGCATTTTACAGGGCACAGCGGTGACAATGGGCACAGAGGCGACAAAGGGCACAGTGGCATCAATGGGCATAGTGGCGACAAAGGGCACAGTGGCATCAATGGGCACAGTGGCATCAATGGGCACAGTGGTGACAAAGGGCAAAGTGGTGACAAAGGGCACAGTGGTGACAATGGGCACAGTGGCAACAATTAAAGGGCACACTGACATGCACAGTGGCAACAATGGGCACAGTGGCGACAATTAAAGGGCACAGTGGCGACAATTGGCACAGTGGTGACAATTGAGGGGCACAGTGGCTGCGTTTGATGGCATGGCACAGTGGTGACAATTGATGGCACAGTGGCTGTGTTTGATGGCATGGCACAGTGGCTGCGTTTGATGGCATGGCACAGTGGTGCGAATTGATGGCATAGTGACTGCATTTGATGGCATGGCACGGTGGTGATAATTGATGGCACAGTGGCTGCGTTTGATGGCATGGCACAGTGGTGACAATTGATGGCACAGTGGCTGCATTTGATGGCATGGCACAGTGGCTGCATTTGATGGCATGGCACAGTGGTGACAATTGATGGCACCGTAGCTGCGTTTGAAGGCATCGCACAGTGGTGACAATTGATGGCACAGTGGCTGCATTTGATGGGCACAGTGAGGCTGCAATTTTTTTTTTTTCGTTTGCGCCCCCCAAAATATCTGAGGACCAGCCGCGACTGCCTGCAGGTGTGGTGCACCTTCTGAAAAGCTGCTTGCTTCCTCTACCGCAGGCTTCATGCTCTGGGATGGCAGGTCAGCAACCTGCAATATGGGCTTGCCAACCAGCCATTCCAGAGCACGGCCCCCCGGGCCACTGGTTGGGCACCCCTGACTTAACTCCTAACCTAAAGAAGCAGCACCATGACTACTTACAAAGTCCTTCATTTTCAAAAAGCATTAACATCAGAATCACTTCTTCCCAAGAAACATTTGGTCCACATTGATGTACAAATGACACATCACACGTACACAATCCCTCTGATCACGCAATACCTGCCATTGTTGAGGGGGCCGCGATGGCGAAGGCCAAATTATAAAACCTCTGTACTTTTATTTTATGATTGCTATCTAATTGCATAGCTCTTTACTTGTGATGCCGGCGCTATAAAAATCATGTCCACACCAGCTGCCCTCTATCCTATGATTAAGCGACGTAGGGCTGTCGCGATACGCGTGAGGAGGACACAGAGGGCTTGCTGGTGAAGTCACCTGCTTTGCGGCCGCAGAGCGGTGACACTCGATTGTACACACGCTGTTTAACACAGCAATGTTTGTGAGTGTATTCGTTTTTCTTTATTAAACTGATATCCTGTGGTTTTATGCTATGGAGGCATTCCTGTGTTTCTTTTTGAGAGCCTGAATGGGGAGGAGTGTGAGCCGTCTTTGGATCCTGGATTGTATTTATGTGACTGCAGAGCAGCTCCTGTTACAGGCTTGGTAAAAGCCTCAAGAAGGTAAGAGGCTGGTAAAAATAATCCCCACACTGAGGAAAATCGGGCTGGTTTGATTCACAGACATATGAGCACAATGTAACAAGTCTTCATTGAATGAGCACAATGTAACAAGTCTTCACTGAATTAACCACTGATCATCTGAATTGTTGAATGGAGCACAGATGCACTTTGCACTTTGGACTTTATTTTTAATATTTTCATTATCACTTGATTGTGCACTGGATATAGTTTTATTCACTATCACTAATCCTGCAGTGATATTGTACTATCTGTTTTTGGACTATTATTTATGATTTTTTTATTTTTTTATTTTTTTATTTTATTTTTTATTTTATTATTATATTATTATATCCTTTTCATTGCACAGAAAAACAACAGTTTTATGATTGAACCGTTTAGGTTTTTAGGACACTTGCATTTTTGGACTTCTTTTCAGTTGTTGCTTTTTTCTGCATGTGTTTGCTAATTAGTAATTAACCACTTTCCAGGAGAGCTGGAGCTTTCATTCACTGCTATTATTGTTTTAATTATTAGCACTTTGCACTTGTTTTTCATCAAGCACTTTAAGGATTTATGACACATATTTAAAAAAAAAAAAAAAAAAAAAAAAAAAAAGATTATTATCCCATGTACACTGTGCGGCCAGTCAGGCACTTTTATCCATTGGATTTCATTATTTATTCACTCGCAATTCCTTCCACATCTAATTATTGATGTTGGATGGTATTCTTTGGGCATAGACCTCGAGTGTTACACATTTTTACCCCAGTAGAGGACGGACTCACTCTCATACTTTAGGAATCATTGTTTAGAATATTTTATTGTTTTAAATTATTGTCGGTTTTTAGTATTTGCAAGCGCCACTACATCCCCCTGTCTATCATATGCTGTCAGTGCGTGAGCACTATTAGTTGTGGCTGCTGCTTGATTGTAACTTTTAATTTATTTGTACCATTATATATATTTTTTCCCGGGTTAGGCTGGTTTGCGCATTAGTTCCCCCCTTGTTTTATACTGATTATTAGATCTACACTACTTGTGCAGCAAACCATGGAAGTATTTAGATTCCTTGAAAATAGGGAAATTGATATGGAAAATATCTTTGAGAAACCAGAGGAAAACCCAGCAGGGAATATTGAAAACAGCTTTAGAAAAATGGGTCATCTGATGGAGAAAAAAATCAATGCCTGGTGGGATATTGCAACCCATGAGAAGTACATCAAGGATAGATTGATCCCAAGGAGATTAAGGTGGGATGTACCCATTAATGATGGCCTAACCGATAAGGAATCCACTGATGAGTGGTTTCAGTTTTTTAATGACAAAGGTCTTGAATTGTTGGCATTACTGATAAAAAGAAAACAACGTAAAATTAGAACAATTGATCGAAACGTTACCGAATTAAAAACAAATCTAGAAGGCAGTAAAGAACTTCCCGAATTTATAGCCCTATCTAAACAGTTACAGAGAGATATGGAGCAAAAGGACAAGGAGACAGTTGCAAGGAAAAAAAGAAAATACCAGAGAGATATGAAAGATTATGAAGATGATCTGGTATTTAAATGGCAGAATAAACTAGAAGAATCAGGGATTGCATCAAATAGGAGTTCACCTGAACTGGATATGAGGCAAAATGCTAGCAGTGAAAACACAACAAGTCAGAACACTAACACTACGGGAACACATCAAGGGGTAAACACCCCGAACCAAAAACCCAGAAAAAATGGGAACAACAATGGTTGGAAACCTTTCTGGAAAAAGAACTGGCAAAACCCCAATACCTATGTTGCCCCTAGACCACACCAACAGATGCCATATAGGGGAAGATCACGGACACCACCATGGAGAAATCAAGCTTACCAAGAAGGTAATTACTATGGGAACCCTAGAAGAGAAGGAAACTATTATCAACAGGAAGACAGACGAATGTATGAAAATTCATATAACGTACCTATATATAATCATTATGACCATTTGCGAAGAGATGATGGTGGAGGAGGAAGAACACCAAGACATTATGAAAATAGGAGAACACCAAATCGGCACTATTCTCATGGAAGAGAAAATAGAAACGGATCACCAAGGCGTTTTTTAGAGCAGAGACGCCAAGAATCCCCCAGGCGTCATCGGGAGAATGGGGTGCAGAATTCGAGGAATTGGAGTCCGGAACCCAGACCAGGCGAAACAAGGAAAGGAGATCACAGGAACCAGGATGCTCAGAGGAATCGGGACAGAGAAGAGAGGACGAGAGCAACACCAGGAAGGACCCAAGAAAATCAATCTGGAGGACACGGAAATCAAAGAGAGGATGCAGGGCGGGAGCAAAGAAGCAGAAGAAGAAGAGACCAATAGGAGAAGGAATCATCAATATCAGCGGAGTAGAATTAACTAAGGAGGAAATCAAAGTACTGGATAAAGGCCTGAAATATGCCCCAAAGAAAAACTTCAATAAGTTTGATGCATATGTGGACATTAATAAATTTGCAAGAAGTCTCCACATAAAGAAATATATGATGAATAAACCTGGAGAAGGTATAACCAGAAATATTACTGAAGAAACAGATGTTGTATACAGTAATCTTAGAAATAAATCAGTTTTCAAGCCGCCCATAAGTAATGATGGACATATTGAAGCCTTCAGACGGATGGTACTAAAAGACTTGTATGACATGAAAATCAAGAGAATATCTGATCCAGGGGACATTAAGAATGGCATACGAAAATTAGAAGAAAGAAATGATGTAGTTGTAAGACCAGCCGATAAGGGGGGGGCTATTGTTGTCCAGTCCAAAGTGGCCTACAAAAAGGAGATTGATCGCCAATTGAGTGATAACACAACATATTTAAAACTGCCAGGGAACCCCATAATCCGGTATAAAGATGATCTAGCGAAACTTGTAGAAAGAGGGACCAAGAAAGACCTACTAAACAAGAAAGAAGCGAAATATTTACAACCTGTAGGATGCAAAATCCCAGTTCTGTACACACTCCCAAAAATACACAAATCAAGAGATGAACCTCCAGGAAGACCCATTGTGAATGGAATAAATTCCGTAGGTGCGAGAATAGGAGAATACATAGACTGGTTCCTACAACCCTTAGTGAAAAAAACCGAATCCTATCTCCGAGACACAAAACACTTGATTCAGCTATTAGATACTATCTCACTAGATGGAAATACAGTGTATTTGGCTACTGCAGATGTATCATCACTTTACACAATCATCAACCACAAGGAAGCAGTACAGGCCACCAATTGGGCACTGAACACTTTAAGTGACTTAAAAAATGCACAAAAAAAGTTTATCTCTAATTGTTTGGAATATAGTTTGGATCATAATTATTTTTGGTACGGGAATGAGTATTACAAGCAAATTTGTGGAATTGCCATGGGCGCAAAATATGCACCAAGTGTTGCGAATCTCTACATGGCAGAGTGGGAAGCAGAGGTTTTATATAATAGGAAACCACAGCAGTTACTTTTATACAGGCGTTTTATTGATGATATTTTAATTATATGGGATGGGGATAAGGAGAGTCTTATTGACTTCGGTTTTTATCTTAACTCAAATGACAAGAATATTAAATTAACCTGGGAGCTGAGTGATGAAAAAATCAACTTTCTGGACCTTGAGATTACCAAAGAAGGGACGAAACTAGTAACTCAAACTCATTTTAAAACTGTGGACAGAAATAGTTATCTGCCTCTGGACAGCTGCCACCACAATCCCTGGTTAGAGAATATACCGAAGGGTCAGCTCTTGAGATTGAGGAGAAACTGTACGAAAACCAACGTATTCCTGGAACAGGCTGATTTTATTGGCAAAAGATTTATAGAAAAAGGTTACAAACCAGATTTTATTGAGAAAAAAATCAAAGATGTAGTCACTTTGGATAGAGACACGCTGATCCAGGACTCTGTGAGAAACAGCTCCTTCACTGGAAAAATACCATTAATAATGGATTATAGTGTACAACACAAGCAAATAGAGGCGATCTGTAAAAAATATTGGCATATTGTGAAGGCCGACCGACATTTGGCACAGGTACTTCCTGAAAAACCCCTATTCACATATAGGAGGGCCCCAACGCTGAGAGATATTATTGCTAAAAACGTACTAGATCCACCAGAGAAAAAAAGTTTTTCATTTTTTAATGAGAAAGGGTACTATCCGTGTAAAAAATGCTTTACTTGCAAACGCACCAAAGAGAGCAAAAAGAAGAAAGAGACTTTCAATTCCTGTTTTACAGGGAAACAATATAAAATCAAAGAATTTATCTCCTGTGAGACGGAGGGGGTAGTGTACTTGTTGGAATGTCCATGCAAGATTCAATATGTGGGCAGAACAAAAAGGAAATTGCGGAAAAGACTTCGGGAACACACACAAAACATAATCAATGGGTTCCCCAAGCATAGTCTATCCCGCCACTATGACCAGTGCCACAATAGAGACCCCTCGTCATTGATGGTGTGGGGGATAGAGAAATACAAACCGCATTGGAGAGGAGACAATAAAGTGCAGAAAATTAGTCAGGCAGAATCTCGTTGGATACACGAGTTATGCACCCTCACGCCACAGGGGCACAATGTCGAGTTTGATTTGAATTGTTTTATATCCAACTTTTAACTACCTATATGCCTGATTCTTTTACTAGTGATTTTATAATTATTTTACCAATAATTTTAAATAGGTACTGCTGTGGTTTTAGGGTTACATCACCGTACTTATTTACTGGTCCTGGTTATTTGATTAGCGCAACCATGTATTGGTCTTACAGTATTGGATTTTCCTTTTTATTGCCATTTTATATTGAAATTTTTAACATTTATTCATTATTATATTTCTTATTGTGGCTCTGGAATTTTTTACCATATATTTATTAGCCTTGGCCATTGTTTTATACATATGAGTCACTTTATGGTTAATATTGCCACATAAGGGGTTTTTTACATTGGATTATTCATTTTAATTTTATTTTATTGTGGCTTTATATCTCCCCACCACATATATTTTACACTTATGAATTATTTCATAAATTAGTAGAAGATTGCCTACCTGGGTTCCGCACTGCCTTTTTTCTTATTATGTTCTGTCTCCCTGAATATAATTGGATTAATCTAAATGTTCAGCACGACAATGAGGTGGATGGCTGGGCATTTGAAATATGCACCTTACATTTCCAGCAGGTGGCGACATTTAACAGTCCACCTATATTTTACTTATACTATTCCTTCCTCCTACCACTAGAGGGAGCACTTAACTCAGAGGATCGCTGTGTCTGAATTATGTGTTTTTTTATATATATTCATATTTTATCTAACATCACTGTAGAAACACTATATGTCTAGATTGATCGCAATGATGTAGATGTACTTTTATTTTATGATTGCTATCTAATTGCATAGCTCTTTACTTGTGATGCCGGCGCTATAAAAATCATGTCCACACCAGCTGCCCTCTATCCTATGATTAAGCGACGTAGGGCTGTCGCGATACGCGTGAGGAGGACACAGAGGGCTTGCTGGTGAAGTCACCTGCTTTGCGGCCGCAGAGCGGTGACACTCGATTGTACACACGCTGTTTAACACAGCAATGTTTGTGAGTGTATTCGTTTTTCTTTATTAAACTGATATCCTGTGGTTTTATGCTATGGAGGCATTCCTGTGTTTCTTTTTGAGAGCCTGAATGGGGAGGAGTGTGAGCCGTCTTTGGATCCTGGATTGTATTTATGTGACTGCAGAGCAGCTCCTGTTACAGGCTTGGTAAAAGCCTCAAGAAGGTAAGAGGCTGGTAAAAATAATCCCCACACTGAGGAAAATCGGGCTGGTTTGATTCACAGACATATGAGCACAATGTAACAAGTCTTCATTGAATGAGCACAATGTAACAAGTCTTCACTGAATTAACCACTGATCATCTGAATTGTTGAATGGAGCACAGATGCACTTTGCACTTTGGACTTTATTTTTAATATTTTCATTATCACTTGATTGTGCACTGGATATAGTTTTATTCACTATCACTAATCCTGCAGTGATATTGTACTATCTGTTTTTGGACTATTATTTATGATTTTTTTATTTTTTTATTTTTTTATTTTATTTTTTATTTTATTATTATATTATTATATCCTTTTCATTGCACAGAAAAACAACAGTTTTATGATTGAACCGTTTAGGTTTTTAGGACACTTGCATTTTTGGACTTCTTTTCAGTTGTTGCTTTTTTCTGCATGTGTTTGCTAATTAGTAATTAACCACTTTCCAGGAGAGCTGGAGCTTTCATTCACTGCTATTATTGTTTTAATTATTAGCACTTTGCACTTGTTTTTCATCAAGCACTTTAAGGATTTATGACACATATTTAAAAAAAAAAAAAAAAAAAAAAAAGGATTATTATCCCATGTACACTGTGCGGCCAGTCAGGCACTTTTATCCATTGGATTTCATTATTTATTCACTCGCAATTCCTTCCACATCTAATTATTGATGTTGGATGGTATTCTTTGGGCATAGACCTCGAGTGTTACACATTTTTACCCCAGTAGAGGACGGACTCACTCTCATACTTTAGGAATCATTGTTTAGAATATTTTATTGTTTTAAATTATTGTCGGTTTTTAGTATTTGCAAGCGCCACTACATCCCCCTGTCTATCATATGCTGTCAGTGCGTGAGCACTATTAGTTGTGGCTGCTGCTTGATTGTAACTTTTAATTTATTTGTACCATTATATATATTTTTTCCCGGGTTAGGCTGGTTTGCGCATTAGTTCCCCCCTTGTTTTATGCCCTTTGCCATTGATGTCTATTATATCCTGCAGGCAGTGACGGTTCCTCCATAGAGGGCACTCTGGCTCCCGCCCACCACTGAGTCTAATAACATACATTCATGCATTGCATGAATGCATGTTATTGTTGACAGCTGCCGCTGGTCGATTCAGAGATGGCCGGGAACTTGAGCGCCGGCGACCTGAATAACGGCAGCTGGTTGGCTGTGCGGAAGTGCCTATCAGAGTACAGCCCTCGACTCCCGGATGTCTTATCCTCTGGATGTACAGGGGGTGCGTTCCTTGGATAAGACTGACAGCCGTCTCAGCCAATCAGGTTCCCCGATTCTGGTTATCGGTAACCTGATTGGCTGAAGCGTCACCAAGGCGGGAGAAGACATCGAGGGACGTGGAAGGAGAAAGGTAAGTGCATTTTACAGGGCACAGCGGTGACAATGGGCACAGAGGCGACAAAGGGCACAGTGGCATCAATGGGCATAGTGGCGACAAAGGGCACAGTGGCATCAATGGGCACAGTGGCATCAATGGGCACAGTGGTGACAAAGGGCAAAGTGGTGACAAAGGGCACAGTGGTGACAATGGGCACAGTGGCAACAATTAAAGGGCACACTGACATGCACAGTGGCAACAATGGGCACAGTGGCGACAATTAAAGGGCACAGTGGCGACAATTGGCACAGTGGTGACAATTGAGGGGCACAGTGGCTGCGTTTGATGGCATGGCACAGTGGTGACAATTGATGGCACAGTGGCTGTGTTTGATGGCATGGCACAGTGGCTGCGTTTGATGGCATGGCACAGTGGTGCGAATTGATGGCATAGTGACTGCATTTGATGGCATGGCACGGTGGTGATAATTGATGGCACAGTGGCTGCGTTTGATGGCATGGCACAGTGGTGACAATTGATGGCACAGTGGCTGCATTTGATGGCATGGCACAGTGGCTGCATTTGATGGCATGGCACAGTGGTGACAATTGATGGCACCGTAGCTGCGTTTGAAGGCATCGCACAGTGGTGACAATTGATGGCACAGTGGCTGCATTTGATGGGCACAGTGAGGCTGCAATTTTTTTTTTTTCGTTTGCGCCCCCCAAAATATCTGAGGACCAGCCGCGACTGCCTGCAGGTGTGGTGCACCTTCTGAAAAGCTGCTTGCTTCCTCTACCGCAGGCTTCATGCTCTGGGATGGCAGGTCAGCAACCTGCAATATGGGCTTGCCAACCAGCCATTCCAGAGCACGGCCCCCCGGGCCACTGGTTGGGCACCCCTGACTTAACTCCTAACCTAAAGAAGCAGCACCATGACTACTTACAAAGTCCTTCATTTTCAAAAAGCATTAACATCAGAATCACTTCTTCCCAAGAAACATTTGGTCCACATTGATGTACAAATGACACATCACACGTACACAATCCCTCTGATCACGCAATACCTGCCATTGTTGAGGGGGCCGCGATGGCGAAGGCCAAATTATAAAACCTCTTCCCTCCTTGATTAAACGGTGTGAGTAAAAGAAATCCTCTTGTTGGAGATTGTTTAATGGGCCAGGTTCATTAACAAGCCTTCTCTGGGTGAAACATTAGAAGGAGATGGATGAAGTTTTCAGTTTGATGGAGCCTCTAGAAGAGCACCGATCTGAGGCCGCCGATTACATCCAGATGAGTTTTTTGTTGTGCCAAACTTTTTTCTCTTGTTGCATTT
The DNA here is from genome assembly GCF_905171775.1 of Rana temporaria. Lineage (NCBI taxonomy): Eukaryota > Metazoa > Chordata > Amphibia > Anura > Ranidae > Rana > Rana temporaria. The sequence continues at coordinate 5,847,779 of NC_053501.1, read as the reverse complement.
TCCAGATAAGACAGTGACATTGAGCTGCGGCGGGTTTTATGTGGCTGTTAACACATGGTAAAATAACATGCTTTGTGATGTCTCCATTACCCTTCCCAGTAATGTTTGCCGCCGAAACGCTCACGTTGATTGAATTAAGCGCAGGAAAGTTTTGTAAGCTTCTTTTTCTATATTTCTGCACATTCCAGACCGTCATTTGGGACAGGCTGGATGTGGAATGTTGTTTATAAGGAGAGACTTATCTAAATTAAACTAGTATGTGCGAACATTAGAGAGACGCAGTGCTGAGCCAACACTTACTGTTACTGTTAAGGGTGGGAGTGAGACTCCGCGACCGCGGGATGGTTCATATCAAAAGATTTAGTAACATTTTCAAAAACAGCGATACTAGCCCCCCCCCCCCCCCCCCAACAAACTCACTTCCCAAAAATGGATGCCTGGTTAAAGCAGTGTTCCAGCTGAATTATTTATTTTTTAAGTCAGCAGCTACAAACACTGTAGCTGCTGACTTTTAATAAGCACGTTACATGTCCTGGGTCCAGGGCTCAAGTCCTGCGGGAACGCGTGGGAACGGAGTTCCTGCACTTTTTTCACAACAGGAACGCAGTTCCCTTTGCAGGACTAGAGCAGCCGAGCCGACTGAGCCAATCCTTCACTAAGCGGCGATGCCCAGCTCGAGTCACTGTCAGGGGCAGGCGAACCTTAGTAATCCTTTATGTTACTGGCCGCTTCCTGTATATGGATTCATCGGGTAGTGTGCGGGTATTTCGTCACTTCCTCGATGCCGCAATGTCTCCTGGGAGCTTTTGTCATTGTTCCCAGGAGACATTGCGGAGGTCGGGCGCGAGTTATCGTGGGATTTAGAAAGAACTTGCTTAAAGTTCTTTCTAAATCCTGCGATAACTCGATGAATCCATATACAGGAAGCGGCCAGTAACATAAAGAATTATTAAGGTACAGTGGATCGAAAAAAAAATAATAATTTTTTAATACATTTTTATTTTTTTTATTTAAGGGACATTTTTTTTTTTTTAGATGTCCGGAGGTCCCCAGGGGCCCAGAGGCCCCCAGGGCCCCCGGATGGCACCCCCCCCCCCCTTTTTTTATTTTTTTTTTTTATAAAAAATATATATTTTTTTTAATATATTTGTATTTTAATTTTTATTAAAGGGCAATTTTTTTTTTATAAATGTTTTTTTTTTTTTATATATATATATTTTTTTATTTTATTTTTATTAAAGGGCCCAGAGGTTTCTTTTTTTATTATTATTATTATTAAAGGACCCAGAGGTCCCGGATGGCAACCCCCCTTTTTTTTGTAATTTCTTTTAAAAAATGATTTGTGTGTATATATATATATATACCTGGGCCCTTTAATATATATATTATTAAAGGGCCCAGAGGTCCTCAGGGCCCCAGATGGCAACCCCCCTTTTAAAAAAATATATATATATATTTTTTTATTTATTTTTATTATATATATATTTTTTTTGTAAAGACCCCCCCCCCCCGCGCTTCTCAATTCGCGGCAGCCCCCCGCTTCTCAATTTCAGGCGGCAGCACCCCCCGGTTCTCTGCTCCAGGGGGCCCATGCCTAAAGCTGTGTAAGGGGCCCCATAATTCCTGATGGCGGCCCTGGAGGGCATTCTTCCGTGGGTAGGAGCTAAGCTGAAGCCAAGAGGAGTTCACTATTAGGTAGATTCACGTACCTTGGCCTAAAATTAGGACGGCCTAGCCTAGCCTTTTTAGGCTACACCGCCGCAAATTATTTAGGCTAGTAGTGATTCACAAACCACTTACCTGCTAATCTACGGCGGCGTAGCCTAAAACGAGCGGGCGTAAGCGCGCCTAATTCAAATTGCTTGGAGGGGGGCGTGTTGTATGGAAATGAGGCTTGACCTCACGTTTTTTGACGTTTTTTGACACTGCGCATGCGCCGGGCGACTACATTTTCCAGTGCGCATTGCGGCTAAGTACGCCGTACGGGCCTATTGATTTCGACGTGTACGTAAACGACGTAAATCCCGATTCGCGGACGACTTGCGCAAACAACGTAAAAAATTCGAACCTCACGGCGGGAACGGCGGCCATACTTAACATTGTTATTCCACCTCATAGATGGAATAACTTTAGGCTGCCTATCCCTTACGGAAACGACGTAATGCGACAGTGTAGGCCTGGCGTTCGTTTGTGAATCGGCGTATCCCCTTATTTACATAATCTACGCCGGCCGCAATGGAAGCGCCATCTAGCGGCCAACAGAAACATTGCAAGCTAAGATAGAACGGCGCAAGCCCGCCTATCTTAGCTTTGTTTAAGCGTATCTCTCTTTGAGCATACACTTAAACAAACACCGGCGTAGATTCAGAGTTAGGTCGGCTTATCTACTGATAAGCCGGCCTAACTCTTTGTGAATCTACCTATATATGCCAAGGCAGAGTGTGGACGTGCACCATTTTGTTGTAGTCCTCGATGCATCTGACAACCCAGTATTTAACCTCACCAGCACCTGCAAGCATGGCGGCCAGTTGTCGGGGATAGCAGATTGAGGCATCCAACCTGTATGAATTTTTGGTGGTTTTGGTCTACCAAGCTGCAATCCTTGACATTACACTGTAACAATGTTTTCCCACCGCTGTCACAATGTATCTTTTTTGGATCAGACTCCGTGGACCATTCAGTCTTTTTTCTGCAGTCACTTGTCTATGTTTTCTCTGTATCTATGTCATGATTTCCCCATCTGCCCCCCCCAGGCAGCCGCTCCTCTCCCCGGAGAACAATGCCCTCTCTGTTCGCAGTGACCCACAGTGCGCTTCTCGGTGACCCCCATGCCACAAGTGTGCCACCGGCATCAGCCACGGGACGAATGAAACAATGGTTCAACACAGAGATCAAGTTTGTTTTCTGGCCCCCGACAGCCTGAAAGACGATCGGCAACTTCACAGCTGCCCGACAAATGCAATGACACCGGTCACCCAGCCAGACAAGGGGGAGGGGAGACGGGGGAAGGGAGCTCCATGTCATTTCACATTAAATGGAGGAATTTATCGAGTGATGATAAAACATTTTTATTCTAAAATTCTCATAATGGGCTCAGCAATCCAGAGATAATTACATCTCAGGGGAGGCTAATTGATTGTGTCGGGGGGAGAGCGCCCGCCGTATGACCGCCGTACGACCGCACAGACAAAATCGAGGGAGTGAAAGGATGCAGGGAGTTAAAGGAGAGCTCCGCCAAAATAAAAAAACACAGGATTTTATAATATTAGACAGCTGAAAATAACTACATATTACCAATTCATACAGAGAGAGAAAGAGAGAGAGCAACCAACGTACCGTGTTTCCCCGAAAATAAGCCCGGGTCTTATATTAATTTTGGCAACCTAAAACACACTAGGGCTTATTTTCGGGGGTGTCTTATTTAACTATGGTATGTACAATGATCCTAAAGTGGTTGGTATCCTAAAAAAAAAGAAAAGAAAATCCTTTCCCTTTAAAGCATGATAGATCTCCTGTGTCCCCTGTCTTCCCCCCCCCCTCCCTGTCAGGTCAGGAGTCAGTATTTTGATGAAAAAAGCATCTTAAAATATGGTACCTTTCTTGCAGCTTCCCTGGCTGTCGCATGGTCCGCCTGGGCTCTTCTTTGCTCCAGGATCCCTGCTGCCGTTGGCCTGCTCCGTGCACTGGGGAGGGGGCCGCGGGCGTCGGGCGGGAGGAGAGCAGAGGAGGGGTGAGCCGGTGTCCTGCTGGCGTCGGCCTGCTCCGTGCCTGCTTTGTGCACTGGGGAGGGGGCGGCGGGCGGGAGGAGAGCAGAGGAGGGGGGAGCCGGTGTCCTGCTGGCGTCTGCCCGCTCCATGTGCTGAGGAGGGAGGGGCTGGGGGCATAGGGCAGGAGAAGAGAGGAGAGGGGGAGCCGCTGCAATCATTCTGCAAAGTGGATTAAAAAAAATTAAACTAATTTTACTAGGGCTTATTTTCGGGGTAGGGCTTATATTGCTGCCCTCCTCAAGAATCATGCTAGGTCTTATTATGGGGGTAGGTCTTATTTTTGGGGAAACACGGTACTAACCCAGAACCTTCATAAACCCAGTGAGAAAACATGATGACTGACAGCAAAGCTCATGCAGGAGCACAACATGGAAAACTCCCATTACCTCGATGAGCATTATGTTCCCTGCCCCAGATTTACTCTCAGATATGGAAAGGGTGGCCAAAAACAGCTACAAAAATTATTTTATGCATATCTGTCTATCAATCTATCTCAATCTATTTGGTATTCATCTATTATGAAGGGTAGTGGGAGGACTCGCTACTCTGGGGAGGAGTAAAATAGGTGGGGTGGGAGGAGTCACTGCTCTAGCTTGAGCTTTGTAAGTTTAGCTTGAGCCATAGCACTCTGTATACACGTTACAAGCTCCACCTTCTGGTTTATTCACCTGCAATATTTTATATTTACACAAATCTATCTATCTATCTATCTATCTATCTATCTATCTATCTATCTATCTATCTATCTATCTATTATGAAGGTTGGTGGGAGGGGTCTCTACGCTGGGGAGGGGTCAAATAGGTGAGAGGGGTCACTGCTCTGGCTTAAGCCTTATAATCTCATCTTGAGCTATAGACCTCTGTATACACAAGGATTTTTTTTTACAGGGGTGCTAAGGAAATACTTAAAAGGCCTACAAGCTCCACCTTCTTGTTCACCTGCAATATTCTTCTATCTATCTATCTATCTATCTATCTATCTATCTAGCTCCACTTTAACAAACATTTGCAAGAAAAAATAAATATAAAACAGCGTTCTGTGAACGTTGCCGAGAAAAACGGTCGCGTGTATGTTTTTCGTCGAGAAAACTGTTGTGGACCTCGATGGGAAAAAAAGAGAACCTGCTCTCTTTTTCCTCGTCGGGAGTCTCAATTTTATTCCTCGTGGCAGGACTTGTATAATGGCAGAACAGGTATCTGGGATGATGAGGCCAGAGCCTGGGGGGAGATGCCTGCCGTGAACTTCAAGTCCTGCAAGCTCCTCCCAGTTGCCAGAGAGCGTAACGTGGCAATTAGCAAAAGCAGCCCCAAGGGTGGCGCCAGTGGAATCGTAATTTTAGGTCACCGCGTTTGAGAACGACGAGATTTTGTCTCGACCGTGTGTATGCAAGGAAAGCTTGACAAGAACCTCGTCGAGGAAAACAACGTTTCTTTTTACGACGAGATTCTCGGTGGTGTGTACGAGGCCTGACACTAAATAAGAAGATCAAAGAAGAACAGCCCAGTTTGTTTTCTCCTTTGTCGGAGTGTTTGGAATATGTGACATTTGTGACGGGGAGGGAGCGTTGCGCATCTCTCTCCCGCAAGATGACAGCGCCCGTTATTACCGGAGCAGGGTACTTATTACATCGGAACATGGAGATTAAAATGGATTGCAGTGCTGACAGAAAATAGCAGGTCTGGAGGTAACATTTGGGTGACATTTCTCCGTGTCATGTCTCCCTTTGATAGATATTTTCACCTTGCGCTATCATCAGTCAGGGGATTAACCCCTTGTGTGCCTGGAAGCATCGAGGATGCTGGGGATTATGTCTTCAGTAGATATGTAAGGTAACTGGGAACGGAGGTGGCTGCGTCCATTCCACAGAAAAACACCTAACAAATGTCTGTAAATGGAAATTGTAACATTTTCTTATTTTTATAGATAAACTTGAAGGTGTTCAACGTAACCACTTAAGCCCCGGACCATTATGCAGGTAAAGGACCGGGCTCCTTTTTGCGATTCGGCACTGCGTCGCTTTAACTGACAATTGCGCGGTCGTGCGACGTGGCTCCCAAACAAAATTGGCGTCCTTTTTTTCCCACAAATAGAGCTTTCTTTTGGTGGTATTTGATCACCTCTGCGGTTTTTATTTTTTGTGCTATAAACAAAAATAGAGCGACAATTAAAAAAAAAATGCAATAGGCAAGGCCAGCTACTTAGCCTCCTAGCACAATCCCCTCTAAAGTACCCTTCCCAACCAACACAAATCCTTCTTGGCTTCCTCCCCATCCAAATCCCCCCCCCCCCCCAATCCCCTCTCCTAGCACAAATACCCCCCCTCCCCCCATTCCTCTCTCTTAGCACAAATTCTCCCCAATCCCCCCTAGCATAACCCCCCCTCCAAAAACAACCCCCCCCATCCTCCCTTTTAGCACAACACCCCATTCCCTCTCATAGCATAAATTCCTTCCCCAATCCCCCTCCTAACACAAATCCCCCCAATCTCCTCTCCTAGTACAAATCTCCCCAATCCTTCTCCCCAGCACCAATCCTCTTTCTTCAATACCCCCACCTAGGACAAATTACCCCAAATCCCTCCTCTACCTAAAACCTCTCCAAATTATCCTTCCCAGCATAACATCCCCCCACCTTAGCCAATCCCCCCCCCTTTTTTTTGTAAGAACGAACCCGTGTCATCTGCTTTATGTAGGGTCTCTCTACTGAGAGGAGAGCAGAGCACAGCCCGTACCTCTTGGCTTTGTCTTGTCATTTCTCATTTGCAGACTTCACTGGTCCAGGCTGCTCTCCCCTTGTCCCAGCTGTGAGTGCGGCATTCAGCGGCCAGGCACATCATGCTTGGAAAGACTGGCCTGGGGGGGGGGGGGGTGCACACAGAGGCGGCTCTAGGCTTTGTGAGGCCTTAGGCAAAATGTAGACACAAGGCCCCACTCACACCCATTAATGGATAAAGGATTAGTGGCGTGGGCTGAAGGAGCAGCTCAGCTGATTTAGGGCCCCACCTGGACTTGCGGCCTGCCCGGTGTGCCCTATGGCTGCCCGCACAGCTTTTACAGATGGCACTTGGAGACTGTTGGTGATCGAGCAGAGGCAAATTATGCAGCCACGAGGCCCCTGTGAGTGTGAGGCCTTAGGTGGCCGCCTAATTTGCCTAATTAGAGAGCCGCCTCTGGGTGCACAATTAAAATCTAGGGGCAGTGCACCCCTGGGCTGCCTCGGCTGCCTAGTTCGCCTAGTGGTAGCACAGTCTGAGCAGTAGTTCCATGGTTTGCACACCAGCTGTGCCCATTTTGAGGGGGCACAGATGATGTGCTGTTGGGCACAGCTAATCCCTGCACCAAGTTCCCAGGTTTTGGGCTCCTGCTCTGCCAATTATGAGTTCTGAAGAGGGCACATTGACAGCAATCGTTTTTATAGTCTTATGTTGAGCCTGTGTTTATCAACTGAGATCAATACAGCTCAATGCATCTGGTGAGAAGCCTTCACATTCAAGATAATTTAAAGGGTGTTCACAGGAATCCTTCAAGCAGGCCAACAAGGGCAGAAGATGAACGGCGTCGGGATGAAAACCAGAGATGTTTTGTGGATCACACGAAAACCTCCTCTGCTTGGAGTTCTATAATGTTTTGCACAATTATTACCTCCAGACACGAGTCCTTGCCATGCACCTGGCCGTCTTTATATACCTGTCCTGATCCCTCTCCAGTGTCCTGTCATCAGGGCCGCCATCAGGGGGGTACAGGCATTACACCGGGTTTCTTCTTCCCACCTTTAGAAACTTTTTTTTTTATGTCTGACCCGCCCACCTTTAGCAACTCGCCCCTACCAACACCCCCTGCCTTTACCCCCCTCTGCCACCAACACCCCCTGCCTTCACCCCCCTCTGCGGTGCCACAATCACCCCCTGCCTCCAATCACCCCCTGCCTCCATCGTCCCCTGCCTCCATCCCCCTCTGCGGTGCCACCAACAACCCCTGTCTCCACCCCCCATCCTCTGCCGTGCCACCATCTCCGTCTGCGGTGCCACCAACACCCCTTGCCTCCAATCTCCCCCTGCCTCCATCCCCCTCTGCGGTGCCACCGCAGCCACCATCACCCCCTGCCTCCAATCTCCATGCGCAGTTCCAAGCCGAACCGATCTCGGCTATTTTTACTGGCACATTCCCGCAACCACGGACATTTACGAACGGGGGAAAAAAAGTGCCCGTTTTTACGAACTGTCCGTAAAAATACGGACGGTTGGCAACACTGACCCCTAACAATTTTTGGGGGTATTTCCTGGTGTTCTATGGTACCCTGGTTGAGAATGGCAAGTTTAGCCCATACAGCAGCTCAATAGCACCAAGTGGCTCCAACCCACCCAGGAGCTGATGTTAGGGTTAGGGGTAGGATTAGGGTTAGGGTTTGGGTTAGGGTTAGGGCTCAGGGTTAGGGTTAGGGTTAGGGTTTCCCATTGAAGAATATGGCTAGGATTTAGGAATTGGAACAGGGACCTCCCCCAAAGGTCAAAAGGCGGGTTCCCAGAGGTCAAATGTCACAGGGCGTGGCTGACCCACCCCCACCAAAGTGTACGGCCTACCCCAACTAAGTCGGGGAATGAACAAGTCGGGGAATGAACAAGTCGGGGAATGAACAAGTTGGGAAAATGTCCTTGTCTAAGCCTAATGTAAAGCTCACCTCTTCCACGTCCCTTACGCAGCGATTAATCATTATTGATCTTTAAATTGATTGGGCAGCTATAGATCTCCTGCACCTTTTCCTTTGGCATTTAAACACGCAGAGCGGAATTCCCATCCCCCATTTCAATGAGATATCTATATCATTTATTTGTGTTGTCTGTGCTATTTAGAGACATAGGGGCAGATCCACATACAATTGCATGGGCGCAGCGCATGTGAGATACGCTACGCCGCTGTAACTTACTTTTTTTATCTTTTGAATCCACAAAGAATTTGCGCCGTAATTCAAATTCGGCGAGTAGGGGGCGTGTTTCATTTAAATGAAGCGCGTCCCCGCGCCGAACGAACTGCGCATGCTCCATTCCTAAATTTCCCACGGTGCATTGCGCTAAATGACGTCACAAGGACGTCATTGTTTTGACGTCGACGTAAATTACGTCCAGCCGCATTCACGGACGACTTACGCAAACAAAATTAAATATTTTCAAATTCGACGCGGGAACGACGACCATACTTAACATTGCGTACGCCACCAAATAGCAGCTTTAACTATATGCCGAAAAAAGCCGAACGGAAACGACGTTAAAGAATGCGACTGCCGCTCGTACGTTCGTGGATCGTCGGAAATAGCTAATTTGCATACTCGACACGGAATACGACGAGAACTCCACCCAGCGGACGCCAAAGAATTGCATCTAAGATTCGAAGGCGTACGAGGACGTACGCCTGTCGGATCTAACCCAGATGCCGTCGTATCTTGGTTTGAGGATTCAAACTAAAGATACGACGCGGGAAATTTGAAAGTATGCCGGCGTATCAGTAGATACTCCGGCGTACTCTCTTTGTGGATCTGCCCCATACATTTTAGAATAGAAAACTATTTTTGTCCTCCAGCGTGTAATTCCACGTCCTCGCATTGCATTATTCAAATGCAGCGCATTCGGGTCTACATGCATCTTGGATGTGATAACAAAATGCCCCCTCGGGGCTTATTTAAATGTGGTCACATGATCTGACCGCACAGGAATGGGGTCAGATCGCAACGCTGTATCCTGGCCTGGGCCAACAAGGCCCAGGCCTAGGGCAGCACTTTGCAGGGGGGGCAGCACGGAAATAGTCCCCGCCGGCTTCTGCTACTCTGTTAGTGTAATGCAAGCTGCTTCTTATTTGACTGTCCTATCATCCTGGACCACACACCTTCCTCACTGTGCTATATGTTTTCTGCTGCACCATTGGCATGATTATATCTTCTTAGGCCTCTCCAAAAATTATCAGAAATTTGTGCTTAAAGTAGAACTATAGGCAACGCTTTTAAGGGAGGATTTTAGCCCATGTCATTTTATTTTTTACCATCCCTGTTCCATTGCAGAGATTTCCCTTCACTTCCTGCCCCATAGCCACACAGGAAGTGAGAGGAAATCTATGCAAATTAAGGGAAATTTCAGGGTGGGTCTTAAGCGGAAAGGGGTGTGGCCTTGGCAGGAAGGGGTGGGCAGAGGCGGCTCTAGGCTTTGTGAGGCCTTAGGCAAAACTTGACATGGGGCTCCCCACTCACACCCATGATGGGAAAAATAATTCAAGGGCAAGAGCCTCTTCCCCACAACCCTGGCCGGTGGTTGCGGGGGTCTGCCGGCAGGGGGCTTATTGGAATCTGCCTTCGGATCTAAGATGCAATACTTCGGCGTCCGCTGGGTGGCGTTCACGTCGTTTTCCGCGTTGGGTATGCAAATTAGCTATTTCCGACGATCCACGAACGTACGAGCGGGCGGCGCATTTTTTTACGGCGTCTATAGTCGGCTTTTTCCGGCGTATAGTTAAAGATGGTATTTCGTTGCGTATAGTTAGACCTGCCATGTTAAGTATGGCTGTCGTTCCCGTGTTTATTTAGAATTTTTTTTTTTTTTTTTGCGTAAGTCGTGAATCGGGATGGACGTAAGTCACGTCTAAGTTAAAAAAAAATTACGTCATTTAGCGCAATGCACGGTGGGAAATTTAGAAACGGAGCATGCGCAGTTTATTCGGCGCCTGGACACGCTTCATTTAAATGAAACACGCCCCCTAATCGCCGATTTGAATTCCGCCGCCAGAGATACACTACGCCGCCGTAACTTACGGCGCAAATTCTTTGGGGATTCGAACCGGCCAAAAGTAAGTTACAGCGGCGTAGCGTATCTCACATACGCTGCGCCCATCTATTTCTATGTGGATCTGCCCCAAAAACCGCAGAGGTGATCAAATTCCACCAAAAGAAAGCTCTATTTGTGGGGAAAAAAAGGACGCCGATTTTGTTTGGGAGCCACGTCGCACGACCGCGCAATTGTCTGTTAAAGCGGCGCAGTGCCCAATCGCAAAAACTGGCCGGGTCTGCATTTTGGTCCGGGTCTTAAGAGGTTAAAAGTCTGCAGCTGCAGTATTTGTATTTTTTTTTTTTGGGCGTAACTCCGCTTTAAACCCCATTTCTTCCCCATTGTGACGTTCGGTTTGAAATTCAGCAAGTCGTCTTCACCACATCGAGAGTTGCTGCCATGTGATTGGCTGATTAGCAATTTGTGTTACCAAGCAATTGAACGGGGTGTACCTAATAAAGTGGACGGTGAGTGTATATGTGATGAAAACTGGCGTATTTTTTTTAAATATAATATTTAATATATAATAATTATAATGACTATAAAATGTATTGTAATGTAATATTATCTATTTTATATATTAGAATTATTTTACATACGTCCTCTATCCCTGCCAATCAAACGGCCATATTCCCAGCTCTGTCTCCATTCCTTATCCCCCCCTCCTGCTAATTCCAGCAATAAACCCTCTTGTCACCCGTAATGGATCCAATTTCTCGAATGACACAAACTTTTCATTCTTCCCCCGAGTCCGGCCCGTCTAACCCCCCCCCCCCGGGAAGGAATTCCTGAGCTGTCATACAGGGGGGCGGTTTAGGCAATAATACGGCAATGTTTACATTCCGACCGCACCAGACCTGAAAAGGATTGGACGTCTTTGCGCTAAAGTAACTGTGGGGGTGGAATGCGATACACATGCGGCAGGCGCGGTCGGCGGATTGACACGGACAGACAGATGGAACGTTCTGCGTTGGGTTTGGGCGGAGGGAGAGGTATTTTTATGGGGTGTCGGGAATGTCGTCATATCAATTTGTGAAGGATTCCGTCCAGTGGCGGCTGGTGCTCAAAATTTTTGGGGGGCACAAACGAAAAAAATAAAAAAATTGCAGCCTCAATGTGCCCATCAAATGCAGCCACTGTGCCATCAATTGTCACCACTGTGCCATGCCATCAAACGCAGTCACTGTGCCATGCCATCAAACGCAGTCACTGTGCCATGCCATCAAACGCAGCCACTGTGCCCCTCAATTGTCGCCACTGTGCCAATTGTCGCTGAGGCGTATCTATTGATACGCTGCGTATTTTTAAAGTTCCCGCGTATTACCTTATTTTTGTATCTACAAAACAAGATACGACTGAATCTGGGATCGATCCGACAGGCGTACGTCTTAGTACGCCGTCGGATCTTAGGTGCATTTTTCCGCCGGCCGCTAGGTGGCGTTTCCGTCTAATTCCGCGTCGAGTATGCAAATTAGCTAGTTAGGGCGATCCACGAACGTACGTCCGGCGCATTTTTTTGTGTCGTTTGCGTTCGGCTTTTTCCGGCATATAGTTACCCCTGCTATTATGAGGCGTACTCAATGTTAAGTATGGCCGTCGTTCCTGCGTCAAATTTTGAAATTTTTTACGTCGTTTGCGTAAGTCGTTCGCGAATAGGGATTTGCGTAGAATGACGTCACTGTCGTAAACATTGGCTTGTTCCGGTTTAATTTCGAGCATGCGCACTGGGATACCCCTACGGACGCCGGATGCGCCGTTCAAAAAAAAATGTCGTTTACGTCGGGTCACGACGTATTTACATAAAACACGTCCCCATCACATCCATTTGAATTGCGCGCCCTTACGCCACCAAAGATACACTACGCCGCCGTAACTTACGGCGCAAATTCTTTGAGGATTCCAAAAAAAAAAAAGTAAGTTACGGCGGCGTAGTGTATCTTAGATACGCTACGCCCGATGCAAAAATGCGCCGATGTGCGTGGATCTGCCCCACAATTTTGTTCTCTAGGGTCTCTGCTAATATATAGATTAAAGAAGATTATTATTTTTACATGAAGGTGAGAAATGCCAGAATTGGCTTAGGTGACAAATGGTTAAATATTATATATAACTAATATAATTAATAATTAAAATAATATATATATATATATGTATATACAATATATATATATATATTGGGGTAGATTCAGGTAGCAATTGCGTCTGCGTAACCATAGTTACGCAGCGCAATTGCTTACTTGCGCCGGCGTTTTGAATGCTCCTGATTCAGGAACCTCGATACGCCGACTGCAGCCTAAGATATGACTGGCATAAAGCTCTTACGCCAGTCATATCGTAGGCTGCATTCTTACGATGGCCGCTAGGGGGCGTTCCCGTAGTCGTCAGCGTATAGTATGCAAATTGCATACTAACGCCGATTTACTACCCTACGCGAGCCCTGCGTACGCAGTTTACGTCGTTTCCGTTTGTCGGTTTCTGCGTAAGGCTGCTCATGCTATTAGCAGGGGCAGCCAATGCTACGTATACCCGTCGTTCCCGCGTCGCAAAGTTTAAATTTTACGTCGTTTGCGTAAGTGAATTGTGAATGGCGCTGGACGCCATTTATGTTCACTTTGAAGCAAATGACGTCCTTGCGACGTCATTTGCCGCAATGCACGTCGGGAAAGTTTCCCGACGGAGCATGCGCACTACGTTCGGCGCGGGAACGCGCCTAATTTAAATGATCCACGCCCCCTACGGGATCATTTAAATTACGCGCCCTTACGCCGGGCATTTTTGAGGAGCGCCCATGCAAATTACGTGACTACTGCTTCGTGAATGAAGCGTAGCGCAGATAATTTGCGGGGGCGCAGGGCAAAAACGGTACGCTGCGCCTCCGTAAGAAGTGCGCAGCGGTACCTGAATCTAGCCCATTATGTTTTAATCAAAAGTGGAGTTTTCCTTTAAAAATCATTAAAGAATTGCAAATCATTCGTATTTTTATGCGTAGTGATATAGATGTCGCTTGAAAGTCGTTTGGAGCGTCCGAAGTCATGATTATTCTTCTCTTCTTTTAGTTTGCAGTATTTTTGTTTCTTTGTTGGGACAGATGGTGGAATCCGGCCAATAAAAGTGCTTGTTTTATATCACAAGTCTTAACTAGCGAGAAGAATGCTGGAGATAAAACTGTTGTTTTGTCAATTTTTTCTCTAGGGTCTTTGCTAATATATAGATAATGTTTGGGGGTTTCTAAATAATTTTCTAGCAAGAAAATTATTATTTTTACATGAAGGTGAGACATGCCAGAATTGGCTTAGGTGGCAAATGGTTAAATATTATATATAACTAATATAATTATTAATTAAAATAATATATATATATATATATATATATATATATATATATATATATATATATATATATATATATATATATGATAAATATATGATTTTTAAAGGAAAACTCCATTAAAAAAAATATATATATATATATATATATATATATATATATATATATATATATATATATATATATATATATATATATATATATATATATATATTTATTTTATTTTTTTTAATCAAAAGTGGAGTTTTCCTTTAAAAATCATTAAAGATTTGCAAATCCTTCGTATTTTTATGTGTAGTGATAGAGATGTCGCTTGAAAGTCTTTGGGAGCGTCCGAAGTCATGATTATTCTTCTCTTCTTTTAGTTTGCAGTATTTTTGTTTCTTTGTTGGGACAGATGGTGGAATCCGGCCAATAAAAGTGCTTGTTTTATATCACAAGTCTTAACTAGCGAGAAGAATGCTGGAGATAAAACTGTTGTTTTGTCATAAATAATCTGATTTATTATGGCGCTGTGATAATATCTCATGTACAATCTCAGCTAATAAACACATTTTACGTAGAAAAATAAATCCAAAGGGAAATATTAAGCAGAATGGGGGGAAGGGAAGATACAATATCGAAGTTCTTTTTCCCTTCTATTTCTATAGGAGGGTTACATTGAGTTATGATGTAGAAGTCATGGCGGGTCTGTGAACGCCGGGCACGTAGCCGCCGTTCAGGAAGAACTGTAAAGTTGCCCCCATACACACACTACAGTTATACCGTTCCCTATAGATTTATCAACAGACTAGAAAACGTGTGCCTGATCTAGAATGGGAAGAGTCGGGGTATTAGGAAGAATGCGGAAGAGTTGTGTGGAGGGCATGGTGACAGCAAATGTGCAGGGAAGACTGCATGGGGAAAGTGAGAGGTATACACAAAGAGGAGTGCACAGGGTGTGACAGTGGGAGGTATGTGCAGGAGAAAAGTGTGGAGGGTATGAATGTGGGAAGTATGTACAGGAGAGGAGTGTGGAGGACAGTGGGCAGTATGTATAAGAGAGGAGTGTAGGGGGTATGACAGTGGGCGTTATGTACAGGAGAGCAGTGTCTGGGGTAGAAAAGTGGGTAGTATGCATAGGAAAGGAGTGTGGAGGGTATGACAGTGGGCAGTATGCACAGGAAAGAAGTGTGGAGGGTATAACAGTGGTCAGTATGTACATAGGAAAAATATGGAGGGTATGAGAGAGGGCAACATGTGCAGGAAAGGTCTGACGAGGATACAACAGTGGGAAATATGTGCAGAAGAGGAGTGTGGAGGGTATGACAGTGGGTAGTATGCATAGGAAAGGAGTGTGGAGGGTATGACAGTGGGTAGTATGCATAGGAAAGGAGTGTGGAGGGTATGACAGTGGGCAGTATGCACAGGAAAGAAGTGTAGAGTGTATGACAGTGGGCAGTATATAAAGGAAAGGAGTGTGGAGGGTATAACAGAGGGCAGTATGTACAGGAGAAGAGTGTGGAGGGCATGATAGCGGGCAATAGATACAGGAAAGGAGTGTGGAGGGTATGACAGTGGGCAATAGATACAGGAAAGGAGTGTGGAGAGTATGACAGTGGGCAATACATACAGGAAAGGAGTGTGGAGAGTATGACAGTGGTCAGTATGTACAGAAGAAAAATATGGAGGGTATGAGAGAGGACAGCATGTGCAGGAAAGGTCTGAGAAGGATACAAAAGTGGGCAGTATGCATAAGATAGGAGTGTGGAGGGTATGACAGTGAGCAGTATGTACAGGAGAGGAGTGTGGAGGGTATGACAGTGGGCAGTATGTACAGGGGAAGAGTGTGGAGGGTATGACAGTGGGCAGTGTGTACAGGAGAGGAGTGTGGAGGGTATGATAGCGGGCAGTATGTACAGAAGAGGAGTGTGGGGGGTATGACAGTGGGCAGTATGTACAGGACAGGTCTGAGGAGGATACAACAGTGGGCAATATGTGCAGAAGAGGAGTGTGGAGAGTATGACAGTGAGCAGTATGTATAAGAGAGGAGTGTGGGGGGTATGACAGTGGGCAGTATGTACAGGACAGGTCTGAGGAGGATACAAAAGTGGGCAGTATGCATAAGATAGGAGTGTGGATGGTATGACTTTGAGCAGTATGTACAGGAGAGGAGTGTGGAGGGTATGACAGTGGGCAGTATGTACAGGGGAAGAGTGTGGAGGGTATGACAGTGGGCAGTGTGTACAGGAGAGGAGTGTGGAGGGTATGATAGCGGGCAGTATGTACAGAAGAGGAGTGTGGGGGGTATGACAGTGGGCAGTATGTATAAGAGAGGAGTGTGGAGGGTATGACAGTGAGCAGTATGTACAGGAAAGGAGTGTGGAGGGTATGACAGTGGGCAGTATGTACAGGAGAGGAGTGTGGAGGACATGAGAGAGGGCAGTATGTATAAGAGAGGAGTGTGGAGGGTATGATAGTGGGCATTATGTGCAGAGGAGTGTGGAGGGTATGACAGTGGACAATATATACAGGAAAGGAGTGTTGAGGGTATGACAGCAGGCAGTATGTATAAGAGAGGAGTGTGGAGGGTATGACAGTGAGCAGTATGTACAGAAAAGGAGTGTGGAGGGTATGACAGTGGGCACTATGTATTGGAGAGATGTGTGGAGGGTATGACAGTGGGCACTATGTATAGGAGAGAAGTGTGGAGGGTATGACAGTGGGCACTATGTATAGGAGAGAAGTGTGGAGGGTATGACAGTGGGCACTATGTATAGGAGAGATGTGTGGAGGGTATGACAGTGGGCAGTATGTACAGGAAAGGAGTGTGGAGTGTATGACAATGTACAGAGTGTACAGTAGAGAAATGTGGAGGTTATGACAGACGGGCAAAAATTAAATTTGACTTACTTATTTAATACAGGTACTTATGTAGCGCTGTCATTTTATAAATACAACAAACAAAAGTCACTGCCCCTACCTATCACTGGTCTATACAATATGGAGCGCTGGAAAGGCGTATATACATACAAAAACATGGAATATCCAGGCTCAAACTTACCGACCAATCAGCAACCAACCAAATTCACCCGTCTAACAGTGTGTGTTTGCATGTGTAAGCTGCAGGCCCCGTCAAGGCCCGTCAATGTTATAGTCAGGACTGCAGTATACAGAGAGCCTTGACGGGGCCTGCAGCTTGCACATGCAAACACACACTGTTAGACGGGTGAATTTGGTTGGTTGCTGATTGGTCGGTAAGTTTGAGCCTGGATATTCCATGTTTTTGTCACTAGTATGGTGTCTCGTTAGTGGCTCATTATCCCTTAAAAAATATAAAGTTGAGATTCTCCAAGTGCCGAGCGCCTTTTCTCTTGTAAATCTTTGCCGTGCGTATCTGTCATGCAGCAATTACCGCACACTCACCAGCAATCACATTCTCTATTTTTAATTCCGTTCTTCATATTGAAGCCCATAGAAATGTGTTAATGAGCAACAGCAGCACAAGGACTGTATAATGAACTCATTAACATCATCAATGCCAGTCCAAACCACCAGCCTCTTGATTGGCGGGGGGCCAGGGTGGAACCTCCGTACACTTCTGCATAGTCATAGTCAGTTTTTTTTGTTTTTTTTATTCAGAACTCTTTTAGGTAGATTCAGTAAGAGTTAGGCCGGCTTATCAGTAGATAAGCCGACCTAACTCAGAATCTACGCCGACTTATGTTTAAGCGTATGCTCAAACAGAGATACGCTTAAACATATCTAAGATAAGACGGCTTGCGCCGTCCTATCTTAGGTTGCAATTTTTCGGATGGCGGCTAGTTGGCGCTTCCATTGCGGTCGGCGTAGAATATGTAAATGAGTTGATACGCCGATTCACGAACGTACACCCGGCCGCCGCAGTAGATTTACGCCGTTTCCGTAAAGGCATTAGCAGGCCTAAAGTTATTCCATCTATTAGGTGGAATAACAATGTTAAAGTATGGCCGCCGTTCCACACGCGAGATTCGATTTTTTTACGTCGTTTGCGTAAGTCGTCCGCAAAATCGGGATTTACGTAGTTTACGTCCACGCCGAAATCGATAGGCCCGTGCGGCGTACTTAGCCGCAATGCACACTGGGAAATGAAGGCGCCCTGGCGCATGCGCAGTAATAAGAAACGTCAAAAACGTGTGGTCAAACCTCATTGTCATTAAACACGCCCCCCTCCAACACATTTAAATTAGGCGCCCTTACGCCCGCCGCATTTACGCTACGCCGCCCTAAGTAAGGAGGCAAGTACTTTGAGAATACAGTACTTGCCTCTCTTACTTAAGGCGGCGTAGTGTAAACACGCTAGGCTACGCCGCCTTAGAAAATGTGCGCCCCTACCTGAATCTACCTATTTGTATCGCACTACAGATTATCAAAGTTATTTTGGCAAAATTGATTTAGCTGCAAAATTATTGGTGCAAAATCTCAGATTCTTTTATAGAGTTGCTTTGCAAATTTTTTTGGTCTTATTTTATTTTTCACTTCATTTAGTGTTCTTTGTAATTGTTTTTTTTTTTTTTGCATTTGACCATTATTATTTGTATTATAGTTGCTGTAACGGAATGGCCCGTGGGACCCAGAGGCTCTTGAAGGATGCAGGGTACTCCTGTTTCAGCTTCACCAATGACTCTTGTGTCTAGGGTCATCCTATGTCCACTAGGGGTATAGGATGACTGAGAAATGATATCTCGGATTACATGAGATGGGACAGTAATGATAATTCATGTATCGCAGGATATCTTGAAATATTACAGGTGGTTCATTCTGAACCCAACCGGTCAATAGAGTGATTCATTCAATGTGGGGACACATACTGTTAAGGTATTAATTAAGTCTGACTCCAAAGATATTTCATTGTGTGATGCTAATTAACACTGTATTGTGTGAAAGTTCTATTGATGCTAATATGTGTTGTGAGTTAGCACAGTCTAAAGGTCAGACGTCTGACTTATGTTTACTAAAGGAATGTGGATTGTGTAGCAGGTGAGAATAGCTTATCGCAGAGTCAGAATGTCTGTCTAAGATGTGGATTGAGGGGGACTCGTTAGTACCCATTGTATGATGTTGTGGGTGGAGTGTGTCATTGTCCCTTTGATTACTGCAGCATATGTTTTACTGTATAAAAAGAGCCTGAGTTTGTCATTAAAAGATCTATCCGGTTGGAACCAGAGAACCAGAGCTGTGTCTCGTTCGTGAGCTCCTACATTGCCGGTGAAGGTAATAAAACGCAAAGCTTTGCCTCCAGGACATTACCGCTGTTGCTCTTAAAGGGGACACACCACGGGTATTGAGATCATTTCACTGGGTGGGTACTGGAGGTATCGTAGGCCGGCCTGGGGGTCCCCTTTAGCCACAGCATCCCACACACACCAAAAGTTATTGGGGAGTCTATTTAATCTGTACGTATTGTTTCCTATTGCTTTCGTTGGTTGCATAGTGTTCCTGACTGTTTTCTTTAAACTGTTTCAACCAAGTCCTGGGAAATTACACAGGTCCTGGCTGACTAATGTTAACCTGAATTTTACTTTTCTTCAAGTAAACTACAAGAAGAACCGAGTTGTGTATTCCTGCCGAGTTATTCCATTAATCACATTGCTAGGTGTCAGTGGCGTAGCGTGGGTTGTCAGCGCCTGGGGCGAGGCAAGTAATTTGTGCCCCCCCCCCTGATCTATGGACTTACCTATTTTCAGCTAGCTCCAGTCTGGTCACATGATCCACTGTGTGAGACAGCGGCGGCTGTAAGGAAGAGGAGAGTGTGCCTGATAATGACTGGTAAAGCCTGGGGTGTTGGCATCATGCATATGCTCCTATGTCCCATCTGTTGTTGGCGCTCCCTCCTCTCCACACTCGTGACAGCCCCCCTCTAAATTTTGCACCCAGGGCGGTGGCCCCCCTCGCATCCCCCACGCTACGCCACTGCATCCCAGTGACACCTTTGGTGTCAGGGTATGACAAAGTGTCACCAGGGCAGGAAGCGAAGGAAATTCTTCAGATTGGTGACACAGATAATAAAAACCTGACTAAAGTACAAGTACAAGTACTAAGTACAAACCTTTCTAGACTCAATAGTAAAAAAAAAAAAAAACTTTTTTTGATAAATTTAACCACTTAAGGACCGCCTCCTGCAGATATACGTTGGCAGAATGGCGCCTGCGACCCGGTCCGAAGCTCCGTGTCCACGGCCATGGGACTCGCGGACCCGATCGCCGCTGGAGTTCTGCGATCGGTCCCCGGAGCTGAAGAATGGGGAGAGGTGAGTGTAAACACG
Source organism: Rana temporaria (assembly GCF_905171775.1). Lineage (NCBI taxonomy): Eukaryota > Metazoa > Chordata > Amphibia > Anura > Ranidae > Rana > Rana temporaria. The sequence continues at coordinate 5,827,596 of NC_053501.1, read as the reverse complement.
GCTTCCCCGTTCTTCACTGTGGCGCTGTCATTGATCGTCTGTTTCCTGATATAGGGAAACACAATCAATGACATCACACCTACAGCCCCACCCCCCTACAGTTAGAAACACAGATGAGGTCATACATAACCCCATCAGCGCCCCCTTGTGGTTAACTCCCAAACTGCAAGTAGCATTTTTACAGTAAACAATGCATTTTTAATGCATTTTTTGCTGTGACAATGACAATTGTCCTAAAAATGTGTCAAAATTGTCCGAAGTGTCCGCCATAATGTCGCAGCCACGAAAAAAATCGCTGATCGCCGCCATTAGTAGTAAAAAAATAAAATAATAAAAATGCAGTAAAACTATCCCCTATTTTGTAAACGCTATAAATTTTGCGCAAACTAACGGATAAACGCTAATTGCAATTTTTTTACCAAAAATATGTAGAAGAATACGTATCGGCCTAAACTGAGGGAAAAAAAAGTTTTTTTTATATATACGTTTTTGGGGGATATTTATTATAGCAAAAAGTAAAAAATATTGAATTTTTTTCAAAATTGTCGCTATATTTTTGTTTATAGCGCAAAAAATAAAAACCGCAGAGGTGATCAAATACCACCAAAAGAAAGCTCTGTTTGTGGGAAAAAAAGGACGCCAATTTTGTTTGGGAGCCACGTCGCACGACCGCGCAATTGTCAGTTAAAGCGACGCAGTGCCGAATCGCAAAAACTGGCCGGGTCCTTTAGCTGCCTAAAGGTCCCGGTCTTAAGTGGTTAAGAAACCATTAAATTGTTATATATATATATTTACTGGCATTTTTGTCTTGCATGAACATTCTGCTTTAACACACAATAAACATACCACAAAGCAATAAATAGTTTGCACAGTTACCGAACCGGCATAATAGCAGTTTATAGGGCTTGTGAACAGAATGTTTTCTTACAGCGATACCTGGCGTCCAAATCTCATAAACATATGGCCTGGAAGATCTGAAATGACACGGGTGACTCAGTAATGCAAATAAGCATAGAGTAGGTGTGGATTTAATTCACATCTTCCCACGGTTCATGTGTATCAAAAAACGTATAATACAGTGCGCGGTAATTAGTGTACGGAATCAATTGGAAAGATCAAATGTGCCCAAGTGTCATGGTTTGATGGGTTTGATGTGGAGGACCTTGAATGGCCGGGGATCAACCCTACTGAACACCTTTGAGATAAATTGGAACTCTGACAGTAGGCAAGATCGTCTCATCCAACCTCGTCTTATTTACCGTATTTTTCGCCCTATAAGACGCACCTGACCATAAGACGCACCTAGGTTTTAGAGGAGGAAAACAAGAAAAAAAAATATTTTGAACCAAATGGTGTACTAAAATATTTACCAGTGCCCATGAAATGCAGCCTAACCATTGCCAATAATGCAGCCCGACCTGTGCCATTATTGCGGCCTGACCTGTGGCACTACAAGTCCCAGCAGAGCAGGTTGGCATATATCAGCCCCCTACAGAGGCACTATAACTCCCAGCAGAGCAGGTTGGCATATTTCAGTCCCCACAGAGGCACTACAAGTCCCAGCAGAACAGAGGAACTACAAGTCCCAGCAGAACAGGTTGCCATATTTCAGCCCCCCACAGAGGCACTACAAGTCCCAGCAGAGCAGGTTGCCATATTCCCCCCCCCACCACAGAGGCACTACAAGTCCCAGCAGAGCTGTCACCTGTCCTCCAAACACAGCATTAGGAGACTGCACACACTCACTCCTTGGCTGCCATAAACTCCTGCCCACTCTCCCCTTACAAGTGTTCTACCTCATGTCGCGCTGCATAGTGGGGCAGTGAGTATGATTTCCCCTCCTCTCAAGACGCGGCCAGGGTCTGCAAGCCGGTGCACCGAATGGAATACTTTCTGTTGATGGAGGCCGCGGGAACCGGGCGGAGGAAGTACAGGTGGCCAGGCTGCTTCGTGCGCGCGGGGGGGGGGGGCAGGAATGGAATACTTTGTGCGGGAACCGGCCGCGGGAACCAGGAGGAGGAAGTACAAATGGGAGGGGGCGTTGACAGCGGCGGCGGGGGGTGGCGCCTCATTTACATTCGGACTATAAGACGCAGAGACATTTTCACCCATATTTTTGGGTGGAAAAAGTGCGTCTTATAGTCCGAAAAATACGGTAATCTCATCTCCATCTTGTGGAAAGCTTCCCCAGAAGAGGGGGGCTGTTAAAGCTGCAACGGGATCAACTCCATAGACTATTGGTTATGTACTGACTCAACTCAAATTTTTACACAGAGCTTACTACTCGCCGGTTTCATTATTGAGAATTTTTGCTTTCAGGGGGGGGGGGGCAGTTTGCCCCAAATGTCGCTCAGACCCAGGTTCAGGTGGGCCCTGGGTTACTAACAAGATAGGGTCTGTAGGTTTGTTTTTAACCACTTAAGGAGCGCTGGGCACAGGCACGTAGCGTAATCTTGTTTGAATAAAAAGAAGATTTATTGCAGCTGTTGCACTTACATGTAGCTGGAATTTCACACGCTTGTATATACAAGTGGGGCAGTAGTGGAGTCCTTCCGACGCGTTTCGTGTCACAACACTTCGTCTGGGGTGTTGTGTTGTGACACTGTGATGGACTTGAAACTAAAATGAAAATTTTATGTTATGATTAGAACCACTAAAATGTTTCTCAGTTTATATTCCTTTAGTTTCTTTTTATATTTTCATATTGTTTTTATATCAATACATTACATATGCATATGTATGTATGAGAATGATCAATACTGCTTATTTTCCTTGATAAGATTTGTCAGATATAAGGAATGATATATGATGGTTTTTAAAGTAATGAACTCAGCATTGAAAATACAAAGGAAAGTTCAGCTTCCATTTTTCCTTCTGTTTCTCATCTTTGGAATGTGTGCTCCGGCCCATCCCCCCTCACTTTGTTAATTGAAAAAACAAAATAAACTATTAACACTTCTATTTATGAAAGCATTCTTCATTTACAGCATTTTTTCACACCTAAGGCCTTGTGCAGACAACCCAACATGTCCGATGAAAACGGTCCGTGGACCGTTTTCATCGGACATGTCCGCTGGGATCATTTGGTCTGATGGCTGTACACACTATCAGACCAAATTCCCAGCGGACAGGATACGCGGTGACGTGGCGGGGACATTGCAGCGACGTGGCGGCGACGTACGCGACCCTGGAAGTTCAATGCTTCCACGCATGCGTCGAATCACTTTGACGCATGCGAGGGATTTCGGCCAAGCGGACATGTCCCATGAGTCGCACTGACCATCAGACATGTCCGACGGACATGGTTCCAGCGGACATGTTTCTTAGCATGCTAAGAAACATTGGTCCGCTGGAAACCTGTCCGCTAGGCCAGGAATCCGGTCCGGTCGGCCCTACACACGACCGAACATGTCCGCGGAAACTGGTCCGCGGACCAGTTTCAGCAGACATGTTTGGTCGTGTCTAGGAGGCCTTAGGCCCCGTACACACGTCCAAGAAACTCGACGGGCAAAACACATCGTTTTGCTTGTCGAGTTCCTTGTGAAGCCGCCGAGGATCTCGGCGAGCCAAATTTTCCCATTGCCCAACGAGGAAATAGAGAACATGTTCTCTTTTTGGCCCGACGAGATCCTCGTCGGTTTCCTCTGCGAAAAGGTTTTCTCGGCAGAATACGTCTCCCATCGAGTTTCTTGCTGAATTCTGCCCAGAAAACTGGTTGTGTGTACGGGGCCTAAGACTTTTGTACATTCACAGATGTGTTCTTCTTCTTCTTCTTCTTCTTCACGGTCAGCAGTAGAGAGAAAACCAACTTTCCATCTCAGGACTTTCTTCATTCCACTCTTCTAAACCGCCGTTCACCCTCCAAAGAACAAGGACAAGTTTCACAAATGATCCAGTTGCAGTCCTCTTCAATTACTTTCCACACCTTTACAAGTCTCCAATTTTTTTTTTTTAAAAGGAAAAAAATAAAGATTCTGATGAGGCACTCAAGAAAAGGGTAAAAAGTTCACACCGTTTTAGGAATTCGTGGTTTTGATTACTTTTTGTTGTTACAATTTTTTCTTTTCCTGGCTGGCTGTTTAAGGAACCCTTCTAACCTCGACAGCTGAAAACCGAGCGAATCATTGAGACAGGAAACCCCCTCCCCACCCCCCCTCGTCCTATAAATCTGACAGTACCTCATAAAAATATCATATCACAGATTCAAGCAGAATGTCTTCAAGGCCGCGTAGAAGGAAAACAAAGCTACTTGGACAGGCCCGCAGCGCAAGAACCGCGAATCAAAGGAAACGCGCCACAATTAGAATCTGTTATTAAGAATTAGTGACCGTCTTGATGGCACATAATGGGACTTTTACAAATTCGCCCGCCGATGCCAAGCCAAACAGCCGAGACATGAGTCGGTAGGGCAGTGGGGGTGGTGTAAAGGGGGGGGGGGGTGATTAATGAGGACATTAAATAATTGCAATATTCTAGGGGAGGATGACAAAGCAGCGGTAGCTACTTGAAACTCAAATGTGAATTACATTGGATTTCATTAAACAATTTGCGGTTGGGGAAGAAGGGGGGAGGGGGGAATGTTGACTGAGATCTGCTCCATTTATACACATCTTAAATAAAGCAAGAAAAAAAGCTTCTTTTACCGAAGGGAGCTGATTAATGACGCAACGGCATTGTGCAAACTCACACATTCAGAAATAGGAATAAAGAACTGCCTATTTATTCACTTGCCGCCAAATTACATACCTGGTACGTCATTTGACTTCAAGTGGTTGTACCGGGATGATGCCTGCAGACAGGGTCGGCCCTACCATGGTCCCAGTGGGTCCATTGGACCCAGACAGCACTTTGAGAGGAGCAGCAAATTGAACCACGGCCGCCTCTCCTTCTCTTCTATTTATCCAACAAATTGACGACCAAGATTATTTTTACAGCAGTTTTGTGTGTCATGATGACAACTACCCCCCAGGCCGCTCTGCCTGCCCCTATACTACCCTAGCCCGCCCCTATACTGCACTAGCCTATACTGCCCTAGCTTGCCCCAATACTACCCTAGCCTGTCTATATATTATTATTATACAGGATTTATATTATTATTATACAGGATTTATATACCCTAGCCCCTCCCTGTACTACCCTAGCCCGTCCTTGTGCTACCCTAGCCTGTCTATATACTACCCTAGACCGTCCCTGTACTACCCTAGCCTGTCTATATACTACCCTAGACCGTCCCTGTACTACCCTAGCCTGTCTATATACTAGCCTAGCCTGCCCCTATACTACCCAAGCCTGCCCCTATACTACCCTACCCTGCCCCTTATACTGCCCTAGCCTGTCTATATACTGCCCTAGCGTGTCTATATACTACCCTAGCCTGCCCCTATACTACCCTACCCTGCCCCTATAATACCCTAGCCTGCCCCTATACTACCCTACCCTGCCCCTATACTACCCTAGCCTGCCCCTATACTACCCAAGCCTGCCCCTATACTGCCCTAGCCTGCCCCTATACTACCCAAGCCTGCCCCTATACTGCCCTAGCCTGTCTATATACTGCCCTAGCGTGTCTATATACTACCCTAGCCTGCCCCTATACTACCCTACCCTGCCCCTTATACTGCCCTAGCCTGTCTATATACTGCCCTAGCGTGTCTATATACTACCCTAGCCTGCCCCTATACTACCCTACCCTGCCCCTATAATACCCTAGCCTGCCCCTATACTACCCTACCCTGCCCCTATACTACCCTAGCCTGCCCCTATACTACCCAAGCCTGCCCCTATACTGCCCTAGCCTGCCCCTATACTACCCAAGCCTGCCCCTATACTGCCCTAGCCTGTCTATATACTGCCCTAGCGTGTCTATATACTACCCTAGCCTGCCCCTATACTACCCTACCCTGCCCCTATACTACCCTACCCTGCCCCTATACTACCCTACCCTGCCCCTATACTACCCTAGCCTGCCCCTATACTGCCCTAGCCTGCCCTTATACTACCCTAGCCTGTCTATATACTACCCTAGCCTGCCCCTATACTACCCTACCCTGCCCCTATACTACCCTAGCCTGCCCCTATACAGCCCTAGCCTGCCCTTATACTACCCTAGCCTGCCCCTATACTGCCCTAGCCTGCCCTTATACTACCCTAGCCTGTCTATATACTACCCTAGCCTGCCCCTATACTACCCTACCCTGCCCCTATACTACCCTAGCCTGCCCCTATACTGCCCTAGCCTGCCCTTATACTACCCTAGCCTGTCTATATACTGCCCTAGCCTGCCCCTATACTACCCTAGCCTGTCTATATAGTACCCTAGCCTGCCCCTATACTACCCTAGCCTACCGCTATACTACCCTAGCCTGCCCCTATACTACCCTACCCTTCCCCTATACTACCCTAGCCTGCCCCTATACTGCCCTAGCCTGCCCTTATACTACCCTAGCCTGTCTATATACTGCCCTAGCCTGCCCCTATACTACCCTAGCCTGTCTATATAGTACCCTAGCCTGCCCCTATACTACCCTAGCCTACCGCTATACTACCTTAGCCTGCCCTTATACTACCCTAGCCTGTCTATATACTACCGTAGCCTGCCCCTATACTGCCCTAGCCTACCCCTATCCTGCCCTAGCCTGCCTCTATACTGCCCTAGCCTGTTTATATACTACCGTAGCCTTCCCCTATACTGCCCTAGCCTACCCCTTTACTACCCTAGCCTGCACTTATACTACCCTAGCCCAGGGCTCGACAAAATCCGGGCACCCGGTCGCAATTGCGACAAGAAATTATGACCTGGCGCCGCCGGTAATTGAGGCTGCAAAGTATGTAAAGGTCATTGTATGTCAAGTAGGTCAGTGTAGGTAGGTAAGTGTATGTCAGGTAGGTCAGTGTAGGTAGGTTAGTGTATGTCAGGTAGGTCAGTGTAGGTAGGTCAGTGTATGTCAGGTCAGTGTAGGTAGGTCAGTGTATGTCAGGTAGGTCAGTGTATGTAGGTAACTACCATCAGTGCAGGTAGGTCAGCGTGTGTAGGTCAGTGTATGTTAGGTAGGTCAGTGTATGTAGGTCACTACCATCAGTGCAGGTAGATCAGTGTATGTCAGTGTATGTAGGTCACTATCGTCAGTGCAGGTAGGTCAGTGTATGTAGGTCAGTGTATGTCAGTGTATGTAGGTCACTATCATCAGTGCAGGTAGGTCAGTGTATGTAGGTCACTATAGTCAGATCAGGTAGGTCAGTGTATGTAGGTCACTACCATCAGTGTATGTAGGTCTGGTAGGTCACGTGCTAGCCCAAAAAAAGCCTGCGGCCCAAACAAACCCCCCCCCCCCCCCAGTTCCCGGCCTTGGGCTTCGGACTGAAGCCCCTGGTCTTTTTGCCACCCAGCAATGCCCCTGGTACGCGGCATTAGTTGTATTTGGTGTCGGAGTGTGTACATTGCCTGGCCAAACAGATCTATAATATGTTTGTCAAGGCAAAGAATTCACACGTTGGTCCTTTTTCTGAAGCTGAAAGTAAAAAAAAAAAAGTTGTTAGGCATGTAGGGGTGACCCCTTCCACGAGCCGTGAGATTCCTCACGTACCTGCCTCAGAGAGCGGCGCGGAAAATAAAAGTGGCCTCGATAGCGCGTCAGCCGCGTTGCCAGTCCCTGAATTGGATGTTTTGAGAACACTGAATTAAGAATGAATGAATCAGCCGCCTTGAACTCTGCGTTCTGCGAGAAGCGATCCTGAAATATGACGACAAAGGCGCAGACTCGAGTAGTTGTAAACACGGCGAACGAGATTCGTATCTGACACTTTGATGGATTATTAATTCAGACCCCTGTGTGGATGCCGGGAGAGGAGGAACTGGAGCAGACGTGGAGAGAGAGAGAACCAAACTGCCGATACGGTTCGTATAATCTCACCGTTATTCCATTAGACCTACCTCGTGTTGTCCCTGTTTGGGGTATCCAGGATTTAAAAGGTAAGTTTCCCCTTTTACCAACAATGAGAAGGTGAGCCGACACCGAATACCCTGGACACCCCTTTACACCCCACTGCCCATAGTGGCCATGATGCACCACAGGACGCTCTCTACGTTGCAGATAGAGAAAGGAGCTGTGTGTTAGCGGGCATCTTGACTCTCCTGTAGTCCAAGGGAGGGGGGCGAGCACGACACTCCACACCAGGGAGAAAGCCTCGCCTTACGGTGTGGAGTTACAGACAGAAGAACAGGAAGTGAGGATTTCTCAGAAGAAATAAGGACAATTAAAAGTAAAATGGAAGGATGAGGTAAGTGAAGGAGGACGGCACTGAGGGAAAGGAAGATATTTAGGAAAAATAATTGTACCTTTACAACCCCTTTAAGTGGTTGGGGGGCATATTAAATATATAAGCAGGGAGTCTGACATGCGCTAAATAATCACGGCAGGTGAATCTTCCAGGTGCATGTTTTGAATGAATGAAAAAACGTATATAGCGCGGCGCATGCGAACTGAATGACAGTGACTGATCCACCATCGGGGATTGTTTGATGAAAGTCACATTTACTGCTGTATACATATGACCCTGTTCTCAAACCTGAAGATGAAAAACCGCGTTTCGCGCTTGTCGTGTCGCTTATTGTTAATGGCACCCCAAACGCCGCAAGCAGATCCCTTGACAAAGGCGTCAAAATGTAGGGGTTATTAAACACGCAAATCTCAATGCCCAAACAGGTATGTAATCTAGTGCTAATTTGCCGCATTTGTCGTGCGCAGGGGAGCCCATTGAAATGAATGTGCGTAACGCAAAAACCCTTGTTCGCCGTACATGAGGTATGAACTTAGCCTAAGTGATTTGGCGAAGCCTATTCCAGATAGTGGCCTCCCCACTAGAGTGACCACGTGTCCCGGATTGCCCGGGACAGTCCTGCATTTTTCAGGTCTGTCCCGGGCACATTCATTCCAGGACAATACAGTGTCCCGGAATAAAACTGACACAGCCACCCCCCCCCCCCCGGGCCAATCTGATGCCCCAAAAGGGGCTGCCACATCACCGCTTTACTCACTGACAGTACTTGTCCTGGCCTGGAATGCCTGGAGGAGCACAATCCCCGCCCCCTGCTTGTGATTGGAAAAAATCATAAATCCCGCCTCTTGTGTCCAATCACTGTGCTGTGATTCGTTACAGCACAGGCTGATTTTTGAGAAAAGGGGGGGGGGGGTGTCCCTGAATGGTAGTTTGGAAATGTGGTCACCCTACTCCCCACCCACCCTTGATGAGCTACAGATCATTGCCTAGACCCCATAGAACAACAACTGTAGGCTTGCAAAAAAAAGTGGTCTCAAGTTTCCAATCCTTTAGACCCCTTTCACTCACCAGGGCAGGACTTAGGGTGGTGGGGGGCCCTGGGCTTGAGTGTTGATTGAGGGGCCCCCTGGAGCCGAGAAGCAGGGGGAGGGTCGAAGTTGTTGAGCGGGGGGGGGGGAGCCGCCGAGATTGATGCTGATCAAAGTTGTTGAGTGGGGGGGGCTGCCACCGATCCGAGTTGTTGAGCGGGGGGCCACCTATCGGAGCTGACCAAAGTTGTTGCGCGGTGGGGGGGGGGCGCCGATCGGAGTTGTTGAGCAGGGGGAGGTCGCCGATTGATCAAAGTTTTTGAGGGGGGGTGCCAATCGTAGTTGTTGAGCGGGGGGCGGGTGAATGGGACTTCTTACCTCTTCATCAGCAGCGGCATGGCTCTTCCTGCTTCCTCCTCCCGGGGCCCCCTATTGGGCGGGGCCCATAGGCTTGAGCCTAGTCAAGCCCAATGGTAAGTCCTGCCCTGCCTTTCACACTAGGGCGCAGAGGTGCTTTGCCGTGGTTTTAACCCTTTCTCGGCCGATAGCGGGGGGTAAAAGCGCCCCGTTAGCGGCCGAATAGCATCGCAAAATTCACGGTAAAGCGCCGCTAACAATAGCCCCCACCGCCCCAGTGTGAAAGGGGCCTAAGTTACAGTAAATGTGTCTCTATGAGATATTTTTTTGGTGTAGTTTCCATTTAACACAGCCACTGACCAATGTAAGATGACGTCTGAACCGTCCTCAGCCCCCCCTCCCCCCCCCCAGTCTCTAGTTAAAAATAACTGCCCTGAATTTCCCTTTTAGCGTTTTCTACAAGCTAACGAAATGGAGTGTTGCTCATAAGAGCTGACAATTAACAGTTAATATAACCTGGGCCCCCTTATTCCTGCCAGTCTGGGACTGACCAGCTGCAAAAATAAAGCCCCCCCCCGGCTCCCTTGGCATTTATTGCACTTAACCGCACGCTATTATTCAATTACCTAAAATGAGGGAAAAAAGAAGGAATAAAAACAGAAAAGTAATTATCCAATCAGACCCTGAGTCAGGCCTGCCCTAAAAATATCATTATCTGGGCCAACGCTCGGGGGGAAATCAAGTGTTAAAGATCTGTCGCCCCGGACCGCGCCTTCACCATCGGAGGGCGAAATAATGAAACGCGGGGGGGGGGGGGGACTGAAAAAACAAAAAGATTGTTTCCATGACTGGCGGGGCGAGGAGACAAAATGCGAGATCGGGGGGCAAATCACTAAGGGGGCCTCATTATATAAGGCTGAAATTGTGTTGTTTTAAATCCTTTCATATACGAGGGTTTTCCCCAAAATATCTGCACTTTTTTTTTAACTCTATTAAATATAACAAAATGCGGAAACTTTTTGAAGTCCCTTCGATTATTATATCATTATTATTAATAAAAATATTATCATCATTATTCTTATATATTATCATAAATTTTATTATTAATAATAGGATTATTAATAAAAAATATTATTATTATTAATAATAATAATAATAATAATAATAATAATATTTTTATTAATAATCATACTATTAATAATAAAATTTATGATAATATATAATAATAATAATAATAATAATAATAATAATAATAATATTTTTATTAATAATCCTATTATTAATAATAATATTAATGATAATATATAATAATAATATTATATACGCCTGAAAACGCCTTACGTTTACTGCGACGGGCAAGCGTACGTTCGTGAATAGGCGTATCTCGCTGATTTACGCCTTCTAGGTGTAAAATAAGCGTTCACGCCCCTAGCGGCCGGCGGAACTAGACAGCTAAGATACGACAGCGCAGGCCGTCGTATCTTAGCTACATTTAAGTGTAACTCAATTTGAGAATACGCTTAAACGTACGACGGCGCAGATTTAGAGTTACGACGGCGTATCTACTGATACGCCGGCTTAACTCTTTCTGAATCTAGCTATTTATCTTCCTATAACGCGCCCCGGCGTATAGCGCGCACCACCAACCTGGAAGGAAAATTCCTGGAAAAAAAAGAAATACTTAGTTTGGATGCCCCTCGTCCGTGTCTTGCCGGGCGTCCATCGGCGGCCTTGTCCGGCCCGGCGTCCTTCTGCGGCCATCGTGGTGTCCTCCCCGCTGTGTTTTTCAATCCGATCCCCCGCTTCCCGCGCTGTGTTTGAACCACTCCGCCGACATATACCGAGCGCAGTACACTCGGGCAGGCTCGGCTCCTCTCGCGTAAAGGACGTACAGGACGCACAGGACGCGACCGCGAGCGGAGCTGAACCTGCCCGAGTATACCCGAGTGTACTGCGCTCGGTATATGTCGGCGGAGTGGTCCAAACACAGCTCGGGAAGCGAGTATCGGCGTATATCGCGCACCCTCGATTTTGCCCTGATTTTAACGGCAAAAAAGTGCGCAGTATACGCCGATAAATACGGTAACTGTGGGGGATGAGCTGATATTATTATTGTTATTATTAATATTATTATTATTATTATTATTGTTATTATCATTATTATGCTGTGTGCTTATCTAATTATTTAAACATTAGATTATTATTTTCATCATTATTATTACCATTATTATTATTATTATTATTATTATTAATATTATTATTATTATTTATTATCACCATTAGTATTACCGTATTTATCGCGGTATAGCGCGCTCCCGCGTATACCGCGCACCCCTAAAGTTGCCCCGAATCCTGTGGGAAAAAAGTTTTTTTTGTACTTACAGTTTTGGTGTCTTGCGCGGCGTCCATCGGCGGCCTCGTCGGGTCCGGCGTCCGTCTGCGGCTTCGGGTGTCCTCTTCGTCGGGTCCGGCGTCCTTCTGCGGCGTCCTCCCCGCTCGTTTCCCGCGCCGAGTTTGAATACTGCGCCGACATATACAGAGCGCAGTACACTTGTGTATTGTCGGCAATGCTCGGCTACCCGCGCTGACGTCCTGTACGTCCAGGACGTCAGCGCGGGAGGAGCCGAGACTGCCCGACAATACACGAGTGTACTGAGCTTGGTATATGTCGGCGCAGTATTCAAACTCAGTGCGGGAAAACGGGTATCGGCGTATACCGCGCACCCACGATTTTGCCCTGGTTTTCAGGGCAAAAAAGTGCGCGGTATACGCCGATAAATACGGTATTATTATATATTACCATTGTTGTTATTATTATTATTATTACACTACATGCCTCCCAACTTTTTGAGATGGGAATGAGGGACACCTATCAGCAAAAGTATGCAGGCATAGGACACACCCCTTGCCACGCCCCCTTTAAAGGCGAATTGTACAAAAAACAAGATTGGTTAAACCCACAAGTGCTTATTTTTTTACCACTGCTATATCTTTTATATTGGCTTTTGGAATTTATATATATATTTTTTTTCTACAATACATATATATACATTTGTTTTATGTTTTTAATTTTACTTTTTATTTTTTTCTCTTTAACTTTTTTTTGTCAGAGTCAAAAGAAATATACAAAAAAAGACAGGAGCAGGATTAACTTTTATTAATCAGTATTACTATTCTGTGTTGACAATATATGTAACTCAGTAACTTTGCCCTCGTTTGCACGCAGCTTTGGGGTAACAAATGACTCCATTATACACCCCGGGCTTCTTTATTATCCTCAGTATTTCACTTGCTAATTCATTACCACTGCTAGCACGTTCAAACCAATGCAATAAAATCAACTTTTTAATTCGGCAAAGCTAATAAAAAAATACATGTAATGAATTACAAGTTTGCCTGGACTCACCTTTGGCTGCCCAACAAAGAAAAACAAGAAATGGAAAAAAAAAAATAAAACATAGAAGCGGGATTCATATTACTAATCGTTATGGAGAAATAAATTATTACCCTTGGCAAAGCAAGAACACCACGGACACGGACTGGGCCTGGATGTGTTGGAAGAAGTATTTGTTTATGTATCCAGTAACACCGACATTCTCCGAGAACGAGTCACAAGACGGACTCAACTCTCGGCAATCAAGTGGAAGATTCGTCAAGTCAATTGCCGCTTTGTCATAAAGCACACAAACCATTCCCTTCCCAATGAATACAACTCCCCTTCTCTATTAAGGACGTTCCCAGCGGAGACGTCAAGCTCCTCCGTTGGTTGGGTTGCAATTTAGTGCAATTGAAAGGTTAATACGGCGACGTACGCAACTCCAGATGGTAGACGTTCCTCAGAACGTCGGGTAACCTTGGCCCGGGAAGGAGATTTCACACGGGCCGTTGGGAATAGTAAAACTATCAGAGCCGGCTCTCCATTATCTTACAAACAAGGCCTCCTTTCAAGCTCCGGTTTCAAAAACCCCCGTCTTGTTGTAACCATTCAGACTTCGCCGCAAGTCCATTGAGCCGGAATAATAATAATTCATAACGGCGTTCGATGTGGAGCGAGGAGGAATGACGTTCCTTTAGTGAAAAATGGAACATTGTTGCGTTCTTATTTGAAAACGACGTACGATAGCGAGACTGTCGGAAAGCGCCGTCAGTGAATACGAATGGCGAGGGGGGGGGGGGCAGACGCCCGCCGCATGAGAATCCTATAAAGCACAATTGCTTTGATTTAGCATCTCTGAGATGTGGAAATTATTCATCTCGGAGAGCACATTAATTTTTCTATCTCAGTCAAGAAGAGAAATGTTTTATGTAACCCAATGCAATGAGAATGAATAAAGTGGATCTGTTTCACATTCGAGGTTCGTTTATATTTAAAAACCGTCCTTGATATTGTGTGCGAAGGCGAAAAAAGGTCCATCATAAAAAGATTACGATATGGGGGAAAGGCGGGGGGGGGCGGGTATTCCTCCAGAGAAAGTGAACGGAGCTGTGTTGGAAACCTGTACTGAGGGAGATTCTGAGGCTGCCAGTACCGACCTCTTTCTGAAAATACCAAACGCCTGGCTGCCTCTAGCTTTAATCATAGTTGAGTTATTCATCAATGGAAAAGTTCACAGCTCAGGAGCAAACTCAAATCTACAAGTCTTCCTGTCATGGATATGCAATAGTCTGGCAGCTTACCTGTTTCCATCTGTCCATTAAGAGGCCTGACTCTGTTCTGGTTACCTTCTTATCTCCTCTACTTGCTGTATGGCCCCACCCAGGCCATCCCAGGAAGTCTATATTAACTGTTGCACTACAGGCCTGCAGTGCTGTTCAACAATGTTGTTTTGCTTAAGTTCCTGTCTGCAGTGTGCTACCATTACCTCTCTGTGTACCGTTTTTGGCTCGTCCCTTACTTCTCCTGTTTGCCTGTGCCCTTGACCTTTTGCCTGTCCCCCCGTTACCCTTGTCTGCCTGTTGCCCTGACCTTGGCTTACCCATCACTTCCATTTGTCTTGCTTGCTGCTTCCCCTCTCTCTGTGGAGCTTGACCTAGGTGATCCCAGGGGTCGCAACCTGGATCCAGCTGCGGCGAAGGCCATCCTCACCACTAGAGGCTCTGGTGAACAGAAAGCTGGGTCTTAGACTCCGCGCCCTGGGGCGATCTTGGGTTCACGCTTCCTCTCAGATAGCAGCAGTCGGCTATATGGTTCACTAGCCTGAGGTGCATCCCTGACCCCAACGGGGTGCACTTGTCACCTGGCCACAGGTGACGTGACACTTCCTATGTGTCCCAATTTTTTTTTTTTTTAAAGAATAATTCCATGTATAAATATTTTTGGAAAATCGGTGTACAAGAGCGCACTGAAGGAAAGGGCCACTCATACAAGCCATACAGGAATGTCCCATCATCAGCTAAAAGGTGGAGCAGCCAGGCACTTGAGCCGCTTTCCAGAGAGTGGGAAGAACTCCAATTGCAAACCAGGGCTGTCTTAATGAGAGGGCACACCCTAGCTGCATTGGGGCCCCTGCACTTTCCTCCAAGCAGGGTGTAGAGAGGTCAGAGTGCTGGGGGGATATCTGGGGTGTAGAGGGATCAGAGTTCTGGGGGATATCTAGGGTGTAGAGGGGTCAGAGTTCAGGGGGGATATCTGGGGTGTAGAGGGGTCAGAGTGCTGGGGGGATATCTGGGTGTAGAGGGATCAGAGTTCTGGGGGATATCTAGGGTGTAGAGGGGTCAGAGTGCAGGGGGGGTATCTGGGGTGTAGAGGGGTCAGAGTTCTGGGGGATATCTGGGGTATAGAGGGGTCAGAGTGCTGGGGGGATATCTGGGGTGTAGAGGGATCAGAGTTCTGGGGGATATCTGGGGTGTAGAGGGGTCAGAGTGCAGGGGGGATATATGGGGTGTAGAGGGGTCAGAGTGCTGGGGGGATATCTGGGGTGTAGAGGGGTCAGAGTGCAGGGGGGATATCTGGGGTGAAGAGGGGTCAGAGTGCAGGGGGGATATCTGGGGTGTAGAGGGGTCAGAGTGCTGGGGGGATATCTGGGGTGTAGAGGGGTCAGCGCGCAGGGGGGATATCTGGGGTGAAGAGGGGTCAGAGTGCAGGGGGGATATCTGGGGTGAAGAGGGGTCAGAGTGCAGGGGGGATATCTGGGGTGTAGAGGGGTCAGAGTGATGGGGGATATCTGGGGTGTAGAGAGGTCAGAGTGTTGGGGGGATATCTGGGGTGTAGAGGGGTCAGAGTGATGGGGGGATAGCTGGTCTGTTTACCTGCGCTGTCTCCATTGTAGGGGCCCCAGAGCATTACTTGGCCCAGGGCCCATGATGCTATTAAGACGGCCCTGTTGCAAACAACATAGAAGAAGGAAAGTGCCTCTAACTGTAGCAGTAAGAGTAGCAAATGTCCTAGTGTCACTGGGAATAAAGAGTGTCCCATCTTTGGTATTAGCGGAGGAATCGTGCCCCATTAATGATGTCAGTGGGGGAAATAGTGCCCCATTGTTGGTGTCAGTAAAAGGAATATTGTCTCCTCTCAGTGGAAGGAATAGTGCCCCAAGAGCCAGAAAAAGCCAAGCAAGTTTGGAGATCACCGTTCTAGAGGGAATCCACAGGTATGGCATATGCATAGTTACATCGGTATACATCCCAACAATTTGAGATGGGAATGAGGGACGCCTACTAAAAAATGTATGTAGCCATAGGACACACCCCCTGCCACACCCCCTTAAAAGAGAATTTACCAACAGAGGGTTAATTAAATCCACAAGGGCTTTTTTTTACCACTTATTTTCCATTATATTGGCTATTAAAATGTACAAATGTAGCAATTTAGAAATTGGGTGAAAGGTTTAGCACTGGGAAACACTTTTCGAAGAATTACAAAGTGCATTTTATATACAGCTACATAGATCAGACCAAAATGTGGGACAAATGAGGGGGAAAGAGGGACAGAGGGACATTACTCCAAATCAGGAGTATTGCATTGGCCCAAACTGGATCAAAAATAACTATCAAAGAAGAAGGAAAGCGCCTCTAAGTCTGGGTTCACACTGGTGCGACAAACGCTCCGACATTGGGCGCTCATGTCACATGACGTGTGAAAATCAATGTTTCCCTATGAGAGCCGTCTTGACTGGTCCGACTTTAAAAATGCTCCCTGCACTACTACTTTTTGCGCATTTGGCAAGACCAAATCTCGTCGTTCTCAAACGCGGTGACGTTCAACACGTACGACGGCACTATAAAGGGGAAGTTTGATATCACTGGCGCCACCCTTGGGGCTGCATTTGCTAATCTCATGTTACTGCGTGTTAAGTAAAAGTTTGGTGAGAGACGATTCGCGCTTTTCAGTCTGTTACAGCGTGACGAATGTGCTATCTCCATTACGAACGCTACTTTTACAGAAGGTGCGCTCCCATCTCATACTTTATTCTGAGCATGCGCGGGTTTCTAAGCATACACACAAACGTGTTTCTCGTCGAAAACCAGCCCGACGACAAACACGACGAGGAAATTGAGACTCCCGACGAGAAAAAAGAGAACTTGTTCTTTTTTTTTCTCGTCAAGTTCCACGTCAGTTTTCTCGACGAAAAACATACACACGACCGTTTTCCTCTGCAAAAAAGCTCTGCCACCAAGTTTCTTGATGGATTCTGTTGAGGAAAATGGTTGTGTGTATGAGGCCTAACTTTACTTAAATCTAGATCCACCCCCCCTCCCCCTTCCATTTAAGCATATTCTATCTACCCTGGAAAAGGTAAGATGCCTATGCTTACCTATTCTGAAGTTGCTCTGGTCAGGTCACATGATTGTCCCAGTGCATCGGTGAAGAGGAGGCACAACCAAGAGCAGTGGCGGCTGGTGGGTTCTTCTCTGGGGGGTCAGCAAAAAACAACACCCCCCCCTTGGCTGCATGGCACAGCACCCCTTCTCCTGCGGGCAGTTCGGCCCAGCTCAGCACTTACTTACCCGCTTGTGTGGTGGGGCTTCCGGTGTCCGCTCCTCCAGCTTCCTCCACCGCGTGTCTTCCGCCAAACCGCTAGCTATCCAATAGGATCGCATGAAAATAGCGAAAATGTATACGCTATGGTCACACAAGTGGTCAAACCCCTTTTTTGTAGCCTCTGGCTCTAATCAGGTGCTTCAAAAAGACACCCCCGCCGCATTCCGGCACCACTAATATGTAGATCAGGGGGCTGAACGCATGGATAGAGGAGGCGGGGGAAGTGCGCCCGCTATGGACTGCGCCTTGATACTGTTCATTGAGCCAAAGGAGTGACTGTGTGCCTGGCTGCAAGGCAATTCCAGGGGAAAGAACCCTGCAGTGGCGGCTGGTGCTCAAAATTTTTGAGGGGCGCAAACGAAAAAAAAAATTGCAGCCCCACTGTCGCCCACTGTGCCCACTGTCGCCACTGTGCCCACTGTCACCACTGTGCCCACTGTCCCCATGGTCGCCACTGTGCCCACTGTCGCCACTGTTCCCACTCTCGCCACTGTGCCCACTGTCCCCACTGTGCCCACTGTCCCCACTGTGCCCACTGTCCCCACTGTGCCCACAGTTGCCACTGTGCCCACTGTCGCCACTGTGCCCACTGTCGCCACTGTGCCCACTGTCGCCACTGTGCCTATTGATGTCACTGTGCCCTGTAAAATGCCCCTATCCCCCCCGCCTGGCACTTACCTTTACTAGAGTCAGCCATCCACGTCCTCGACGTCTTCTCCCACCCTTGATGACGCTTCAGTCAATCAGGTTACTGGTAGCCAGAACCGACCAACCTGATTGGCTGAGACGCCTGTCAGTCTTATCCAAGGAACGCACGGGTGGCCGCTGGCTCTGATAGGCACTTCCGTACAGCCAACCAGCTGCCGTTATTCAGCTGGCTGGCACTCAACATCCGGCCAGCTGAATAGTGGGCGGCAGCGGGACAATAACATAGATTCGTGCAATGCATGAATCTATGTTATTAGACTCAGTGGCAGTGAGAGCCAGAGGGGGCGGCCCTCCAGCGCCCTCTATGGACGAACCGCCACTGGAACCTTGGGCATCTATTCAGCGGCACTAGTACTTGCATAGTTCAGGATCTATTGTGTTTTAAATGTTCAGTTAGCCTTATGAACAATAAACATTTGTTTTTGTTGCGTTGAAGAATTTTCTGTAGCTCTTCCCAAAGTTTTCTAACAAAATCCTGATTGTCCTCTCCTGGGTAGCAGAAACGCTGGATGAGGCTGACATACATCTGCGGATAACATATGATACCGAGTCCAATTTAAATATCTCGGCCACTTCAGGACAAGAACTCACGGCTTCCACTCCTGCCAGATATAGCCGGGCGGCTAGTTACCATCATCTGACTGCATTAACGGAGGAGAAAAATGCACGATTGATGTCATCGTCCCCCCCCCCTGATCTTCCTTGATCTATGGCTCAGAGCCCCAGCATGCAATGGTGATAAATCTCTCTGCTTCTCATTCTCATATACTTAATTCACTGATTTTCTGGAGGGCAAAATTGCAAAGAGCAAGAAGATTACACCGATAAGACAAATGGCTCTGAAAATATGGCTTTAATTATTCCTCCATCCTCCCTCCCATTTAGCAAGGTTGCCTTTCAATAAGACCATTTAGCAATAGCTGAGGCTATTAATGGAACAGAGTAGAGCGCGATGGCGATGCAATGGAGGGACTGTGGGTGTCTTTCTATCGGTCATTTTCTGTAATGCACTGGATAGAATACTCTAGAGGTTCACCTCTCCGACCCAGATCATCATATCTTATCAAGACAAATCACGAGCCGAAGCCCGGAGACTGGCGGCAAAACGATTTTAGTAGTCATGACCTTCCAGTTGCACGGAGATGATAAATACCGTGTCAAGGCAAATGGGACAAATGACCACACTCCGGGGCGACTATTGGATAAATGTGCCGGTGCTTTGATTTAAGAACTAGGAAGTGGATTATAATGGAACACTTGGACTGGGAGACCATATTGCGAAATCAAAAACTAGACAGGAATTGATGATTAAAGAGTTTTGAATGGAGCGGGAAAATGTTATTGCCTCTGTCCCCCTGGGGGGGGAAATTTCCTTTTACTTCCTGCCTTCATGGCTACTGCCTCTAGGACAGGAAGTGAAGGAGATCTCAACCATAAGAACTCAAATAGCTATACAAACTTATAAAAATTTGCTGCACACCAACATCCGTCCAACAGGTTTATTGAAAGACTGCCACCAGGACTAAAACAAAGGACCAAGGGGTGACGACGTTTCACACACACATTGTGCTTCCTGAAAACCCTGGGTTTTGAAGAAGCACAATGTATGTGTGAAATGTCGTCACCCCTTTGCATAGACTGATTGTTACGGCGGTGCGGCACATGCGCGAGATTTAAAAAGGGACACAGAGTAAGGGCGGAAGTGACGTCTGTTGTAATATTAATATATATGTGTAGGTATGCACGGCACAATATATTGTATTGCATTACCGTATTGACCAGGAATTCAGTTGAACTGTCCAAGCCAGCTGAATTCTAACATATCAAAGGTACAGAAGACCCTTAGATGTGTTAATCTTATGCAAGACTACCTAGGTGTGTGTGAGGTATGGCCCGTTAACCTCAAAGGTTATATTGTTTACATACGTTAGGAAGTATTTATTGATGGTAATTAGACTTGAGGGGGTATTCATTCATGAGAAACATTTGGTTGGGGTCATTATCTGTCACTCTGAAAGACAGGATGTAGATCAAAGACGGCCAATCAAATTGCTCAGCTATTCAGTGAATAGGAAATATAATCCTGGAGGTGAGTTTTGTCACTCTGAATATTCTCTGTATATTCTCTGTATGAATATGGCACAGGTCTAGAAGTGATCAGAATATTCTCTGTGTATTCTCTGGGTATGGCACAGGCCTAGAGCTGATCTAGTCAGATGGGACTTTGAATTACTTTGTTAGATTTGTATCATCTGTGGAATTTGGACTTTTTTCTGTATTGGAAGTCAAATAAATGCACTCTCTGGAGAGCCTGGTGTGTTGCTGTGGAAGAACATAACTTTTAGTCATCATACAAATACCTAAATATTCTAACCGGGCTCCAATATACATTATATCACTACATTGGTGCCGTGACCCGGATCTGACTAGATCAGCTCCAGACCTGTGCCATACCCAGAGAATACACAGAGAATATTCTGATGACTTCTAGACCTGTGCCATATTCATACAGAGAATATTCTGAGTAACAAGATTGATCTCCAGAATTATATTCCCTATTCACTGAAAAGCAGAGCAATTTGATCGGACATATTTGATCTACATCCTGTCTTTCAGAGTGACAGATAATGACCCCAACCAAATGTTTCCCTGAATGAATACCCCCTCAAGTCTAATTACCATCAATAAATACTTCCTAACGTATGTAAACAATATAACCTTTGAGGTTAACGGGCCATACCTCACACACAATTTCAAATAGTCTTCTAATTCGAATAGATTTCCAATTTCCAAAAAGAAAAAAATAGAATAGTAAATAAAGGAATAGAATATATATATATATATTTTTGTTTTCTATTCTATTCCTTTATTTTCCATTCTATTTCAAAATTGGAAAATTATTCGAATTTGAGAACTTTTCGAACCGGTTCGAAAACAAATAAACGAAACGCATACCGAAAACGAATTGACCGAATGAAAGTAATTGAACTAAACGAAGATTTGACCGAATTTTAATTTGGAACGAAACGAACCGCACACGTCTACTAAATTTAGCTAACCCAGCACTGGCATAGGAGGGCACTACACAGAGAATGTTTGATGATGACAATATGCACTTCAGATTATATCTGACTGCACCTACCATGCACGCTTGTTGGCATTGTGAGGTTAATTTACTAAAACTGGAGAGTGCAAAATCTGGTTCAGCTCTGCATAGAAACCAATCCGCTTCCAGGTTGTTGTTTTTTTTGTCAAAAGCTTAATTGAACAAGCTGAAGTTAGAAGCTGATAGGCTGCCATGCACGGCTGCACCAGATTTTGTAAATCAACCCCCTGTGTCACAAGGGGATTAGTAGCTGATTGGTGGACACAGGGCTCGTGCCACCACAAGGCAAACTAGGCACCCACCTAGGGCGCCCTGCTGCCTAGGTCGCCCGGCCATTGGTATCCCTACTCTCTGCAGCAAGCAACTAAGTTGCGGCATCAGCAGGCAGCCGCTGCTCCATTTGCACATAGTACCAGAGGCGCAGCAGTGGCGGAGGACTGTGTCTGTGTCCCGACTCCCAAATGAATGGAAAAAGGAAACATTCATGGATGGGCACTGGTGAGGCTGCATTGATGGACACTGGTAGGCTGCATTGATGGGCACTGGTAGGCTGCATTGATGGGCACTGGTAGGCTGCATTGATGAATGCTGGTAGGCTGCATCGATGGGCGCTGGTAGGCTGCATTGATGGGCACTGGTAGGCTGCATTGATGGGCACTGGTAGGCTGCATTTGATGGGCACTGGTAGGCTGCATTGATGAGTGCTGGTAGGCTGCATTGATGGACACTGGTAGGCTGAAATGATGGGCGCTGGTAGGTTGCATTGATGGGCACTGGTAGGCTGAATTGATGGGCGCTGGTAGGCTGCATTGATGGGCCCTGGTAGGCTGCATTGCTGGGCCTTGGCAGGCTTCATTGATGGGCCCTGGTAGGCTGAATTGATGGGCGCTGGTAGGCTGTATTGATGGGTGCTTGTGAGGCTGCATTTGATGGGCGTTTCGTTAAAAAGGAGGGGTATACATGGGCAGGGCAAAAAGGATGGAGTCAGGGGTGGAGCCAATGGGGGGCAGCAAAATGAGGTTTCGCCTAGGGTGTCAAAAATCCTTGCACCAGCCCTGGGTGGACAAATTCCAGTGTCATGTTGTGTTAGACAATAGACATCAATCATTGTGGAAAGAATGAACATTTCATGATGCCTTATATTGGCTAACTTTCCTTATTAACCACTTGACGACTGCCGCACGACAATATACGTCGACAGAATGGCACGGCTGGGCATAAGGGCGTACAGGTACGTCCCCTTTAAGATCCCAGCCGCTGGTCGAGAGTGCGCTGCCGGTGGTGCGCTCGCGTCTTCGTCGGAAGATCCGTGACCACGCTGGTGGAACTTGCGGACCCGATCGCCGCCGGTGTCCAGTGATCGGGTCACGGAGCTGAAGAACGGGGAGAGGTGAGTGTAAACTTATTTTTTCCCATTCTTCCTAGTGACATGTCACTGATCGTCTGTTCCCTGTCATCGGGAACAGTGATCAGTGACCTGTTACGGCAAGCCACACCCCCTAACAGTTACAATCACTCCCCAGGTCACACTTAACCCCTTCAGCGCCCCCTACAGGTTAACCCATTCACTGCCATTTTTACAGTAATCAGTGCATTTTTATAGCACTGATCGCTATGAAAATGACAATGGTCCCAAAATGGTGTCAAAAGCGTCCGATGTGTTCCGCCATAATGTCGCAGTCACAATAAAAATCGCTGATCGCCGCCATTACTAGTAAAAAACTAAAATTATAAAAAAAAAATGCCATAAAACTATCCTCAATTTTGTAGACGCTATAACTTTTGCGCAAACCAATCAACAAACGCTTATTGCGATTTTTTTTTTTACCAAAAATAGGTAGAAGAATACGTATCGGCCTAAACTGAGGAAAATAAATATTTTTTTTTATATATTTTTGGGGGATATTTATTATAGCAAAAAGGAAAAAATATTGAATTTTTTTCAAAATCGCTGCTCTATTTTTGTTTATAGCGCAAAAAATAAAAACCGCAGAGGTGATCAAATACCACCAAAAGAAAGCTCTATTTGTGGGGGAAAAAAGGACCTAAATTTGGTTTGGGAGCCACGTCGCACGACCGCGCAATTGTCAGTTAAAGCAACGCAGTGCCGAATCGCAAAAAAAGGTGGCCCGGTCTTTGACCAGCGAAATGGTCCGGGGCTGAAGTGGTTAAAGACACAAGCTTTTAAAATAATCCATTACATGTATTCATCGGGTATTGAAAATTCTAAAATAGTTCTGAAAACCTCGTATTTATGCTGCGACAAAGAGAAATGATGATATACAACCATTTCCCTACACACACAGAAGAGTCCTGTTACAATAACCATTACTACTCATGTGTGTCTGGGAGAAAATGGTTTCTTTGTTGTTCTAATATGAAGTTTTCAGAGCCATCTTCCTAACTGTATGAGCCCTTAAAGAGGAAGTCAACTACATTTTATTTTTTCTCTTTTCTTCTTCCCTGCAAACTAAAGGCATAATGTGCTAGTATGCATCGCATACTAGCACATTATGTGACACTTACCTGCAAACGAGGTCCGCGTCGTCCCAGCTGCAGGCCGCATCCATCTTCCCCCGTCTTCCTTCTGGGTGGGGCAGCAGACTCCGGCTGTTTGACTGTCCGGATCGGCGTGATGTCACTCCTGCGCATGCGCGAGGGAGCCGCCGGTCACGGCACACGCTCCTGAAGAAACGGCACGGGCGGCTGTTCCTTAAGAGCGCATGCGCCGATGACATCATCAGCAAAGTATACAGTGAATATCTCCTAGAGCAGAGATATGCAATTAGCGGACCTCCAGCTGTTGCAAAACTACAATTCCATCATGCCTTTTCCTATGGGTGTCATGCTTGTGGCTGTCAGAGTCTTGCTATGCCTCATGGGACTTGTAGTTCTGCAACAGCTGGAGGTCCGCTAATTGCATATCCCTGTCCTAGAGGCACACGTTTAGGCATAGGTGTGCGCAGTCTATTGCATTGGGGTGTTTACCCCAAATCTCAAACATACATGCCTGTGTCTAAATATAAATAGGGCAGCAGGGCCATGGACAGTGTCTGTCAGTGGGGCAGAGGTTGGTGTCAGTAGTTTTTTTTTTATTACAATTTTTTTTTTATATATACATTTTTTTAATTATTATTATTATTTTATTATTATTATTATTATTATTATTATTATTATTATTACTTTTTTTTTTACATTTTTTATTATTATTATTTTTTAAAATGTATTATTATTATTATTATTATTATTATTATTATTATTATTTTTAAATTGTATTATTATTATTATTATTATTATTATTATTATTTTTATTACTATTATTATTATTATTATTATTATTATTAATAATAATTATTTATTTTTACATTTTTATTATTATTATTATTATTATTATTATTATTATTATTATTATTTTTACATTTTTTTTATTATTATAATTTTTTTAATGTATTATTATTATTATTATTATTATTATTATTATTTTTAAATTGTATTATTATTATTATTATTATTATTATTATTATTATTATTATTAATAATAATAATTATTTATTTTTACATTTTTATTATTATTATTATTATTATTATTATTATTATTATTACTACATTTTTTTATTATTATAATTGTTTTAATGTATTATTAATATTATTATTATTATTATTATTATTATTATTATTATTATTATTATTATTTTTATTATTATTATTATTATTATTATTATTTTTTTACAAAAAAATTCTGAGCCCCATTGGGGGGGGGGGGGGGGGGGGCTTTGGTGAAATACCAGGAGTCTAAACAGGTCCATGATGTCTCACTTTGGAGAAACACACAGGGTGATTAGGGTGTGCCCAGGCACCTCTGGCTTATTATTTTTTACATTGTTTTTTATTATTATTTTTTACATTGTTTTTTATTATTATTTTTTACATTGTTTTTTATTATTATTTTTTACATTTTTTTTTTCATATAATTATTATTATTATTTTTTTTAGGAACCCCTGTTGGGGGGCATCTGTGAAATATCAACAGGGGTAAATCTGTGTCACACAGGGTGATTAGGGTGTGCCCAGGCACCTCTGGCACACCCTCCTTGCGCAAAGGCCTATGCACCCAAATATGTGCCCGTTCTTTTATAATGCAGATTTTTTTTTTTATAAATGTACCCTGCGCCGCTAAAGTGTGCAGTTTTGGCTTGAAGAACAGGTGGCAACCCTAGAAGCACCACACTAATATCAACAGTTCATGATAACGTATTTTTCCACCAAGAGAGCCAATGTGATTACGGGGGGCTTATTATTTTTTACATTTTTTTTTTATTATTTTTTACATTTTATTTTTTATTATTTTTTACATTATTTTTTATATAATTATTATTATTATTTTTTTTAGGAACCCCTGCAGGGGGCATCTGTGAAATATCAACAGGGGGAAATTGGTGTCACACAGGGTGATTAGGGTGTGCCCAGGCACACCCTCCTTGCGCAGGCCTATGCACCCAAATATGTTGCAGGCAGGGGAGGACTTACCATTGGGCTTGACTAGGCTCAAGCCCATGGGCCCCGCCCAATATGGGCCCCGGGAGGAGGAAGCAGGAAGAGCCATGCCGCTGCTGATGAAGAGGTAAGAAGTCCCCTTCACCCCCCCCCGCTCAACAACTACGATTGGCATCCCCCCCCTCAACAACTTTGATCAATCGGCGACCCCCCCCCCCCCTGCTCAACAACTCCGATCGGCGGCCCTCCCACCGCACAACAACTTTGGTCAGCTCCGATAGGTGGCCCCCCCGTTCAACAACTCGGATCGGTGGCAGCCCCCCCGCTCAACAACTTTGATCAGCTTCAATCTCGGCGGAACCCCCCCCCCCCCAACTCAACAACTTTGACCCCCCCCGCTTCTCGGCTCCACAATCAACACTCAAGCCCAGGGGCCCCCACCACCCTAAGTCCTGCCCTGGTTGCAGGTCTTTAATAATCGGGAAAAAATTTAAAAACATACCCTGTGCCGCTAAAGTGTGCGGTTTTGGCTTGAAGAAAAGGTGGCAAACCTAGAAGCACCACACTAATACCAACAGTTCATAATAAAGTATTTTCCCACCAATATATATACGTTTTTCACTCACTCATAAAGAAACCAAGACATAAAAAACAATCCCTTTTAGTATCTGCAGGTGCCAACAGACATGACCATCTCATAAGTTTAATGACATTTAGAATCAGGACAAGCCCAGTTAACCTTCTGATATATTCCCAGCTAATTGGGTGCGCGGTAATCAGCCCGGATCTCCCTCGTTTCCCTGTAACGTGTCTGGAAGATTAGCGCGTCTCGGGATGAAGTATTAAACGATTCCTGTTCTGGTGCTCCGGAGAAGACCTCCAGTCTGCAAACACAAGATGGAGTTAAGAATTCTCATCACAAATGTCATGGGAGCCGCGCTGCGGAGGAGCGCACCGGGGACAAGCTGCATAATTGCTTGAAGGGGGCCGATGACCTCTGAGAATTGTAAACATTTCCTGACATTTCAATGAAAATATTGGACCGGGGGGTGAAGAAAACGGGCCGTTATGTAATGATGAGCGCCAGGAGCTGACCATTCTTAGCCCTTGAAATTTGCTGACTGCTAGAAAAGTTTTCTTTTTTTTTGGTGATTAGGCCGAGCCGCGTCTGCAGCCTTTCCTGATAGAGAGCAAACAATGGGGGACGTGATGTAGAGACGGGATGGAGAGCGGCGAGATCCCCCCCCCCCCCCAGATAATACAATCCCTTTCCTGGATAATGTATAATACAGTAAAACATTGGATTGTGAGCATAATTCGATCCAGAAACATGCTTGTAATCCAAAGCAGCGGCGTCACTAGGGTTGGTGTCACCTGGTGCGGTAAAATAGGGTGTCACCCCCAACCCGCCCCCCCCCCACTAGGGTGACCACATTTCCAAACTACCATTCAGGGACACCCCCAGGGTGACCACGTGTCCCGGAATGCCCGGGACAGTCACACATTTTGCAGGTCTGTCCCAGGTCCCGGGCACATTTATTCCGGGACAATACAGTGTCCCAGAATGAAGCTGAATCAGCCACCCCCCCCCTCTATCTGTTGCCCCCAAAAAAGGCCACTACATCGCCGCTTTACTCACTGACAGCACCAGGGGCGGACTGACAACTCATGGGGCCCCCGGGCAATAGAAGATTATGGGGCCCCCCGGGCTTACAGATGGCCACCACGCCAGGAGGCGGGGCAGCTAAAATCTCACATCAAATCAATTTTCACATCAAAAGCATATCGGTTTCGGACATATCAGGGACAGATGTAAAAAAAACACAGATTTTTACATACTGTCCCTGGTTTTATTGAGCCTGGCAACCCTGATGGGGCCCCCTAGTGGCATGGGGCCCTCGAGCAGTGCCCGAGAGCCTCAATGGTCAGTCCGCCCCTGGACAGCACTTGTCCTAAATGGGAATGTCTGGAGAGGCACAATCCCCGCCCACTGCTTGTGATTGGAGAAATCATAAATCCCGCCTCTTCATCCAATCACTGTGCTGTGATTGGTTACAGCACAAGCTGATTTTTGGGGAGGGAGGGAGGGTGTCCCTGAATGGTAGTTTGGAAATGTGGTCAAACAACCCCCCCCCCCCGGTCACTGAGCAGTAGCATAGCTCTCCCCCCTAGCCTGCCGCAATGCTCTGTCCTGCCCAGGGGCGGACTGACAACTCATGGGGCCCCGGGCAATAGAAGATTATGGGGCCCCTGGGCTTACAGATGGCCACCACGCCAGGAGGCAGTGCAGAGGAGGGGCAGCTAAAATCTCGGGATTTTCACCTCAAAAGCATGTTAGTTTCGGACATATCAGGGACAGATCTAAAAAAAACATAGATTTTTACTTGCTGTCCCTGGTTTTACTGAGCCTGGCAACCCTGATGGGGCCCCCCAGTGGCATGGGGTCCTCGGACAGTGCCGGACTGACTCAATGGTCAGTCCGCCCCTGGTCCTGCCGCTGCGGAGTGATAGCAGGAACAGAACAGAGCTGTAGACACTGGGCAGGCTAGTGCATCGGGCTCTCTTTTGTCTAGCCTGCCACAGTGCTCTGCAGGGCGCTGGGCAGGCTAGTTTTGGGGCGGCAGCACACGATAACAATGCGCACCCCAAACCCGGCCCCTGTAAATTTTGTGGTTTATGCCAGTGCGCCAATCCAAGCACTGTCACGGATGGAGGTGACACCATCACTGTCGGATATCACTTTCTTCTTATTAGTGTCACCAGGGCCTGGACTGTGACAAAAAATAGACCCGACCATTTTAGACTGAGCAGCCCGGTGTAAACCCCCCCCCCCCAGTGTAAATCCTCCCAGTTTAATCTCCCATAGTGTAAACCCCCCTCCCCCAGTGTAAATACCCCTCCCCAGTAAATCCCCCCAGTTTTACCTCCCATGGTGTAAATCCCCCCCCCAATGTAAATCATGCCAGTTTAATCTCCCATAGTGTAAATGCTCGGACGCATTGAACTTACCGTATTTATTGGCGTATACCGCGCACTTTTTTCCCCTTAAAATCAGGGGAAAATCGTGGGTGCGCGATATACGCCGATACTGCTGTTCCCGGGTGCCGCAGAAATAGACCGAGCCGAGTGTACTCTGCCCGCAGCCACGCGAGAGGAGCCGAGACAAGCCGAGAGGAGCCGAGTGCCGCAGCGTAGAGCCGAGAGCCGAGTGTACTGTACTCGGCTAGGCTCGGCCACGCTCGGCTCCGCCCACAGCCACACGAGAGGAGCCGAACACACGGGAAATCCGGCTCCTCTCTGCGCCAAATCCAAAACAAACACCGCTGCAACCCCAGGCAAGGTGCGGATGGACTGGACGGACCCCCTGAGGAAGCCGCAGACGGACACCTCCAAAGCCGCAGACGGACACCCACAAGGCCTGACGGACCCCGCCGCAAGGAAGCCGTAGACGGACACCCACAAGGCCTGACGGACCCCGCGCAAGGAAGCCGTAGACGGACACCGCGCAAGGCCGCAGACGGACGCCAGACAAGGCCGCCGATGGACGCAGGGCAAAAATTTTTTTTTTTTTTTTTCCCTAAAAATACCTTCCACAGCTTGGGGTGCGCGTTATACGCCGGCACGCAGTATACCTCGATAAATACCGTAATTTTTCTCGGCTCGTCCTAGTGTTTTACGTCACCGTGTTTTGGACGGTTGGAATTTGGTCTGACAGCGTGTATGCAAGACAGCTTGAGCGGAATTCTTACGGAAAATTCCATCATATTTTATCCCATAGTAAATTCTGATCGTGTGTACAGGGCTGTTTATCTATGAGTATCCCTTTCTTAGGAATAGGCCAATGGAGAACTGTGCAGAGTTGACCACAAAGTGTCTTGGTGTTTCCTCCTCTGGGTATCAGTCTGGGGTTAGCAGCTCAGGAAATACGTCTGACCGCTCCTCTAAGTCATCGATTGATCAATGTTTCCTGTAATAGAAGTCAGGACAAAAAAAAATGAGATCTGAGAAGAGGTAGAACTGCTGCGGAGGATTCCATGCTGCTGATGACATCACCTAAAGCTTCTCCATTCTACCATCCCTCTTTATCTCCTATTCTTTATCTCCTATTCTTTTTCTCCTATTCTTTATCTCCTATTCTTTATCTCCTATTCTTTTTCTCCTATTCTTTATCTCCTATTCTTTATCTCCTTTTATCTCCTATTCTTTATCTCCTATTCTTTATCTCCTATTCTTTATCTCCTATTCTTTATCTCCTATTCATTAACACACCATTTTTTAAATTATTTATAATAAGGAACATCTTAGCAAATTGTTTTGAATGTTGTAAAATCTACTTTCACTACAAGCACATGGAACTGATCGCAGAACCTGCACTAAACATAATAGATTTCCTCCCATTTTATCAATGGGGAGGGGGGGAGACACGTATTCCGGTGACAATTGTCCCCTCACTTTCTAGAGAGTTAAAGGTTGATTTAACCACTTATGGACTGGGCCTATTTTTCAAACTTGTTGTTTACAAGTTAACCACTTAAGCCCCGGACCATATTGCTGGTCAAAGACCAGAGCACTTTTTGCGATTCGGCACTGCATCGCTTTAACTGACAATTGCGCGGTCGTGCGACGTGGCTCCCAAACAAAATTGGCGTTCCTTTTTTTCCCACAAATAGAGCTTTCTTTTGGTGGTATTTGATCACCTCTGCGGTTTTTAGTTTTTGCGCTATAAACAAAAATAGAGCGACAATTTTGAAAAAAAATTATATTTTTTACTTTTTGCTGTAATAAATATCCCCCAAAAATATATAAAAAAACATTTTTTTCCTCAGTTTAGGCCGATACGTATTCTTCTACATATTTTTCGTAAAAAAAAAAACGCAATAAATGTTTAATGATTGGTTTGCGCAAAAGTTATAGCGTTTACAAAATAGGGGATAGTTTTATGGCATTTTTATTA
This sequence comes from Rana temporaria, assembly GCF_905171775.1. Taxonomy (NCBI): domain Eukaryota; kingdom Metazoa; phylum Chordata; class Amphibia; order Anura; family Ranidae; genus Rana; species Rana temporaria. The sequence continues at coordinate 5,796,691 of NC_053501.1, read as the reverse complement.
ATATTTTTTTTTTACTAGTAATTGCGGCGATCAGCGAGTTTTTTTCGGTACTGCGACATTAGGGCGGACACTTCGGACACTTTTCTTTAATAAAAACGACAATGCCGGAGTGACGTCTTCACCGCTCCGGCCAATCACAGCGCCAGAGTGGCGATACCCAGAAGTAACCTTCTAGGTATCTGTGGAGAGATGTCTGCGGCCGGAGGGGGAGACGAGGACGGCTTCGGGGGGCTTCGATCTAAGGTAAGTAATGCATAATGAGCTAGTGTTCTAGTCATACTAGCTCATTATGGCTTTGTCTTGCAGGTGTTTTTTTTTTCCCCGTTTACAACCACTTTAACTGATGAAAAAATATTATTATTTTTTTTATTGGATATGTTTCATAGCAAAAAATATATATATTTTTTTCAAAATTGTCGCTCTATTTTTGTTTGTAGCACAAAAAATAAAAACTGCAGAGGTGATCAAATACCACCAAAAGAAAGCTCTATTTGTGGGGAAAAAAGGACGCCAATTTAGTTTGGGTACAGCATCGCACGACCGCGCAGTTGACAGTTAAAGCGACGCATGAACCGAATCGCAAAAAAAATGGCCCGGTCATTAAGGGGGCAAATCCTTCTGGTCCTTAAGTGGTTAAAGAGAAAAGGGGGCCCAGATCTGATCTGCGGACTTTCCGCTGTCCCCGCTCTAACGACATATGTTTTCCATTGCCGGCAGTTCAAACATTTTAGTTTGAAAACAACACAGCCCCGGAATGAAGGGCACCTCCAGTCAATCGGCTCCGGCCGACCCGGTTTGACTTTTTGATGTTTTTAAACAATTTATTGTTACTGTAGATACAAAGTAAACACTTCATTCCTCTATCTCTCCTGTCTATAACAACTCTAAAAGGATGTTTCTGCTACAAATGAAAATAATGTTCTTTTCAAGTGAAATAACTGTGTTTCCAAACTGTTGTTGTTTTTTTTTTTTTTTTTTTTATGTAATTTGACAAAAATAAATGAAATGAAGAAAGACATAAACAATGTTTGGATACAAACTATTAAACAAGAAAACAGCCGAGGAGAGAAAGGGAAAGTTATCAGGTTTATTTCGGATTAATTAGGGATTAATCAAAAGACAAACTCCAATGGGTAGATTCAGGTAGGGGCGCGCTAATTTGCGGCGGCGTAGCCTAGCGTGTTTACACTACGCCGCCTTAAGTAAGAGAGGCAAGTACATGATTCACAAAGCACTTACCTCCTTACTTAGGGCGGCGTAGTGTAAACGCGCCGGGCGTAAGGGCGCCTAATTCAAATGGGTTGGAGGGGGGCGTGTTTAATGGTAATGAGGCTTGACCTCACATTTTTGACGTTTTATGGCTACTGCGCATGCGCCGGGCGCCTACATTTCCCAGTGCACATTGTGGCTAAGTACGCCGTACGGGCCTTTTGATTTCAACGTGGACGTAAACGACGTAACTCCCGATTCGCGGACGACTTACGCAAACGACGTAAAAAATTCGAACCTCGCGGCGGGAACGGCGGCCATACTTTAACATTGTTATTCCACCTCATAGGTGGAATAACTTTAGGCCGCCTAAGGCCTTACGGAAATGGCGTAAATCGACTGCGGCGGCCGGGCGTACGTTCGTGAATCGGTGTACAAACTCATTTACATAATCTACGCCGACCGCAATGGAAGCGCCACCTAGCGGCCATCCGAAAAATTGCAATCTAAGATACGACGGCGCAAGCCGTCGTATCTTAGATATGTTTAAGCGTATCTCTGTTTGAGAATACACTTAAACATAGGTCGGCGTAGATTCTGAGTTAGGTCGACTTATCTAGTGATAAGTCGGCCTAACTCTACCTGAATCTACCTACAAATCATTTTAACCACTTCAGCCCCCGGAAGGATTTACCCCCTTAATGACCAGCCATTTTTTTTTGCGATACGGCACTGCGTTACTTTAACCGCACCTGTACGTCCCCTTTAAAGCGCGGCAAAGTGGGCGCCTGCCAGGTGCTCCCTGGGTGTGACCGCGGGTCCCGCGGACTCAATGTCTGCCCGCGATCGTGTCACGGAGATGCAGTACAGGGAGATGGCATTTCACTGTTCAGCCTAGCAACATGACAGAGATCTACTGCCCCCTGTCATCGGGAGCAGCGATCTCTGTCATGTGCTAGTGAGAACACCCCCCTACAGTTAGAATCACTCCCTAGGACACACTTAAAGGAACACTAAAGGCAAACTTTTTTTTTTTTAAATAACAAACATGTTATACTTACCTCCACTGTGCAGCTTGTTTTGCACAGAGTGGCCCCTAATCCGGTCTTCTGGGGTCCCTCGGCGGCTGTCTCGGCTCCTCCTCACAAAAGCTTTCCACCTTCATGCGAGCTCGCATGGTGGAAAGCTTTTGCGAGCACGCTCCCGTGATACAGCTGTGGGCATAGCCACCGACTGTATCACTCGGCCCCGCCCCCGGCGTGCCGCGTCATCCGCTGTGATTGACAGCAGTGCCAGCCAATGGCTGCGCTGCTATCAATCTGTCCAGCCTAGCCAATCAACAGCCAAGCTTGGAACCGAAGAGGATCACGTGGACGCGCGCGGGACTTTCGAGGGGTCAGGTAAGTAAAACGGGGGTTCAGGGGGGCCAGTACCGTCGGATGTTTTTTCACCTTAATGCATAGGATGCATTAAGGTGAAAAAACATTTACCTTTACAACCCCTTTAACTCTTGATCACTACCCCCTTGTGTTTAACCCCTTCCCTGCCAGTGTCATTTACACAGCAATCAGTGCATTTTTATAGCACCGATTGCTGTATAAATGACAATGGCCCCAAAATAGTGTCAAAAGTGTCCGATGTGTCCGCAATAATGTCGCAGTCAAGATAAAAATCGCAGATCGCTGCCATTGCTAGTAAAAAAAAATTATAATACAAATACATAAAAAATATCCCCTATTTTGTAGACGCTATAACTTTTGCGCAAACCAATCAGTATTCGCTTATTGCGTTTTTTGATTTTTTTTACAAAAATATGTAGAAAAAAAAGAATACGTGTCGGCCTAAACAGAGAAAGAATTTTTTTTTTATATATATATATATTTTTGGGGGATATTTATTATAGCAAAAAGTAAAAAATATTGCTTTTTTTTTTTCAAAATTGTCGCTCTATTTTTGTTTAATAGCGCAAAAAATTAAAACCGCAGAGGTGATCGAATACCACCAAACGAAAGCTCTATTTGTGGGGAAAAAAGGACGCCAATTTTGTTAGGGAGCCACGTCGCACGACCGCACAATTGTCAGTTAAAGCGACGCAGTGCCGAATCGCAAAAAATGGCCCCTGTCTTTGGCTTAAGTGGTTAAACAACGCTCAAATGTTCTGAGAGGTGATCAAATACCACCAAAAGAAAGCTCTATTTGTGTGAAGAAAATTATAAAAATGTAATCTGGGTACAGTGTTGCATTACCACGCAATTGTCATTCAAAGTGCGACAGCGCTGAAAGCTGAAAAATGGCCTGGGCAGGAAGGGGGGGGGGGTGAAAGTGCCCTGCAGGCAAGCGGTGCAGCATCTCAGTACATTCGATTAACTTGACGAATGTCATTCGAATGTCAGTGTCTGCTTTTAAAATGCAACCTAGTGGACCAAATTAAAACCGCCTACCATGTTAGGAATTCATGAATGAACGTCATTGTGGACCCCCCCCCCCACTAACTATCGCAACGGTTTCATTCTTAGCCTGAAAATATTTGAATGAAGTTCTGCTAATGGGCGGCTTTAGGCTTGCTCAACAGATTTACAAATACGTTTGGCAGGTAATGCGGTTCCCCTATATATATATATATATATATATATATATATACTCCAGCTGTCTGATCAGCAGTTTGATTGAAGTTCCTCAATTTATCATGCGGAGATAATTGCTCTCAGTCATAGTCCCCGTATCAGATCCTGCTGTCAATATACCAGTCATTCCCCCAAAAAAGTCACTACAAGACGAAATCGCTGCGTTCAGCAGATCCTGCCTCGCACCTGGACATGTTGCGTCGATTCAGCAAATGTATTTCTGTCCTGCTGTATATATAATACAGATCAGCAGATGTTCCCATTTGTGTTACAATTATCTCTTTCCTTTTTCTGCTTGAGAGTCCCGTCAACAGGAAGAGAATGGGGAAAAGTCCGAGCCGAGTTCCATCGATGGCACAGGGGACGCAGGTTTAACCACTTAAGACCCGGAAACCATTATGCAGGTTAAGGACCGGGCCCCTTTTTGCGATTCGGCACTGCGTCGCTTTAACTGACAATTGCACGGTCGTGCGGCGTGGGTCACAAACAAAATTGGCGTCCTTTTTTTCCCCCCCAAATAGAGCTTTCTTTTGGTGGTATTTGATCACCTCTGCGGTTTTTATTTTTTTTATACAATTTGGAAAAAAATTCAATATTTTTTACTTTTTGCTATAATAAATATGCCCAAAAAATATTTATTTTTTCCTCAGTTTAGGCCGATACGTATTCTTCTACCTATGTTTGGTAAAAAAAATCGCAATAAGCGTTTATCCTTTGGTTTGCGCAAAATTTATAGCGTTTACAAAATAGGGGACAGTGGTTCTCAACCCGGCGGTCGGGACCCACTGGGGGGGTCGAATGACGATTTGCCAGGGGGTCACCGAATACTGGGCTGTTCCTGAAGCCCACATCGCTCTCCCAGCCTTTTCACAGCCACTCAGCTGGGCTGTCCCTGGAGCCCGCGGCCACCAACTCAGCCTCTTCGCAGCTGCCCATTCAGTTCACGGCATGGCTGGGGGGCAGAGACTAGAAGTCAGCTGACTGGTGAGGAATGTGAAGTGGGAAGGGCTGGAGGAGACCCTATCTCCTGTTTACGACATAGGTGTCACTGCTGCGAGACACCACACAAAGTCGGAGACACAAGGAAGCCGGAGAAACTACCTGTGACTATAGTTGCCATTAGAAGTCCCCACTACAGTTCTAAGATCAGCAGATGACCTTGATCAAGAGCACCTAAGTTGGCTGATCAGAACTCTCCCCAGCACTGCCACTCATCCCACCCCCCACCCCCCCACCAGCACTGCAACTCATCCTAAAATGTACCATAGGGGTTTTAATACTGTATGAGTGGAAGGGACTCAGGAAGCACTAAATGTCGTTGGGTTAGGATTACTTGTCTTGCCTGCGAAAATAATAATACCCACGCTGCGAAAATTATTTTACTGTTAGGGGTCCCCACAACTTGGGAAATGTTATCAAGGGGTCACGACACTATACAGGTTGAGAACCACTGCTCTAGGAAGTCTTCTCCATCATGTCTTGGGATTGAAGAATGATCCATCTGAAGCTATAAACTGGGCAGAACAGGTCAGAGTGGATGATTTTAAAGGCGTCAACTGCACACTTTTATCACCATCCATCTACAATTCCAATATGATGAAAACACAAATATCATGTAGGTCAACGATGGTGAACCTGGGCACCCCAGATGTTTTGAAACTACATTTCCCATAATGCTCAACTATACTGCAGAGTGCATGAACATCATGGGATATGTAGTACCAAAACATCTAGGCTGTCAAGGTTCCCCATCACTGATCTGGGTTATACAGATATTCTGTTTTCATCAGCTGTCCTTGCAGGAGGTCTTCTCCACCATATCTTGGGATTGAATAAGGGACAATCTGGAGCCATAAACTGGACAGAGCAGGTCCAAGTGCTCTTTAGTGCTTGTTTGTCCTATCAACAAGAAGTAAATGAAGAAATCCAAGCCAAGCTCTATTACCGGCACAGGTTTAAATCACAACAACCTTCCATTTATTTCACAAGGATGAAAAGAGCCTCAATAGAGGATGAAATGCCTTTGGTTCAGGGACGATGATCATAAAGGTTAAACAGATATTCTATTTCCATCAATTGCCCTTCTAGGAGGTCCTATCCATCATATCTTGATTTGAACAATGATCCATCTGGAGCCATACACTGGACAGAGCAGGTTACAGTGGAGGGTTTAAAAGGCGTCATCACCATCCGTCAACAATTCCAATATGATGAAAGCACAGAGATCGTGAATGCTTCTGTTTTCATCATCTGTCCCTGGAGGAGGTCTTCTCCATCATGTCTTTGGATTGAAGCAATCTGGATCCATAAATTGGATGGAATAGGTCCAAGTGAATGATTTTAAGATTTCAACCTCATGCTCTTCAACAAACCCATCAACGTCTTCAATATGATGAAAACCACAAAGATCACAAAGGTCATACTTATATTCTGTTTCCATCAGTAGTCCTTGCAGGAGGTCTTCTCTATCATGTCTTTGGATTAAAGAAGAAGCAATCTGGATCCATAAACTGGATGGAATAGGTCCAAGTGAATGATATGATGGCCTTCTCCATCATATCTTGGAATTGAAGAATGATCCATCTGGAGCCATAAACTGGACAGAGCAGGTCAGAGTGGATGATTTTAAAGACATCAACCATGCGCTCTTCATCAACCCCATTATCCTCAATGTGATGAAAACCTCAAAGTACATGAAGGTTATACAGATACAGGTTGTAACGTTCAGGGGTTAACACCGTTTACGATATTCCATTCCACCAACCCACGACAGCTTATCCAAAACTCCAACAATTCAACAGAAATGATCCATTGGATTCCCCCCCCCCCCCCCCAGAAAAACGAGACACAAGCTCTGTTCTCTGGTTCCAAACGAATGAATCCTTTAATGGTAAACTCACAGGTTTTTATACAGTTAGAAGCCAAATATGGACAATGACTCAACTCCACCCACAACATGACACAATGGGTGCTCAATACACATTCCTTTAGATAATGACCTTCAGATAATCTACATGAACTAATTACTAGTCATTAACCAGACATTCTGACTCTGCGACAAGCTATTCTCACCTGATACACAATACACATTCCTTTGTAAACATGAGTCAGACGTCTGACCTTTAGAGTGTGTTAAGTCACAACACATATTATCATCAATAGAACTTCAAACAATGAAAGGTTCTTGAGAGGCAGACTTAATTAGCACAATAGACAATAGAATGCAAACACAGCAAGCTTTTATCACTACAGTCAGGTAGACTTAATTAGCACCTCAACAGTCTATGTTCCACATTGAAGGAGACACTCTATTGACCTGCTGTGTTCAGAAGTAACAACTTGTAATATTTCAAGATATCCTGCAATACCTGAATTATCATTACTGTTCCATCTCATGTAATTCATGATATCATTTCTCAGTCATCCTATGCCCCTAGTGGACATAGGATGACCCTAGACCCAAGAGTCATTAGTGAAGCTAGCACAGGAGTACCCCACATCCTTCAAAGGTCTCTGGGTATCACGGGCAATTCCGTTACACAGGTTGTACAGGTCTTCTCCATCAAATCGTAGGCTTGAAGAAGGAGCAACCTAGTGTCATGAAGTGGACAGAACAGCTCTGCATGGAAGAATTTATGGGTGCCAAGGTTAACATCTCCAATATGATGAAAACCCCACATTTTAGAATATTTCTAAACTATTTTGAGTTGAGGGAATATTTTAGTACATCATCAGTGAAAAGATGTTGCAGTATTTTCCTGAAAGACATTTTTATGTGAATGTCACGATTGTACATGTTTTGTGGTGAGTCATATTTCCAGTGATGAAATGACACAAAAAAATCCATATTCTTCGAAAATTATCCACACACATCTACTACTAGGGATGAGTTTTATGTTCGGGTCGAACGTGAGTTTGACTAGAACATTGGCTGTTCGCCCGTTTGCCGAATAGCAAACAATTTGGGGTGTTCGCAGCAAATTTAAAAGCCATGGAACACCCTTTAAAAGTCTATGGGAGACATCAAAAGTGCTAATTTTAAAGGCTAATATGCAAGTTATTGTCATAAAAAGGGTTTGGGGACCCGGGTCCTGCCCCAGGAGACATGTATCAATGCAAAAAAAAAGGTTTTAAAAACGGCTGTTTTTTTCGGGAGCAGTGATTTTAATAATGCTTAAAGTGAAACAATAAAAGTGAAATATCCCTTTAAATTTCATACCTGGGGGGTGTCTATAGTATGCCTGTAAAGTAGCGCTTATTTCCCATGTTTAGAAGAACAGTCCCTGCACAACATGACATTTCTGAAGGTAAAAAAGTGATTTAAAACTGATCGCGGCTATTCATGAATTGTCGGGTCCCGGCAATAGATCAAAGTCATTAAAAAAAAAGTCATGGGTTCCCCTTCGAACTAAAAAAAAAAAATGCGTGGGGTCCCCCCAAAATACATTACTAGACCCTTCAGGTCTGGTATGGATATTAAAGCGGAGGTTCACCCTAAAACATTTTTCTAACATTACATTGTGCTCACTTGCTACATTAACAGTAAGCGTTTTTTTTTTTGCTGTACATACCATCGTATAGCTATTTCCCCCCCGACTTCCGGGTAGTGGCTCCCGCGGGACTGGGCGTTCCTATGCAGCAGGTAAGTGAATGACGTGATGACAAAAACTTCCCCCCGTCGCATAAGGAGCGTCACGAGTTGCTGAAAGAAGCCGAAACGTCGGCTTCTTTCGGCAACTTACCTGCTAAATAGGAACGCCCAGTCCCGCGGGAGCCACTACCCGGAAGCCTGGGGGGGAAATCGCTATACGACGGTATGTACAGCAAAAAAATAAAACGCATACTGTCAATGTTGCATGTGAGCACAATGTAATGTTAGAAAAATATTTTAGGGTGAACCTCGGCTTTAAGGGAAAATCCATGCAAAAATGGCGTGGGTTCCCCTCAAAAATCCATACCAGACCCTTTTCCAGCACACAACCTGGCAGGCTGCAGGAACCATACCAGGTCACATGCCCCCTCCTGAACCATACCAGGCCACATGCCCTCAACATGGAGAGGATGTCCCCATGTTGATGTCCCCATGTTGATGGGGACAAGGGCCTCATCCTCACAACCCTTGCCTGGTGGTTGTGGGGTTCTGCTAGCCGGAGGCTTAACGGAATCTGGAAGCCCCCTTTAATTAACCCACAGGGAAACCCCCGTTGCGTCAAAGGGGGGTGGGGTCACCCGTCCACGTCACAGGTCGCCCTTCCCTTGGTTATTTAAGAGCTGTCAGAGGTTATTCGGTCAGGCGCCTCTTATGGAGGCTTTATCGTTCGTGGCGGCGGGTGCAGGTCGTAGAAGGATTACAGCGCTGGAATTTTTTTTTACATTTTTTATTAAAGGACTTGTCCCAAGCTGTGTTTTTTTTTTACCTTTTTTGTCACTTTTTTGGGTGAAATGGTAGGGGTACAATGTACTCCGTTACCAATTCACATAGGGGGGAGTCCCCTTTATTAAAGAAGGGTTCCAGATTCCGATAAGCCCCCCACCCGCAGACCCCCACAACCACTGGGCAAGGGTTGTGGGGATGAGGCCCTTGTCCCCATCAACATGGGGACATCCTACCCATGTTGAGGGCATGTGGCCTGGTATGGTTCAGGAGGGGGGGACGCTTTTCCTGTGGCCTGCCTGGTTGCGTAATCAGATAAGGGTCTGGTATGGATTTTTGGGGGGAATCCCTCGCCATTTTTTTTATTTTGGTGTGGAGTTTCCCTTAAAATCCATACCAGACCTGAAGGGCCTGGTAATGGAATTTGGGGGGACCCCTATGCCATTTGTTTTACATTTTGGAGTGGAGTTCCCCTTAAAATCCATACCAGACATGAAGGGCCTGGTAATGGAAATTGGGGGGACCCCCACGCATTTATTTTTTAATTTTTTGGGTTCGGGGTTCACCCTTAATATTCATACCAGACCCAAAGGGCCTGGTAATGGACTGGGGAGGGGAAACCCATGTCGTTTTTTTTTATGACTTTTATCTGTTTCGCCGGGACCCGACAATTCATTATAGCCGCGATCAGTTTTAAATTACTTTTTTTCCTATATAAATAGGAATAATAATAATAATATAATAGCAACGTGGCTCCGCCCTACACGTTTCGTCAAATCTGACATCTTCCTATTGGTTATCCAGCAGCAGGGTCTACTGAACACTGCAGAGGTTGATGATTTGGGGAAAATGTGACTGGCCCACTACAGCTCTGGATCACATGGTCGTGTCTTCTGACAGTGGTGCTGGCGAGGGACATAAAAGGGTGGAGGTAGATAAGTAGAAAGGTGCTCCAATAGGATTAAAACAAAGGGAGTGTGGGGGCAGTAGAAGGAATGGAAGTAGGATAAGACTTGGCCAGAGATAAGATATCAGCCACATAGGGAGTGCATTGTTTTTAGAGGGTGAGAAGACTCCTTGATTGGTATTGTAAGATGGAGCAGTAAAGCACAACCATGTACAAAAATGATTTGGAAGGATGCCGAAACGATGCTGGAACACGAAAAAGAAGCAAAAGAAGGAGAGAGAGAGACGGGGGGGGTGGGGGGAACAGAATGGTGCGGTGGTGGAGGGTTATCTCCCGATTAAATACACAATCTGGGCGGGTCGGGGGTTGGCGGTGTGCATTACAGGTCTCCTGTTTCTTGTTTTGTACACTTGTTATCTAATAACAAATTCACCTCCATGACTTGCAGGAAATTATATTTGCAATTGTCTCATCAAAAATAAATAACGCCACTCGTCCTCCTAGACTGGCCTCCTTTTATTATGGATTGCGCAGAACGCCAAGAGCTGGAAATGGCGGAGGGGGAAGAGTGGCGGCGGATAAAAGCTCCGACCCTCAGATGATCTTCCTGGAGAGGGGCAGAAAATAATATTGTCATGATTTCTTTTTCTTTATCAGTTCACATCTTGGATGGAAGATCATTTGCATTTAAATGGAACTTTTAAAACAGTTACTAAAGAGAACATTAGCAGAAGTGGAAATGCCGGCCGGGATGGAGGTAATGATGGCAGGTGAGCCGCTCTGCAAGTGGAATGGAGATTTAACCGGCGGAGAAAAATGATGGAGGAGCTAAAGAGAGTGCGATTACGCTTTACTGCGGATGGCTCTGAAGACTGAATATACATAGCAACTATCTATCTATCTATCTATCTATCTATCTATCTATCTATCTATCTATCTATCTATCTATCTATCTATCTATCTATCCATTTATTATTTATCTCTCTATCTATCTAGTATATTTCTATCTATCTATCTACTCATTTATTATCTATCTATCCATTTATTTATTGTTTATCGCTCTATCTATCCAGTATCTATCTATCTATCTATCTATCTATCTATCTATCTATCTATGTACTCATTTATTATCTATCTATCTCTCTATCTATCTATCTATCTATCTATGTACTCATTTATTATCTATCTATCTATTTATCTATCCGTCTATCTATCTATCTATCTATCTATCTATCTATCTATCTATCTATCTATCTATCTATCTATCTATCCATTTATTTATTATTTACCTCTCTATCTATCCAGTATCTTTCTATCTATCTATCTGTCTATCTATGTACTCATTTAGGGCCAGATTCACGTAGATAAGCGGCGACGTAACGTATCGTAGATACGTTACACCGCCGCAATTTTTCATCGGAAGTGCCTGATTCACCAAGCACTTGCGATGAAAACCTACGCCGGCGGCCTCCGGCGCTAGGCGGGCCAATTTAAATGGGCGTGTGCCATTTAAATTAGGCACGCTCCCGCGCCGGACCTACCGCGCATGCTCCGTTTCCGAACTCCCGCCGTGCTTTGTGCGAAGTGACGTCATTTTTTCGAACGGCGACGCAAACGACATTATTTTTTAAATTTCGACGCGGGAACGACGGCCATACTTTATACAGCACATACGTGTGCTGTGTAAAGTTAGGGCACCCAAAACGACGACTAAATTTGCGACGGGAAACTAGACTAGCAGCGACGTAGCGAACGCGAACAACCGTCGTGGATCGCCGTAACTCCTAATTTGCATACCCGACGCTGGTTTGCGACGCAAACTCCCCCCAGCGACGGCCGCGGTATTGCATCCTAAGATCCGACAGTGTAAAACAATTACATCTTAGGCTGCATTCACACCTGAGCGACAAAACGCCCGACGCCGGACGCTTCTGCCGCTAGAGGGGAGAATTCCCATTGCTGTCTATGGAGATGGTTCACATCTCATAGACGCCGAACGCCTGTCGCCTGAAAAAAAGTCCCGGACCCTTTTTTTCAGGCGACATTGGCGTTTGCCCATTGACAGCAATGGGGAGACTTTGAAAAAAAAAAAAAATTGAAAGTTTCACACTCGCGGCAAATTTTTTTTTACCAATATGTAAAAGAATACGTATCGGCCTAAAGTGAGGACATTTTTTTTTTTGTATATTTTTTGGGGGATATTTATTACAGCAAAAAGTTAAAAATATTGTTTTTTTTTATTCAAAATTGTTGTTGTTTTTTTTATTTATAGCGCAAAAAATAAAAGCTGCAGAGGTGATCAAATACCACCAAAAGAAAGCTCTATTTGTGGGGAAAAAAGGACGCCAATTTTGTTTGGGAGCCACATCGCACGGCCGCAAAATTGTCAGTTAAAGCGACGCAGTGCCGAATCGCAAAAAAAAAATGGCCCGATCATTGGGCAGCCAAATCCTCCGGGGGTGAAGTGGTTAAGGTCTGTGAATAATTCACTTACAAAGTCTTTTTGCCCTCGGTAAATAAACCCGTGGATATGAAATAACACCGTGTGCCAAATTGGTTATTTTGTTTAAATAACACGACTTGAAATAATGCGCAGAGCTGTCGGAACGCAGAGAGAAGTGGCGGCGCGTAAGGCGTGAAGGTGATGCTTCCCGCGCTGTACAGCATTGCACTGCATACATTTTCCCTGAGATCCGATACGCACTTACACCTGTGTTCTGCCACAGCTTATTCCGTATACGGCGCCCTTATTTATTTCCCGTATTTATATAGGACTGACTTTACACACAGCCTTACAAGAAACCATTTACATTCACCACCTCATTCACTTCTCTAAGGTGACAGTGACGTGCGTGCAACTCAAATGTCGCACTTCCCATTATCTTAGTATGAATGCGTTTCTTCTCAAAGGGTCACCTCATGTAAGTCCCTGGAAAAAAAGGTCAGGGTTGGCTCTTGCAGATGTAAAGACTTTCAATGTTTACAGCTTTTTTTATTTATTGAGGATTTACAAAGATTTTTCTTTTTTTTTTTTGTTAATTCTTATATTTTTTTTTATATTGAGGATTAACAAAGATTTTTATTTTTTGTTAATTCTTACATTCTTTTTTTTCTTATATTGAGGATTAACAAAGATTTATTTTTTATTAATTCTTACATTCTTTTTTTTTTTATAATTGAGGATTAATAAAGATTTTTTTTTTTTTATTCTTAATTCTTACATTCTTTTTTTTTTCATATCGAGAATTATCAAAGATTTAATTTTTTTTGTTAATTCTTAGAAAGATTTTTTTTTCAGTCTTACACTTTTCCCATTTATTTGTAAAAATGTTGAAAATCATTTATAATGTTCCTTCCACTTCACAATTATGTGCCACTTTGTCTATCACATAAAATCCCAATAAAATACATTTATGTTTTTGGTTGTAACATGACAACATGTGGAAATTCTTTTTCAAGGCACTGTATCTGTCTGTCTGTCTGTCTGTCTGTCTGTCTGTCTGTCTGTCTGTCTGTCTGTCTGTCTGTCTATCTATCTATCTATCTATCTATCTATGGGCCATATTCTGAGTAAATCTCCGCCAGCTTCGCTTAGGGCACTTACACTCCGCTGTCCCAACTTACTGGAGCAGGTGTTGTATTCCCCAACCACTTGCTCCATAAGTTGGGACAGCGGAGTGTAAGTGTCCCGGCGTAGCCTGGCGGATCTCCAAGGGGGCGGCTTCTATTCAAATGAAGCGCGCCCCCGATGCAAAAGAACTGGGCATGCGCCGGGCTGCAAAAAGCCCAGTGCGCATGCTCCAGTTCTCGGCGGAAAACGTCAATGACGCCGACGTGTGCGTCATTGACGTAAAGTCGTATTCAAGAACGACTTACGTAAACGACGTATCCGACGAAAAAACACGACGGGGACCCGACGCCATCCGTAACATGGCCTACGCGAGACTTGCGGAAACTTACCCCTCATATAGCAGGGGTAAGTTTCCGCTTACGCAAACGACGTTAGCGACGGTTACGCGACGCGAACTCGTTCGTGAATCGGCGTAGAAGGATCATTTGCATACGCAAATGACTCCTTCACTTAAATGCCATCTAGCGGCGGCCGGCGTCATTGCATTTAAGATCCGCCAGTGTAAGTGACTTACAGATGGCGGATCTTAAGTGTATCTATGCAAAACTGATTCTGAGAATCAGGAGCATAGATACACGGGTCAAAAAAGGGAGTTACGATGGAGTATCCTGAGTTACTCCATCGTAACTTTACTCAGAATATGGCCCATTCTATCTATCTATCTTTCTGTCTGTCTGTCTGTCTGTCTATCTATCTATCTATCTATCTATGGGCCAGATTCACGTAGGGGCCTGATTCACCAAGCACTTGCGATGAAAACTTACGCCGGCGGCCTCCGGCGCAAGGCGGGCCAATTCAAATGGGCGTGTGCCATTTAAATTAGGCGCGCTCCCGCGCCGGACCTACTGCACATGCTCAGTTTCGTAATTCCCGTCGTGCTTTGCGCGCCGTGACGTAATTTTTTCGAACGGCGACGCGCGTATCGTAATTCCGTATTCCCGGACGGCTTACGCAAACGACGTTCATTTTTAAATTTCGGCCATACTTTATACAGCAATACGATTGCTGTGTAAAGTTAAGGCACCAAAAACGACGACTAACTTTGCGACGGGAAACTAGACTAGCGGCGACGTAGCGAACGCGAAAATCCGTCGTGAATCGCCGTAACTCCTAATTTGCATACCCGACGCTGGTTTACGACGCAAACTCCCCCCAGCGGCGGCCCCGGTACTGCATCCTAAGATCCGACAGTGTAAAACAATTACACCTGTCGGATCTTATGGATATCTATGCGTAACTGATTCTATGAATCAGTCGCATAGATAGAACAACAGATACGACGGCGTATCAGGAGAAACGCCGTCATATCTGCTCTGTGAATCTGGCCCTATCTATCTATCTATCTATCTATCTATCTATCTATCTATCTATCTATCTATCTATCTGTCACAAAAAAATCGCTGATCGCCGCCATTAGTAGTAAAAAAATTATAATTGATAAAAATGCAATAAAACTACACCCTATTTTGTAAACGCTATAAATTTTGCGCAAACCAATCGATAAACGCTTATTGCGATTTTTTTTACCAAAAGTATGTAGAAGAATACGTATCGGCCTAAACTGAGGAAAAAAATGTTTTTTTATATATTTTTGGGGATATTTATTATAGCAAAAAGTAAAAAATATTGCATTTTTTTCAAAATTGTCGCTCTATTTTTGTTTATAGCGCAAAAAATAAAAACCGCAGAGGTGATCAAATACCACCAAAAGAAAGCTCTATTTGTGGGGAAAAAAGCACGCCAATTTTGTTTGGGAGCCACGTCGCACGACCGCGCAATTGTCAGTTAAAGCGACGCAGTGCCGAATCGCAAAAACTGGCCAGTATCTTTAGCTGCCTGGTTAATACTGCGTTAAATAAAGAATGCAAAACTAACGCAAAGTTGAATAAGCCTCCCGAAATTGATTGGTGATGTGGTCATAAAAAAAAAAAAAGAAGAAAAAAAAATAAAAAATAAAGAATGCAACATTTTTTAGAAAATTCACGTACAGTACTAAGCAACCAGCCTTGAAATTCAGAAAACACGGTTCAGATCCCGCATTCGCCGCCCAACAACATTTCTTCTAAAAGTCGCATTGAAAGGAACTCATTAAGTCAGCCAGGTGCATTTTTTTTATAAGTAGGTTACAGGGTTTCCGAAGTCTGGAAGAAAGAGGGCCCTTTAATCTTGACTATGGCTAATTAAAGCCGACATCTTCTCCGCTCATTATGCTTCCCGTTGCTGTGCAAAGCGAGGAAGAGTCTCCGCGAGGGTGACGTTCCCCGTGTCGCAGCATGACATAACTGGGTTTGTCCTCTTGGTAATCGCCTTCGCCCCGAAGAAGAACTTCAATTTCCCGCAGGTGAGCCGCCTGGATCTAGAAATTCAGGTCATTGTATTGTAGAGGGAACTCTCCCGGGTGGATTCCAAGGCAGACGTCAATACGGCTTCTACTCGGTCAATGCCGTAACCGACGGGCAATCAAGGAAACGTGCCGTGCTGATACAAGGAACCCATACAGGCATTAACTGAACAGCCCACATAACAAAACCTCATTATCATTTGAAAAAAATTATAATTTTGATTCATTAACCACTTCAGCTCTGGAAAGGATTAACAGTGGAACCTCGGATTACGAGCATAATCCGTTCCAGGAGAACGCTCGTCATCCAAAGTACTCGCATATCAAAGCGAATTTCCCCATTGAAGTCAATGGAAACAAAAATAATTTGTTCCGCATTGACTTCAATGTCATGCAATACTACATGCGGCCAGAGGCGAGGGGGGCGCCGGAGAGCCTCAGGCCTCGTACACATGACCGAGATTCTCGGCAAAAAACAGCAAGAAACTTGCTGTTTTTTTTTTTTTTGCCGAGGAAACCGGTCGTGTGTACACTTTTCGACGAGGAAACTGTCGAGGATCTCGTTGAGCCAAAAAGAGAGCATGCCTTATTTCTTCTCGATTTGAATGGGGAAATTTGGCTCGCCGAGATCCTCGACAGCCTAACAAGGAACTCGACGAGCAAAACGATGTGTTTCGCCCGTCGAGTTTCTCGGTCGTGTGTACGAGGCTTCAGAAATGGGCGGAAAGGCCCCCGAGGACAGTTCGGCCTTACCGTGGTTTGCCGAGGTCAGCCGAACTGACTTCCGTGCTTTTTCAAATGCCCATTTGGCTCCCCCCCCACCTCAGGCAAAACGCGGTTCTGCACACCGCTTTGGCCTGAATCCTGCTCGTTTCGCGAGACAACACTCCCAAACCGAGTTAGGATTTTTAGAAATACAGTGCTCGTATTGAGAAACGCTCGTTAACCGCGTTACTCGCAATCCGAGGTTCCACTGTACCCACTTCCTGACCCGGCGATTTTTAGCGCTACAGCACTGCGTTGCTTTAACTGACAATTGCGCATCGTGCGACGCTGTACCCAAACTAAATTGATGTCCTTTTTTCCCACAAATAGAGCTTTCTTTTGGTGGTATTTGATCACCTCTGTGTTTTTTTTTGCACTATAAACAAAAAAAGCCATTGTCCAGTGTTAGTGGATGACCAGGTGCATAATTTTGCGTGATCTTGTGTCCTACCCCGCCCCAGAACTAGAATTGAGACAATGGTGAATCCCAGCCAGGCCCGTCGCTACAGGACAGGCAAAAAAAACAATTGCTTGGGGCCCCGAGCTGGCCTGGGGCCCCCAACTTCCCCTTTTCAGGCTGTAGCGTGGCCGAGCTCCTCTTCCTGCCTCCTGGAGTCCTGTCAGTCCGGCTGGGTACCGCGCGTGGTACAGGAGATTCAGTTTCCTGTTCCCGACCCGACTGACAGGAAGTGCACACTGAGTGCTTACTTCCTTTCAGTCCAGCCAGGAACACAGGAAACTGAATCTCCTGTACCGCACGGTTCCTGGCTTAGCCCGGGCACTATCTGATTGGGAACTGGGGACCCATAATGATAAAACACCTGACTGACAGGAGAAAGTGGAGCCCGGCCACGCTACAGCGACAGCCTACAGGGAAGAAGGGGAGGGGAGAATAGAAAAACATAGGGACTAGGGAGGGGGGGGAGTAAGAACATGGGTGTAAAAATTAGTGTAGCGCTAACGTAGGCTTTGCGTGCGGGGGGGGTGCTTGGGGGCCCCCATTTTGCTTGGGGCCCCCAAATTCCTTTAAACGGCCCTGATCCCAGCGACATACAACAGCCATCCTGACAGGTCCCCTCCAATGGAAGTTAGGAGGACTCTATGGGCCAGATCCACGTACATACGCCGCCGTAACTTAGAAAGGCGAGTACTGTATTCACAAAGAAGTTACGCCTTTAGTTACGGCGGCGTAGCGTATATCGGGCAGCGTAAGCTGGTTGGGGGCGTGTTCTATGCTAACTAATCGTGACCCCACGTATTTGAAGTTTTTTACGAACGGCGCATGCGCCGTCCGTGAAAGAATCCCAGTGCGCATGCTCCAAATTACGCCGCAAATCGTCAATGCTTTAGACGTGAACGTAACTTACGCGCAGCCCTATTCGCGAACGACTTACGCAAACAAAGTAAAACGTAAAAAATTCGACAGTGGCCCAACGTCCATACTTAACATTCCGTACACCTCATATAGCAGGGATAACTTTAAAAAGCCTTAGGTAAACAACGTTAAAAAATGCGCCGGGCGGACGTACGTTTGTGAATCGGCGTATCTACCTAATTTGCATATTCCTTGCGTAAATCTAAGGAAGCGCCACCTAGCGGCCAGCGTAAATATGCAACTAAGATACGACGGCGTAAGAGGCTTACGCCAGTCGGATCTTAGCAAAATTCCGGCGAATCTTGTTTTCTGAATACAGAAAAAAGATACGCCGGAGCATCCTAGAAGTTACATGGCGTATCAATAGATACGCCAGCGTAACTTCTTTGTGGATCTGGGCCTATGACTTTAGCCCAATGTCAGTGCTGCTCTGACCTGCCGCTCGTAGTTTCTCTTTCACTACTGAAATGCCAAAAGACGTTTTTTTCAAATTACCACCCTCCATTTTCGTGATTAGGAGACGTACGAAATAATTAGCGCGCACGCCGTTCCAGACATCGGCTTGTAAAACAGTTTATATTCCCTGTATAAAATTTCTGATTAATGTAAGCTCCAAATAGCTTGTACATTTACGGCCCACAAAATCACACTTCATGACGCTTCACGCTTGGTTTGCCTGATATTTGGCAAACAAAACTGGCCGCAATTCCTCGAATTAAAAACACAGAGATCGCGTTATGTGCGATCGGTGCCAACTACAATAGTCAGTGTAATTTGGAGCGGTTGGCCGTTATTTATACAAGTCAAATGACCTTACAGGCTTTTGCCGAAACTGGAGCTGAGAACGCTTAATGGCGATACGCAGGTTAAGGCGGGGTTATGGGTTATACATAGGGGGAAAAAAAAGCATTACGGAATTTGTTTTTCCACGGCAGGTTAGCGTCTTATAAACCGGCTGCTCATTAGATCTGGACATCGCGCTGCTTCTATGCAGAATATTTCCTCAAAGTGAATTTGGAGTCTCCAATCATTTCACTGGGGTTCAGGCCCACCGCGACAAGGCAAGCAAACCAAGCAATTGCTTGGGGCCCCGAGCAGGGCCCTTACCGCGCTTCCTATAAATGAAAAAAAAAATGGAAGTGGCTGATATGTTCTCTGTTAGATCCGGCACCTCATCCCTCATCCCTAAACAATAGGTTTTGCTTCCTATAAATGTTGCAGCCGTCTGAGCGCTCTATAGAGATCCTCAGGCGGTTGTGGCACTGCTGCCTCTCTTGTCACTTCTTTCCTTTCCCTGTAGCGTGGCCAAGCTCCTGTTCCTTCCTCCTGTCAGTCCGGCCGGGGGCACCGCGCGGTACAGGAGATTCAGTTTCCTGTTCCCGGACAGACTGACAGGAAGTGCACACTGAGTGCTCACTTCCTGTCAGTCCAGCCGGGAACAGGAAACTGAATCTCCTGCCCTGGCCCATCGGAACAGGACAGGCAAAACAAGCAAATGCTTGAGGCCCCCGAGCTGGCCTGGGGCCCCAGCAGAGCGCCAGAGCTACCTATAAATGCTGCAGCAGAAGCATGGCCGAGCTCCTTTCCTAATTCCTCCTGCAGTTCGGCCGGGTACCGTAACCGCGTGGTACAGGAGATTCAGCTTCCTGTTCCCGGCCGGACTGACAGGAAGTGCACACACACAGTGCTCACTTACTTTCAGTCTGGTCGGGAAAAGCAAACTGAATCTTCTGCAGCGCAGTATGCGGTAAGGGGGGGTAAAAAGAACATGGGGGGGAGCCGGGGAGGCAGTCAGAAGAAGTACTAGCTGACGTTTCGCAGCAGCAGCTGTATGCAACGGAATGCGGTAGGGAGGGGGGCAGCAGCTGTATGCAGCGGTATGCGGTAGGGAGGGAGGGGGGGTTAAAAAGAACATGGGGGGAGGCAGTCAGAAGAACCCCCTCCCCCGCTTCTTGCTTGGGGCCCCCAAATTCCTTCAAATGGCCCTGCTCCTGCCGCGCGGTACGGTGTGGGGGGGGTTAGGGTGACCACATTTCCAAACTACCATTCAGGGACACCCCTCCTTTCCCAAAAATCAGCTTGTGGTGTAACAAATCACAGCACAGTGATTGGACACAAGAGGCGGGATTTATGATTTCTCCAATCACAAGCAGGGGGCGGGGATTGTGGCCTTTTTTTGGGGGCATCAGATTGGCCCGGGGGGGGGGGGGGGGGTCTGTGTCAGTTTCATTCTGGGACACTGTATTGTCCTGGAATGAATGTGCCCGGGACAGACCTGCAAATCCGGGACACGTGGTCACCCTAGGGCGGGGTAAAAAGAACATAGGAAGGGGGGTAAAAAGAACATGGGGGAGTAAAAAAAACATAAGGAGGGGGAGGGAGTAAAAAAAACATGGGGGGGGGGTAAAAAGATCATAGGGAGGGGAGAAGGGAGTAAGAAGGACACAGGGAGGGGGGAGTAAAAAAAAACCTAGGGATGGGCTTTAGGCTTTGCGTGCGTGCTGGGGGGGGGGATTGGGGGGCCTCCATGTCCATTTTGCTAGGGGCCCCCAAATTTACCATTCCTAAATAACCCCCCCATATGTCCAGAATGCTTTCTCTCTTTAGATTCCACAATGACAAGGGTTTCAGCAACTCTCATCAAGCCAAATCACCCCAATAACGATGCAGACAAAACAGGGGAGAGATTTATTCCCTGTCTTTTCATTTCATTTCTTTTCATTTCATCTTTCATTGCTTGTAAACTGTTGTGTGCCATTCAAAACCTCACTACGATCATTGAGCTCCAAGGATCCATAGGAAACAAACCCCAGTCTGTGTGGTTCCTCTCCAAGTCTGGCTCCGCACGCCAGCTCCAGTACAGAACACCCGGCACACAGACTCCATCCTTCATAAGATACCATTGTAGGTCCAGTTTACTACTGTTTTTTTTTTTCACTTGGTTGTCAGTTAAGCCCCTGATGAAGGGGGTACTTAGACCCCTGAAACACGTTGGCTATTTCTTAAATTTTACCCCTGACCTTTAAAGAGGAAGTAAACCCTCTTAAAAAAATTCTGGAAAAAAAAAACTGCAAGAAAAAGGCATAATGACTGAGCTAGTATGCATAGCGAGAGAGAGAGACTTGTAAAGCGCAACACATGCGAACTGAATCGCCTCTGGGCGCTGTATCCATTTCATGGGTAAGGAACCCCTTGACCTCAGAAGAGATGGGTTTTAATCTTTCTCCTGAAGGCCAAGTGGTTCTCCTCCAGTCGGATGGTGGTTGGTAGTGCATTCCACAGCCGAGGTCCCTGGACATAGCATACTAGCTCATTACGTATTACTTACCTGAGATCGAAGCCCCCGCAGCGTTGCTCATTCCTCTCCTCCATTTCCGCCATCTTTCCCCAAGTGTCTCCCTCGTATCGCGGCTCCGGCGCTGTGACTGGCCGGAGCCGCGCGGGTACCGCCACTAACGGCATGAACGCCTCAGTGCATCTGCGCGCCGTTGTTTACGGCGCATGCACCGTAGACATCGGCGCATGTCTTTTGGAAATATCTCCTAAACCGTGGGACCAATGATATCACTGGTTGCTAAGGAGATGGCAGGTGACGGCACCCGCTGCTGCCTTATCAATTTTAGAAAGCAGAAATAGGAAGCTGTCACATATACAGTGCCTTGCAAAAGTATTCACCCCCCCCCCCCCCCCCTTGGCATTTTACGTGTTTTGTTGCCTCACAACCTGGAATTAATATGGATTGTTTGAGGATTTGAATAATTTAATTTACAGAACACGCCCACAACTTTGAAGATTTTTTTTTTTTTGTTATTGTGAAGCAAACAACAAATTGGACAAAATAACAGAAAAAGTCAATGTGCATAACTATTCACCCCCCTAAAGTCAATACTTTGTAGAGACACCTTTTGCGGCTATCGCAGCTCCAAGTCACTTTGGATAAGTCTCTATGATCAGTCTCTATGGGCCAGATTCACAGAGCAGATATGACGGCGTATCTCCTGATACGCCGTCGTATCTGTTGTTCTATCTATGCGACTGATTTATAGAATCAGTTACGCATAGATAGCCATAAGATCCGACAGGTGTAATTGTTTTACACTGTCGGATCTTAGGATGCAATACCGCGGCCGCCGCTGGGGGGAGTTCGCGTTGTAAACCAGCGTCGGGTATGCAAATTAGGAGTTACGGCGACTCCCGACGGATTTTCGCGTTCGCTACGTCGCCGCTAGTCTAGTTTCCCGTCGCAAAGTTAGTCGTTTTTTTTTGTACCCTAACTTTAGACAGCAAACGTATTGCTGTGTAAAGTATGGCCGTCGTTCCCGCGTCGAAGTTTAAAAAATAACGTCGTTTGCGTAAGCCGCCCGGGAATACGGGATTACGCTACGCGCGTCACCGTTCGAAAAAATTACGTCACGGCGCGCAAAGCACGGCGGGAGTTCGGAAACGGAGCTTGCGTGGTAGGTCCGGCGCGGGAGCGTGCCTAATTTAAATGGCACACGCCCATTTAAATTGGCCCGCCTTGCGCCGGAGGCCGCCGGCGGAGGATTTCATCGCAAGTGCTTGGTGAATCAGGCACTTGCGATGAAAACTTGCGGCGGTGTAACGTATCTACGATACGTTACGCCGCCGCAGTTATATGTGAATCTGGCCCTATGATCTTGCCACATCTTACCTCTGGGATCTTTGCCCGTTCCTCCTCCTTGCAAATTATCAGGTTTTTATTTCTGAAAAATAGCTTTATGTATTTATTTTTCTAATTTTACTTCACCAACTTAGATTATTGTGTTCTGATCCATCACATATAATTCAGATTGAAAAAAAAACATTGAACTAAACTCTGTAATGTAACAAAATAGGTAAAAAGCCAAGGGGGGGGGGGGGTGAATACTTTTGCAAGGCACTGTAGCTGTGGGGGGAAAGCACATTCCATTCCTGACTAATAGGCTGTAAGAAAGATGTTTAGAAGATCTTGGGGATTTTTTTAATTTTTTTATTTATTTCTATTTTTTTTAAAACCATTTATTACATTTTTTTCATTGTCAGTGCTTCAGTGCTATTTTTTTTTTTTGTCAATTCCCTTGAAAAGAAAGCACACAATGGAATAAAAAGCCTTTATTACATTCGTAAGTAATTTTACAATTCTTTATGCCAGAATCATAATTTAGGTGTCATTTTAAATGGAACAAGATGATCAAATAAAATGTATTATTTTTTTTTCTACAGTAACAGCGTTTGTCATTTTTACCAACATTTATCAAGGGAAAAAATAGATTTGTTGTAAAAATTTGTCTATGATTGCATTAAAAATGAAAATCATTTTTGCAACACAATTTCATTGTAGGAAAGACTTGTTTGAAAAAAAAAAAAAAGTAATATATATTATTTTATTATCTTAAGTAATGATAATATACACCCATAGGAGAAATGTAAAATTTGTTCTCATCCAAAAGAGGTAAAAAGAGTAAAAAAATAATAAAGGTTAAAAGTAACACCGTACACCCTCCCCATCCCACAGGTCCCCACTCTACCTACCAGTGAAGGCTGGTGCTCCATATTTTGTGTGTGTGTGGGGGGGGCTAGCAAACCAATGCCAACGCCATTTTATATATTTTTTTGCTTTTTAGCACTACGCTACCTTAATTGGTAATTTTTTCGGTCAATTCATTTTTATTCTATTAACCACTTAAGACCCAGACCAATATGCAGGTAAAGGACCAGGCCCCTTTTTTGCGATTCAGCACTGCGTCGCTTTTACTGACAATTGCGCGGTCGTGCGACGCGGCTCCCAAACAAAATTGGCATCCTTTTTTCCCCACAAATAGAGCTTTCTTTTGGTGGTATTTGATCACCTCTGCGGTTTTTATTTTTTTGCGCTATAAACAAAAAAAGAGCGAAAATTTTGAAAAAAATTCAATATTTTTTACTTTTTACTATAATAAATATCCCCCAAAAATATATATAAAAAAACATATTTTTTCCTCAGTTTAGGCCGATTCTTCTACCTATTTTTGGTAAAAAAATCGCAAAAAGGGTTTATCGATTGGTTTGCGCAAAATTTATAGTGTTTACAAAATAGGGGATAGTTTTATTGCATTTTTATTAATAATTTTTTTTACTACTAATGGCGGCGATCAGCGTTTTTTTTTCCGTGACTGCGACATTATGGCGGACACATCGGACAATTTTGACACATTTTTGGGACCATTGTCATTTTCACAGCAAAAAATGCTATAAAAATGCACTGTTTACTGTGAAAATGACAATGGCAGTTTGGGAGTTAACCACTAGGGGGCGCTGAAGGGGTTAAGTGTGACCTCATATGTGTTTCTAACTGCAGGGGGGCGGGGCTGGACGTGTGACGTCATTGATCGCCTTTCCCCATATAAGGGAACACACGATCAATGGCAGCGCCACAGTGAAGAACGGGGAAGGTGTGTTTACACACAGCTCTCCCCGTTCTTCAGCTCCAGGGACCGATTGCGGGACTCCGTCGGCAATTGGGTCAGCCGGTCCCGCGGTCACGGAGCTTCGTACAGGTACGTGATTGTGCCCAGCCGTGCCATTCTGCCGACGTATATTGGCGTTAGACGGTCCTTAAGTGGTTAATGAGCAATTGGAAAGGAATTGATCCATCCGAATTACAGTTTTCTAATCCAAATTACAGTTTTCTAATCCAATCAGTTGATTCTTTTGTGTTGGGGGCTGGATGGATCACAGGCACGGCGTAAATCCCACAGAGTAAGTCAAACGACTTTCCAAATTACGAATCGTTATCACTTTTATATATACATACATAAATAACGAATTCTTCAATCTGAAAACAAAACCATTAAAGCAGTGGTAGCTGGTGGTATATATGTATATTTTTTTTGGGGGGGAGGGTAAACAATCCTGTAGCCACCCTCTCTTGTTTGCTCTCGGGGTAGTTTAGGGCCTACGCTTTCCCCGACTTGTTCATTCCCCGACTTGTTCATTCCCCGACATAGTGGGGGTGTGTCAGCCACGCCCTGTGACCTTTGACCTCTGAGAACCCGCCTTCTGACCTTTGACCTTTGGGGGAGGTCCCTGTTCCAATTCCTGAGTCCTAGCCATATTATTCAATGGGAAACCTTAACCCTAACCCCCTAACCTAACCCCTAACCCTAACCCCCTAACCCACTAACCCTAACCCCTAACCCTGACCCTGACCCTAACCCCTAACCCTAAGCCAAACCCTAACACTAACCCTAAGCCAAACCCTAAACTGAACCCTAACCCTAGCTGAACTTTGACCTTTAACCCTAAGTGCATCTCCACCTAGTGATTCTCCCCACCCTAAACCCCTACCTTTCCCAGATCCCGCTCGGTTTGTTGGAAAAAAAACATAAGTGCATCTCCACTTAGTAACTCTCCCCACCCAAAACCCCTACCTTTCCCAGAACCTGCTCGGTTTGTCGGAGAAAGGGGGAAAATTTTTTTTTTAGGCTCGCTCGCTTCTCTCGCCGTGGTAGAGGTAACCCAAGTGGAAACTCATAGGACGCGTGGCTGACTCGCTTCGCTCGGCAGCTTTATAAAAAACATTTGCGTCAAGCGCGCGCAAGAAGCTTTCCCCGACTTGTTCATTCCCCGACTTGTTCATTCCCCGACTTAGTTGGGGTAGGCGGTACACTTTGAGGGTGGTGGGTCAGCAACGCCCTGTGACCTTTGACCTCTGGGAACCTGCCTTCTGACCTTTGACCTTTGGGGGGGGTCCCTGTTCCAATTCCTGAGTCCTCGCCATATTCTTCAATGGGAAACCCTAACCCCTAACCCTAACCCTAAACCCCTAACCCTAACCCCTACCCTAAACCCCTAACCCTAACCCCTAAGCCGAACCCTAACCTGAACCCTAACCCTAGCTGGCCTTTGACCTTTAACCCTAAGTGCATCTCCACTTAGTGATTCTCCCCACCCTAAACCCCTACCTTTCCCAGATCCCGCTCGGTTTGTTGGAAAAAAACATAAGTGCATCTCCACTTAGTAACTCTCCCCACCTAAAACCCCTACCTTTCCCAGAACCCGCTCGGCTTCGCTCGCCATGGTAGAGGTAACCCAAGTGGAAAGAGTAGAGGTAACCCAAGTGGCTGACTCGCTTCGCTCGGCAGCTTTATAAAAAACATTTGCGCGAAGCGCAAATGCGCACGCGAAGCGCGCGCAAGACGCTTTCCCCGACTTGTTCATTCCCCGACTTAGTTGGGGTAGGCGGTACACTTTGAGGGTGGTGGGTCAGCCACGCCCTGTGACCTTTGACCTCTGGGAACCCGCCTTCTGACCTTTGGGGGAGGTCCCTGTTCCAATTCCTGAGATGGGATTTGAAGTGCACACGACCGCATCTAATGTACATTGCTCGTTCCAAAACAAACAGAGGTAAAGGGGAAACGGAGAGGTTCAGAAGCTCATGTGTAAGGAAGGGCGAACGTGAGTTCGGACCGAACATTGGACTGTTCTTATGTTTGCCAAACACCCAAATTTGCGGGGTATTTACCCCGATGAACAACCTGCAATGCACTGAGAGCGCGGGTGTTACAATGTGTTTTAAAGCTCACCACAATGCACCAAAGCACACGTAAAATGCATAAAAACGCACGTAAAAATCTTTTAAACGTAGAGGTGTGAATGGGCCCTTAGGGGTTTATATTGGTATGACAATTGTTTTTAATGACAGGTTCACTTTAACAGCAGTCTACAATATAATGTAATAAAAAAATATTAAAAAAAAGGAACAGCAACCACAAAGAATGGCAGTAACTTGGAGCCGGGCGAAGGCGTTCTGACAAAGGAACGGCGAAAAATGTTTACTCAAGCTGATACAAAAGTTTATAAGCAGTTTTTTGTGTTATTCTTTCTCTGAGCGGTTTATGTGGTTAAGTCAACTTGCGGCGCTCTCCTCAGATCCCGGAGACTCCGGCTATTATTATACCTCAATACAATAAACACATTTAGGAAAAAAAACAAAAACAATAGGGAACCAAATATTTGCCGAGTGCCGGCGAAAAGCAAATGTCTGCCACCCCCAGGGGGGGTCTGTCGGAGGAGAAATGCAAATAATCGGCGCGCTTTGTTGCTGGCGTGCTTGTCAACACGTATCTATCTGTACAGCGTTCATCTTTATTTAAACTGTTTTGATGTGCAAAATTAATGACGGTTCTGTTAATCTTCAATTTATTTATTTGTGTCGGGATAGTTCGGAGTTACGTCTTAATCTCTTATTGGTTTAGGTAAGTCATGCATACAGAAAAATTATACATTTCACAACCGGTATGTAAGCTCCGTGAGCTGGACCCTCCTATTCCTTCTTCTTGTAAAGCGCTGTGCAAACTGTTGGCGCTGTATAAATTATCATTTGGGCCAAATGTCGCAAATACATGGACGTTAAACGCGGCACATTGCAGTGAAATCCCAGAGGTGAGATGCTCCTTGACATGTGCAATTCTTTTTGGTTCCGAATTCGTTTTTTAACGAACTTCTACAAGTTCTTTAATTTGGAAATATCCGAATTAACGAAAACCAGTTTAACCAATTTCTCCAAATACTTGTGTAGCGCCTGGCTACTTTCATAGCCGGTGCTGCTGTGAATTTAGAGGGTGGTCAGAGATAGACATGTGCAATTCGTTTAGTTTATAATTCGTTTTTTAACGGAAATTCGGAAATTCGTTAATTCCGAATTTTCGTATTAACAATATTTTTTGAATTTCCAGAATTTCCGAAAAAATAAAAAAAACGAAAATAACACAAACGAAAAAAACTAATTTTTTGGCAGTGCACATGTCTAGTCAGAGAGTTAGTTACCTCTGACCGTGTTTATTTGGCCAAATTGAGGGCCTCTGTTCCAGCTTTGGCTGTACTGTGTGTGCACACTGTCGTTGTCTGGGGAGTTGGTTCCACCCCAGACCAACAGGTGGCAGCAGTAGAGTCAGGGTAGTGTGGATATTTCTCCTCGGCAGCAAATCAGGAGGGTTGATGGCCTCACTGTGCATGCTGGGGAGGGGTATTTATTGGTTCGGGCGTCTTCACTGCCATCCGCCTGGGCAGTCGTCCCACCACCCCCGTGTGTGGTCCTCCTGGCCGGGGTGTGTGTGTTTCAGTGTTCCTGGCTCCGGGACCACGTTGGTCCAGAGCAAATAATCTACCTTGTAGGCTCAGTGGGTAGACTGAGTCTGCGGTTGCAGAGTTCTCATGTGCTGTCCGTCCCGATGAAGAACCTGTCTGAGGGAATACCGAGCACGAGGCTGGTGTCTCAGGAGAGGCCTACTGCTTCATCGAAGGACACATCGTTTCTGAGAGGCTGGACGATGGTCGCCTATCAGTGCCGAGAATACTAAAGTTGTTCAAGGGAGATCCGGGTGCTAAATCCAGTGTTGAGAAGGATTTTGGACCGAGAATATCTCCACCTTTGGGAAGGTCTGTGGCAGAGACTTTGCTAAAGTTCCGAGTGACACTCTGGCTGCTAGTCCGGTGAGAGCGGCCTATCCAGATGCACAATACCCACTCTGGCTAGAGTGGCGACAAAAGTTGTCGTTGGAAGCAGGACTGTTTCCGAAACCCAGTTATATGCCTGAATCTATTACCTACCACTTCTTCTACCTTCTCACCTAATACTACTTTTACCATTTTTACCCCGTTGGGCAATAAAGCACAGAAGAAAGATACCTACAGTGTGGACATTGACTTTCTTACAGCTCTCATCCAGTACCCTAGATGGCGGAGAATTAGAGGTAATATGCCACCCAAATCAAACCAGCAGCTCTTTCGGGGGTAGTGCTACACTTAAAAAAAGTTGTAAATTCGAAAATTTGTAGATTTTTAAATTCGTAAATTCCTAAATTCGATAATTAAAAAATGTATAAATTTGTAAAATTGGTCAATTTGAACATTCGTAAATTCAAATATTCGTGAATTTGTAAATTCGAAAATTCGTGAATTCATAAATTTGAAAATTCGTAAATTCGATAATTTGTAAATTGGGAAATACGAAAATCTGAAAACCCGTAAATTTGTAAATTCATAAATTCGAAAATGTGTAGATTTTTTAATTCGTAAACTCGAAAATCCGTAAATTCAAAAATTCATAAATTTGTAACATCGAAAATGTGTAAATTTGAACATTTGGAAATTCTTAACTTCAAACATTCGTAAATTTGTAAATTCAAAAATTCGCAAATTCATAAATTTGAAAATTCGTAAATTCGATAATTTGCAAATTTAAACATTGGGAAATACGAAAATCTGAAAACCCGGGAATTCGTAAATTCGAAAAGTCTTAAATTCGAAAAGTCAGAAATGTGCAGATTTTTTAATTTGTAGAAACGTAAATTCATAAATTTGTAAACTCGAAAATTCGTAAATTTGAACATTGGGAAAATCGAAAATCTGAAAACCCGGAAATGCAAAAATCTGAAATAATAACTAACTAATAATTACCTGACTATTACTAACTATTAAATTATAGGTATTGGAATTCCCTTTCAAATTTGGCTGTTAATGAACGTAACGAATACAAATGTATCCAAAGTTACGAATTATCCAAAAACGAATGTCGCATTTAAACAAATGGAATGGAACAAATTAATAATTAATAATAATAATAATACAACGTTTTTATTATTATTTATTATTATTAATTTATTCTAGTCCATTTGTTTAGCTACGTCATGCGCTATTTCAGAAAATGTTTAACTTCACATAACTTCATATTGTTAGGTTCATTAACAGCCAAATTTGA
The DNA here is from genome assembly GCF_905171775.1 of Rana temporaria. NCBI lineage: Eukaryota > Metazoa > Chordata > Amphibia > Anura > Ranidae > Rana > Rana temporaria. The sequence goes on along the minus strand of NC_053501.1, from coordinate 5,766,725 downwards.
AAGGAAATTCCAATACATATAATTTTATAGTTAGCAATAGTTAAGTTATTATTGGTTAGTTATTATTTCAGATGTTCGAATTTCTGGATTTTAGAATTTTCAAATTACTGAATTTTCTCATTTAGAATTTCTGAATATTCAAATTTTCTAATTTAGAATTTCTGAATTTCCGGATTTTAAGATATTAGAATTTAGTAGCCACTGATAAGATGGCACTGATGGGCCCTAATGGGTGACACTGTTGGGTGGCACTGATAGGTGTCACTGATGGGCACTAATAGATGGCACTGATGGGCACTGATAGGTGGCACTTATAGGTGGCACTGATGGGCACTGGTAGGTGACACTGATGGGCACTGGTAGGTGACAATGATGGGAAGCTCTGTTGATGAGGCACTGATTGGTGACATTGATAGGTGACACTGTGGGCACTGATAGGTGGCACTGAGGGTACTGATGGGTGGCACTGTGGGCACTGGAAGATGGCGCTGGTGGGCACTGGTAGGCAGCACTGGTAGGTGGCACTGGTAGGTGGCACTGACATGGGCACATATGTCCCTGTGTCAGCCACCGGTGATCAGTTTTTTTTTCTCCTCACACTATAAGTGTGAGGAGAAAAAATGTCCGATTACCGGCTCTGTTTACATCACATGATCAGCTGTGCAAATAGGAAGAAATTCTGGACAGCCGCACTCCAAAAAAAGAGTTTTTGCCTTTATTCAAAAAAAATTGATTCAAAAATACATGCCACAGCAGATCAGAACGGACAGAAGAACTGATGCGTTTCACACTAAGTTAGTTACTTACGCTCTTCTGTCCATTCTGATCTGCTGTGGCATGTATTTTTGAATCAATTTTTTTGGAGTGCGGCTGTCCAGAATTTCATCCTATTTGCATTGCTGCATGCATTGCCTGCACCTGGGGCTTCTAATCTGGAGGAGAGGCTTTTACCTTAATTTGACCTGCCTGGAGCGGTGATATCCCTTTGTCAGGTCACCTGTGGCCAGGTGACAAGTGCACCCCGTTGGGGTCAGGGGTGCACCACAGGGTAGTGAACCTTATAGCCGACTGCTGCGGACGGACCACAGAGTGGATATGGAGGAGAGGTTCGCTGGGGCACAAACAGGAATCCTACAGGCAGCTTGAGCCCAAGATTCCCCAGGGCACGGAGTCTAAGACCCAGCTTGGTGTTCACCAGAGCCTCTAGTGGTGAGGATGGCCTTTGCTGCAGCTGGATCCAGGTTGCGGCCCCTGGAGTCCCCTAGGTCACTCTCCGTAGGGAGAGAGGGGAAGCAGCACACAGGACACAAGTGATAGTCGAGGGTAAGCCGAGGTCGGGGGAAACAAGCAGACGTGGATTAACCAAGGGACAGGACAAGGGTCAAGGTCACAGGCAAACAGGAGTAGTTGTAGACAAGCCAAAGTCGGTACACAGAGATATTAACGTAGCACACGGCAAGCAGGAACACAAAGCTAACAAACAACGTTGAACAGCAAAGCAGACCTGCAGTGCACTAGTTAATATAGAGTTCCTGGGATGGCCTGGGGTGGAGCCATACAGGGAGGAGAGATGATAAAAGGCATCCAGATAAGAGAGTTAGGCCTTCGGACGCGAAGTGGTTAAAATGAGGTTACTGTGTTAGATCTTACCTGAGATTTTAGTGCTTGGGTTCTATCTACGGGTATCTATGGGTTCATATCTACTTTAAGTAAAGAATTTGTGTAGGAGCAGTGCCTAGTCTACATGCGCCCCCCCATACACCAAGTCAACAGATCTACGCTCAGACTATTAGATCTTTCTCTATGCAGATCTATAATGTGCCCGCCAAACATGATAAATCCCCTGAATGACTTTAGAACTCCCTCCTCCAGCCCGTTCTTCAATTAGATGAAAATAACATTTCACACGGAGCGTCCTCTCTTCCTCAGATCACGGCAGTCGGGCAATTATCGTTTTTTTCCCCGACATCCCAAACTGTGAGACTAAATGACAATCAGCATTATAGAGCAAGTGTTAAGTAGACATAATATGCATTACTTAACCGCATCGCAATTCAGCGCGGGACGCGGACAGCCGATGTAATCTTGTGATTATATGTAAATTAATAATCCGATCTTTTATTCATAACAAATACTGCATTCCCAGCATGTAATGAAATCCTCGGGCTAAACTGCTGCCTGTTTATTACGATCTCTTGACCTTCTAATAAGAATGAATCCATTGTATGAGCAGCGAGGGCCCCGGGAAACTATAGTCTCCATAGAAAGTTTCTTAAGACAGGTATGCAAGGAGGCAGTGACTAGGGATGAGCCAAATGTACCTGGGGACCTGCCAAGGGTGTATGTACAGGGGTCACAGGGGTCGCAATTGCAACCCGACCCCATGCTTCAAAGGACCCCCCTGTACACCTGGATAGGAGGGGTGGTGTGGGCAGCGGCATATATAGTAACCAATCTTTCCATGCAACCACTGAATACCCGCTTCTCCTCCTCTCCCTCCTGCAGACGTTCAGCGGCTGTAGGAAGAAAATGGGGGGCATCAGTTGCTCTACCCTCCGCCGCCTCCCTATCCCTGTCCTGCTGCCCTGGGCATCTGTGTGCTCCCCTGGCTCCCGTCCAGGGGCGGACCGACAACTCATGGGGCCCCCGGCCAATAGGAGATTATGGGGCCTCCGGGCAATAGGAGATTATGGGGCCCCTAGGCAATAGATTATGGGGCCACACAGTATACACACACATACAGTATACACACACAATATACACACAATATACACAGACAGAATACACACACACTGAAAAGGTACTAGAGAGGCAGGGCAGCTATAATCTTGGGAATTTTTTAAAAAAGACAGTTTTTTACATACTGTCCCTGGTTTTACTGAGGCTGGCAACCCTGATGGGGCCTCCTAGTGGCATGGGGCCCTTGGGCACTGCCCGAATGGTCAGTCCGCCCCTGCTCCCGTAGCGCTTCCGGGTTTCCCCCTCCTACCGGCTGCCACAGGGGAATACTGTCAGGTTGGAGAGCGGGGAAGGAGCTGGCACCTTTCTTGGCTTTATAAATAGTCAGTGGTCGGTAACAATTTTTTTTCCATAGCTGAGGTATAGTAAACTGTGTTTGCTATGCTTCAGTATATGAATAAACAGGATTCCCTGTATAGAGCTATTCCTGTTCATTCATTCTGTGCAGCTGAGGCTGCAGAGATGGAGATTGAGGACTCCTCAAACTCCTTTCTGTCTCAAAGGTGAAACATCAGAGATCTGTTTAGACCAAAGTCCCCCAATGGGGGTCCAATTGTTTTTTGTTTTTATAATAAAAAATAAATTTTTAAACAAAATAATTAATAAATAAAATGGGGGGAAAAAAACTACTGACACCAGTGGTGGAACTGCCGAGGTCACAAAGAACACATTTGCGACCGGGCCTTGTTGTTCCACCACCATGGGGGGACCCCAAGGCGGTAGGAAGGGAAACCACTGCTGGACCATAATAAAGGGTCCAACGATGGGAGTAAAGGGCCTCAGGATCAGTGGGAAGGGCCCCGGCCAGGGGGGCCCTTCATGGTTTCTTGCATCAGGGCCCTGATGGTTCTAGGTATGCCTCTGGCACCTGCTGATTCCTTAACAATCATTAACAGTAGAAGAAGGAAGCTGTCATTATTGTGGTAAACAGTTCCTGCAGAGTGAGCAAATAGTTGCACCAAATCTGGTCAAAAACTGTGTGTTTTTATTTACACAGCCATGGGGGGCCCAAGACCGCAGGAAGGGGGCCCCTGGGATCAGTAGAAAGGGCCTTGAATATTCTAATTATGCCTCTGATTGGCAGGGTCTTTATCTTTGGGTATCTATATCCCAGCGACCCAATTGTGTTCTCTTATGAATATTTTTCTTCCAGAGGTGGAAGGCAGACCCAGAATCCCCTGCAGGTCATTTTGGAGTCGCGGCTCCTGGCTTGCGGTGTATATGATTGCGGTTTACTCTTTGCCAGTTTTCAGGAGCAGGGAAAGGCCAAGCCATGAAGTGGTAGATAGAGACTTTCATGCACAGTGAGGCACCTCCATAACCAATGGAGGTCAAATCTATATCCCAATCAGCCCCCCAGAAACCGCCATGTTGTGTTGATTCTGAATATCAAGGACACAAACCAGAATCATTCTGAATAAACGAGCCTCAGATGTCGCCATTTATGCAAAAAATTGTTTCATCGCTTTCCAAAGGGGGTCAGCCAACCTTGTGGGCAGATTAACCCCTCGATGGCCGCCCCCGCCGCGCTACAAAACTGTCTAATTTTATTGGATGTCACATCAGGATTTCTCGCTGAACTGTAAATCATTGGTTACCAAATCCAATTAATTTAAGTGATCGGAGAGGAGTGTTGCCACGGTAACGACGAGCTTAAACACGTCGCCATAAAGCAGAGTTTAATAGCGGCTCTCCTCTATCCAGCGCCTTCCCCTCCATCAGCCCTCAATTAGTTTTAAAATTGAAAGCTTTAGACTGTTACTTGCGATTTTTTTTTGATGATGATTTATCTAGAAGTAGAAGAATTAAATTAATATCGAACAACCCCACCCAAAAATATTCATTGTGGGGCTAATAGTGTGAAGTTTTTGAAGCCCGCTTTATCTCATTTTAAAGGGTAAGTCCATTTTAAACTGGTATTTCCTCTATAGGTGGATTCCAATGGGCTAAGTCATCTCCTGATTACATGGGGACTTCAGAGTTCCCGGCTTTGCCCATCATGGGGTTTTGGTGTTCCCATCACTCCATCTGTAGCATTCTCCATGATATAAAATAAATGATAAATTGAAACAGTATTCAAATATATATATATATATATATATATGAAAATAGTTTTACTTTTTAAAGCCTTAGGTATCTGTCTATTCAGTCCTGAGATTTACACAGCTCTGCCAGATAACAGAGCAAGCCCGGAGACCTGACTTTGCTCTACTGCAGTAAAGCAAAAGAGCTAGGTCACCTTACCACCCCCTATCCTGTGATTGGACAGTGAAGGAACAACAGAAGACCGATGAGATATGGTTCTGCTTTCTTCTCTTGTCAGAACATTACATGACTGCAGCAAAACTGATTGGCTCCCAGCTGCCCCTACTTCTGGTCAACTAATTCTGGTGATTCTGTCATTTTAAGTCCTCCCAAGTTGTAAGATTTGAGCCCTCAGGAAGGGGGATACCTTTGAACCCCCTAAATGTGTTGGGATGTCTTGGATTGTGTTGCTGAATGAATACCGTTTTTCTTTAACCCTCAGCTTTTGGTCTGTCGCTCTTGTTGGGCTTGATATACTAAGGTTTCAAACTTGAGGTTCCCCAGTTTTAGGGGCACCCTGTTTGTGTTTCACTGAAGCCCTTGAGCCCCATATGAATTTGTTTGATCCTTTGAAATCAGGATCCAGGTAGGTAGACGAGGAGCAAGTTGCAATAGTCAAGGTGGGAGATAACAAGGGAGTGAATTAGTAGCTTTGTAGTGTAGGGGTCTCCCCCTCCCTGGAATGGATTATAAAGTAAAACCCATAAAATATAAGAAAAAAAAAGCATTGGGGGGGGGCCTCCATTATCAATAGCAGACCCTTATCTGAGCATGCAGCCTGGCTGGCCTGGAAGGGGGGGGGGTTTGAACACACCAGGCTAAATTTTCTCAACATGGGGGGAACCCTCCTGGTAAGGCAGCCTGTCCCATGCTGAAGATGGCAAGAACCTACTCCTCACAACCTTAGGTAGACGAGGAGCAAGTGGCAATAGTCAAGGTGAGAGATAACAAGGAAGTGAATTAGTAGCTTTATGGTGTGGGAGACCCTCCCAAAAATATTCATACCAGGTATTTTGGATCTGGTATGGATTATAAAGGTAAACCCCTTAAAAAAACAAAAAAAAAGCTTGGGGGTCCCCACCTATATCCATACCAGACCCTTATCCAAGCATGCAGCCTGGCTGGCCTGGAAGGGGGGTGAACACATGACCCCTTCTCCTCCTGACCCATACCAGGCTACATTTTCTCAACATAGGGGGAACCCTCCCAGTAACGCACCCTGTCCCATGTTGAAGAGGGCAAGAACCTACTCCTCACAACCCTAGGTAGACGAGGAGCAAGTGGCAATAGTCAAGGTGAGAGATAACAATTAGTAGCTTTAGTAGCTTTATGGAGTGGGAGACCCCCCCAAAAAAAAAATCATACCAGGTATTTTGGATCTGGTATGGATTATAAAGGTAAACCCCATAAAAAACAAAGAAAAAAGCATGGGGGGTCCCCACCTATATTAATACCAGACCCTTATCCAAGCATGCAGCCTGGCTGGCCTAGAAAGGGGGATGAGCACGTGGTCCTCTCCTCACAACCCTGGCCAAGTGGGTCTGTTGGCGGGGGGCATATCAGATTCTGAAAGCCACCTTTGAATATGAAAGGGCCCCCCAGATACCGCCCACCTTACATAAATGAGTATGGTGTACTATGTTAATTATGATGCCCAATGCATGACTTTGCTCTTTGCTTTCTGGATGTTTTGTAGACCTCACCCTCTCTAAAAGCCTACTCTATGTCCACTACAACATGTAATATCTCTGTGCGGTTATCATATACCATGCCATATTGTGTAACTATTAACTTTAGCCCCACGGGGGAATGTATCACCAGCTTTGCTACAAATGCCATATGTCATGAAGGAACCTGAGATCTTAATAAAGAGCAGACGCCAGAGGTGGGAATCCACCTGCGAATCAGATCCTGACCTGGATCAAACGGGATGCCGAGACTTTACCTCCTAAATCTAAATGAAGATGCACTCAGACTTTGCCTGCATTATAGTATATTGAATTTCACCATCTGGATTCGCTATTATACCCCAGTGACTGCAGGGATAGCAGACAGAGTTTAGCATATGTACCAGACGGCGACAAGAGTATGACTCATCCGAAGATGTTTTGGGGCACACTGAGCAGCCAAGAAGAGTCTTGAATAATCTGACAAAACTCATGGTTCTGACGTTGCTTTTCCATGGTAGCCCAACATTTCATAAATCTCAGCCAATCCTAAAGCCTTTCTGCCCCCCACAGGATCTTCAATTGATAATAATAATGATGCTGGAACTGTCCCGAGTTCGATTCGTGAACTGTTTTATGAATCGACCAACTTGGACTTTGCGGCAACATTGAAGTCTACAGTCAGGTCTATAAATATTGGGACATCGACACAATTCTAATCTTTTTGGCTCTATACACCACCACAATGAATTTGAAATGAAACAAACAAGATGTGCTTTAACTGCAGACTTTCAGCTTTAATTTGAGGTTTTTACATCCAAATCAGGTGAACGGTGTAGGAATTACAACAGTTTGTATATGTGCCTCCCACTTTTTAAGGGACCAAAAGTAATGGGAATCAATTGGCTGCTCAGCTGTTCCCTGGCCAGGTGTGTGTTATTCCCTCATTATTCCATTTACAAGGAACAGATAAAAGGTCCAGAGTTCATTTTAAGTGTGCTATTTGCATTTGAAATCTGTTGCTGTCAACTCTCAATATGAGATCCAAAGAGCTGTCACTATCAGTGAAGCAAGCCATCATTAGGCTGAAAAAACAAAACAAACCCATCAGAGAGATAGCAAAAACATTAGGTTTGGCCAAATCAGCTGTTTGAGACAGTGAGCTAAGCAACACCAAAAGACCCGGAAAACCACGGAAAACAACTGTGGTGGATGACCGAACAATTCTTTCCCTGGTGAAGAAAACACCCTTCACAACAGCTGGCCAGATGAAGAACACTCTCCAGGAGGTAGGTGTATGTGTGTCAAAGTCAACAATCAAGAGAAGACTTCACCAGAGTGAATACAGAGGGTTCACCACAAGATGTAAACCATTGGTGAGCCTCAAAACAGGAAGGCCAGATTAGAGTTTGCCAAACAACATATAAAAAACCCTTTACAGTTCTGGAAGAACATCCTATGGACAGATGAGACCAGCGTGATGGGAAGAGAAGAGTATGGAGAAGGAAAGGAAGAACAAGCAGGAACTGAAGACAGTTGCAGTAGAGGCCTGGCAGAGCATCACCAGGGATGAAACCCAGCGTCTGGTGATGTCATTGCGTTCCAGACTTCAGGCTGGAATTGACTGCAAAGGATTTGCAACCAAGTATTAAAAAGTGAAAGTTTGATTTATGATTGTTAATCTGTTCCATTACTTTTGGTCCCTTAAAAAGTGTGAGGCACATATACAACCTGTTGTAATTCATACACCGTTCACCTGATTTGGATGTAAATACCCTCAAATTAAAGATGAACGTCTGCAGGTAAAGCATTTCATTTCAAATCTATTGTGTTGGAGTATAGAGCCAAAAAGATTAGAATTGTGTCGATGTCCCAATATTTATGGACCTGACTGTATGTATGGTAAATCCTGCTATTTATTTCTTGTCATTTGAGGGCTATATACCACCTATGTCCAATAAAGGGTATGAGAATTTTTTGTCGGCAGGTGTAGTCCACTTTTTCCACTGTAGGTGGCACTTGACCCAAGCGTTACCACAGCCTGGAGAGAAAGTCAGGAGAAACCTGGCTTCTCTATGGTTTACTGGTTGACCTCTGGTGGCCATCTTGGGTCAGCAAAGGCTTTATAAGTCCCTGTCCCCAGGTTTTGGCATGCTGCATAGTATAGAGTAGGGAAAGAGCACTAGTATGTGAGAGAAAGTATTAGCGGCAGGGAAACAATCCTGACAAGTACGGATAGGCTAGGGACATACAATTCTACTATGTAGGCCTCCCCTTTGGGACTGGACCGGCCCTGCCGGGCTGGGCCGCATTCCACCGTTCAAGACAGGTGCTTTCAGTGGATCTTTACTGCTGTATCTCTGCATTGAACAGAATTGTGAGTCTAAGGCCTCGTACACACGACCGAACATGTCTGCTGAAACTGGTCCGCAGACCAGTTTCAGCGGACGTGTTCGGTCGTCTGTACGTCCGACCGGACAATTTTCTGGCGGATCGGACAGGTTTCCAGCAGACAAATGTTTCTTAGCATGCTAAGAAACATGTCCGATGGAAGCCTGTCCGTCGGACATGTTCGGTCGTCTGTACGACTTACCGGACATGTCCGCTCGGCCGAAAGCCCTCGCATGCGTCAAAGTGATTCGACGCATGCGTGGAAGCATTGACCTTCCAGGGTCGCGCACGTCGCGGCGTCATCGACGCGGCGACGGCGCGGCCACGTCACCGCGTATCCTGTACGCGGGGATTTTGGTTTGATGGTGTGTACAACTATCAGACCAAAATCCGGCAGTGGACATGTCCGATGAAAACGGTCCGGCGGACGTGTGTACGAGGCCTTACACAAAGCAACGCTCTCCCTCTGGGGATGTTTGTAGTTGAGCGCACTCTGCAATACAAGTTGTGAGTTATCCGCAACCGGATTACTACCGCCACACCACGCTGCACCTCACCACAAGTTGGGCTCAAAAATTGCAAGAGGGCGACATTGAAAATAGGCAAATCTCTCGAATTATAGGCTTGGATCATATATTTGTTTACAGGTATTTATATGGTGCTCACAATTTACGCAGTGTTTTACATGGTATAGCACAGGATCTTTTCCTACACTGATAACTGCTCTAACACACAATGACAATATACCCTTTTATACTTATCAGCCAATAAGTGGAGATTCAGCCAGATCATGAGTCTTGGGGTTCCATCTGGATCAGAGAGCCAGACTTACTCCTATCTGTACACACTTCAGCGACTCATCAGTCATCTAGTACCACTTTAGGCACTATCAAGTGTTCTTAAGGCAAGCTAAAGTGGCCTCCTAATCAGTACTATTATAATCATTTGAGTGTTTTCTATGACAGCCTCATGTTTTGGTCGTTGACAAGGACAGGGCACTAGGTATTGCCTCTTCCTAGAGTGAAGACCCACCATTGCAGTCCAGGCCCACCAACTGATCTTGTTGTCATCCTGTGGGCAGGTGCAGTCTTTTTTCTTTACTGCAGTTGGCGCTCGTCCGCAGCGGCAATGCAGGTAGAGCAGGAAGTCGAGAGGAACCCATTTCCTGTCTGGTTTCCTCGGTCAAGGGAGGCAGCTACCTGATTGGACGCTGGCACCCCATGTGACTTTGGTGGTCATCTTGGGTCAGGCAGAGTATATTTAAGACCCTGGTTTCCACATTTTGCGAGTGGCTAGAGTACGGACAGGTCACCCGTCTGGCAGGGACAGTGCTTAGCCTTAGGTAAATGTTAGGTAAATGTTCCAGAGGAGTAGGGAAAGTGCAAGGACACACCATCCTTCCTGGATGCCTTCTTATTTGGGTGCAGACACATTCTTTCCCTCAAGACCTCTGGTCCACCACTCTTATTAATTTCCACAACAGCACCTGGGTCCCCAAAGTTACCGGAGAAATTACTGTCTAACATAGGAGTCTATAGAAGGGATGCCCGACTTTGAAAAATCGGTGCTCCCCGGCCGTAGGTCCCCCGGACAACAAACTTTGCACACTTGTAGAGAAAGAGTGGGGCTATATGTTTGCCAAGTCATGGGGACCTACGGCCGGCCGGTACTGGGTCCCCAAAGTCCGGGAGATCAGGTGCAAAAAGATGACTCGAGTATAAGCCGAGGGGGGGGGCATTATCAGCACAAAAAAAAGTGCTGAAAAACTCAGCTTATACTCGAGTATATACGGTAGTTTTATTTTTAATGAACGAGGTAACTAGTTGGAGGTGGTGGGGGGGATTTTGTTTGTTGAAGAGGTTTCCTTGTCCAGACTACAGCTTTTAAATACTTTACAGATTTTCCTCAAGAGGCAGCACACATTAGCGCACATTTAGATGTGGGGGGTTGCCTCTAGAAACCGGTAATAACAAAGTGTGCAAATTATACTGATTACCCTAACCTGTGAAATTTGCGCACATCACGTTTGGCGTAAAGGATGGTGGGAGTCATCCTGAGCATTGGGGGGGGGGCAATCTAATTTTTGTGAATTTTCACATCACGGATTCCACCTCCAGCCTCTGCCGGTGAGATTTACATAGCATTAGTCTCCTGCGGTCTCCCAGCATGCAGTGAGCTTCTTTGTTCTGACAACATGTCTCCTCCGCCTGATTGATGACCTCTTCCATTAAAAGGAATTTCAACCTGTAAAATAACGCGCCCTTTCGGGGGGGCTCCGGCAAAGCTCCGTATTGTGTAATGGATTATTATGGATTCTCGGTGCTGTCCTGCATTGTTAATCGTCCCCTGGGCGGGAATAAAAAAAATCTCCCAGGTTTATGTCGGAGCTACAACTTTCTGATTGCTGGTGCCGGAGGAAAGGAAATGCCTTTTTATTGCACATGGAAATTCAGTGTTGGCTTGTCAGGAGCAATCCCAGTCCACGGATTACAGTAACTTCTCACCGACAGGCAGCTGTGTCTGCAACAATGGCGCAGCTTTATGTTTTTCCTGTATGCAGGGACCTCCGAGGGGGCTCAGACATGAGATCGTCATTTATAGACTTATAGGGGATATATGAAAGTTATATTTATTGAGGTATTAACCACTTAAGACCTGGACCTTAAGGCAGCTAAAGGACCTGGCCAGTTTTTGCGATTCGGCACTGCGCCGCTTTAACTCACAATTGCGCGGTCGTGCGACAAGGCTCCAAAACAAAATTGGCGTCCTTTTTCCCCCACACAATAGAGCTTTCTTTTGGTGATATTTGATCACCTCTGCGGTTTTTATTTTTTGCGCTATAAACAAAAATAGAGCGACAATTTTGAAAAAAATTCAATATTTTTTACCGTTTGCTATAATAAATATCCCCCAAAAATATATAAAAACATATTTTTTTCCCTCAGTTTAGGCCGATACGTATTCTTCTACATATTTTTGGTAAAAAAAATCGCAATAAGCGCTTATCGATTGGTTTGCGCAAAATTGTATAGCGTTTACAAAATAGGGGATAGTTTTATTGCATTTTTATAAAAAAAAAATTTTTTACTACTAATGGCGGCGATCAGCGTTTTTTTTCGTGACTGCGACATTATGGCGGACACATCGGACAATTTTGACACATTTTTGGGACCATTGTCATTTTCACAGCAAAAAATGCATTTAAAATGCATTGTTTACTGTGAAAATGACAAGTGCAGTTTGGGAGTTAACCACAAGGGGGCGCTGAAGGGGTTATGTGTGACCTCATTTGTGTTTCTAACTGTAGGTGGGTGTGGCTGTAGGTGTGACGTCATTGATTGTGTTTCCCTATAAAAGTGAACACACGATCGATGACGGCGCCACAGTGAAGAACGGGGAAGCTGTGTTTACACTCACCTCTCCCCGTTCTTCAGCTCCGGGGACCGATCGCGGGACTCCAGCGGCGATCGGGTCCCCCGGTCACGGAGCTTCGGACCAGGTCGCGGGAGCGCGCCCGCGACCCACGGCTGGGCACTTAAAGAGGACGTACCTGTACGTGCCTGTGCCCAGCCGTGCCATTCTGCCGACGTATATGTGTAGGAGGTGGTCCTTAAGCGGTTAAAAAAATAAAAGAATACATTTTCATAACAAGTCATGTGGTCAGCAGTGCCGGGACAAGGTCATGTAGAGCCCAGGGCGAACATGCCAAACTGCACCCCCCCCCCCATATATTATGTGTTTGCAAAAATCCCCCCCCCCAAAAAAAAAAAACAATTGAGCACTAACCCTCTTCCATATCAACTTTTCTAGAACAAATCCTCTAAATTCCCCCTCCAAGCACAAATCATCTTATCCCATCTCCCCCAAACTACAAATCCTCCTAAATCTCCACCCCTGGCACCCCCCCTAAAATTCCCCTTCTAGAGAAATTATTACCCCCCCCCCCCTAAAAGTTTTAAAAACAGATGTTTTTTAATAATGCTTAAAGTGAAACAATACATTTCGTACCTGGGGGGTGTCTGTAGTATGCATGTAAAGTAGCGCATGTTTCCCGTGTTTATAACAGTCTCTTCACAAAGTGTAATTTCTAAAGGAAAAAGAGTAATTTAAAAATACTCGTGGCTATAATTAATTGTCGGGTCCTGTCAATACAGATAAAAGTAATTGAAAAAAAAAAACGGCATGGGTTCCTCTTAGTCCATTATCAGGCCCTTTGGGGCTTGTATGAATATTAAGAACCAGAATAAAAAAAAAAGGCGTGGGGGTCCCCCCCAAATTCCATACCAGACCCTTTAGATTCAATGGCCCAGATTCAAGTAGAATTGCGCGATATTTGCGGGGGAGCAGGGCAACGATTTTGCCCTGCGCCCCCGCAAATATTTTGCGCTGCCCTCGATTCACGGAGCAGTAGCTCCGTGAATTGCGAGGGCGCGCCGGCAAATTTGCCCGGCGTAAGCGCACGCAAGTTAAATGATCCCGCCGGGGGCGGGAATCATTTAAATTAGGCGCGCTCCCGCGCCGAGCGTACAGCGCATGCTCCGTCGGGAAACTTTCCCGACGTGCATTGCGGCAAATGACGTCGCAAGGACGTCATTTGCTTCTAAGTGAACGTGAATGGCGTCCAGCGCCATTCACGTTTCACTTACGCAAACGCCGTGAAATTAAAATTTCACGGCGCGGGAAGGCCGGCTATACTTTAGCATTGGCTGCCCCTACTATTAGAAGGGGCAGCCTTGCGCTAAAAGTAGCCGTACGGAAACTCCGTACCTGGCTTGCGCGGGGCCCGCGCAAGCTTGTGAATCAGTGGTAGTATGCAATTTGCATACTACACGCTGATACACAATGGGAGCGCCCCCTAGCGGCCCCCGCAAGAATGCAGCCTAAAATCTGCGAGGCATAAGAGCCTTATGCCGTGCAGATTTTAGCCTGCAGTCGGTGTAACGAGGTTCCTGAATCAGGAGCACTCGTTACACCGGAGCAAGTAAGCACTTGCGCTGCGTAACCTATGGTTGCGCGGGCGCAAGTGCTTCTTGAATCTGGGCCAATGTGTTGTGCGTTTAGAGATGGTATTCTACATACCTTGGGTGCATCGAGTGGTTATTTGAGTTACTGTTGTCTTTCTATCATCTGAAACCAGTCTGCCCCATTCTCCTCTGACCTCTGACATTAACAAGGCATTTTCCTCCACACAACTGCCACTCACTGGATATTTTCTCTTTTCCGGACCATTCTCTGTAAACGGCATTTCGCGGCATAAGTCCGACGGAAAAAGTCCAATGGGAAAATTCCGACTTTTTGCATCGGAAAATCCGACCGTGTGTACACAATGCAATAAGCTGCGCACACCTCTGCCTGCCAATCGCTATTTCATCGGTTCGGTTCGCTTCCTCCATGTTGTAGAGGAAATATCAATATTTTTTCTTTCCATGTAAACAGATCTTTTTCTGTTTTGTAAATGATTATTGTTTAATGAGTGAGGAATTCTCACCATCCGGCTCCCAATCTACCGTCTCCTGTGAGTACAACCCGAGATAACAAGCAGACAAACACGCCTTTCATTCGAATCATCGCGCATATTTGTTGCAGGAATAATACGGGAATAATACGGATCTCGCTAGGTCAGCCATATTTTCATGCCGAGCGCAACCCGACAGGCAATTAATCGCTGTTTACCGAACGTTCTTTTGTGAAACCCAATGAATGTTTTTTTTTTTTTTCACGCTTCATGAAAGAATAATAAGTCTGCGTGAATAAATTCTCGCAATACACAGCGACAGTGTCGTTTAAAAAAAATAAAAAAGACACCTTTTTATCAATAAAAATAAATCTTTGCGCTCCAGTCAGTGGCTTTGTCTTGGCTGAGATGATGTCATTGGTCTGCTGCGGTGAGGAGGAAGTATTTTCTCAGTCTCTCCCCCCCCCCCCCTGTGATCTGGCTGCTATATTAACTTGTATAGAAAGATAAAAGGATGTGATCTCTTAAGCAGCAATAAGTACTTGCAGCAGTAACACTTACAGTACAGGCAAAGTGAAAAAAAGATAAATAACGCTCAGCAAAAAAATTCAGACAGCTATTGCAAATAATACCCACCTGCATCTATTACAGCTTTGTCAGCTCCATCTAGTGGGGATTAATGCAGTACTTTCCTGAATTCTCTCATCAGGATAATACCACATTATGGCCACTAGATGGAGCTAGCAATCATAAGTAATCGTCATAATAGATATATATTTTTTTTTCAAGGGCTGTAGCCCACTGCCTCCCATCTCCTGGGAATCCAGCCTGCTGCAGCTTCCTTAACCTTCCACAGTGCCTCCCAGCATCATATTGCCGACTAATCTCCTAGAGTGGTGTACAGTTCCCCCAGACCCCCTGAGAGACTCTAGCCTAGCCTCCCCAGTGTGCCCTGAGGAACCCTAGCCACCAAAGTGCCCCACACCATCTCACAGCTCCCCCAGGCCCCCTGAAAACCCCCAGCCTTCATAGCGCCCCCAGGTCCCCTGAAAGTTCCTAGCCTCCACAGTGGCCCCAACTTCCCACAGTGTCCCCAGGCCCCCTGAGGGACCCTAGCCACCATAGTGCCCCCCCCCCACTTTCCCACAGTGCCCCCAGGCCCCCTGAAAGCCCCTGGCCTCCACAGTGTCCCCAGACCCCCTGAAAGCCCCTAGCCTCCACAGTGCCCCTCAACTTCCCACAATGCCCCCAGGCCCCCTTAGAGACCCTAGCCACCACAGTGCCCCCGCCTTCTCTCAATGCCCCCAGGCCCCCTGAAAGCTCCTAGCCTCCACAGTTCCCCCAGGCCACCTAAAAGCCCCATAGCCTTCACAGTGCCCCCAGACACTGTGAAAGCCCCTAGCTTCCACAGTGCCCCCCATCTTCCCACAGTTCCCCCAGGCCCCCTGAAAGCTCCTAGCCTCCACAGTACCTCCAACTTCCCACAGTGCCCCAGGCCCCCTAAGGGACCCTAGCCACCACAGTGCCCCCCATCTTCCCACAGTTCCCCCAGGTCCCCCTGAAAGCTCCTAGCCTACACAGTGCCTCCAACTTCCCACAGTGCCCCCAGGCCCCCTAAGGGACCCTAGCCACCACAGTGCCCCCATATTCCCCAGTGCCCCCAGACCCTATGTAAGCTCCTAGCCTCCACAGTGCCTCCAACTTCCCACAGTGCCCCCAGGCCCCCTATGGGACCCTAGCCACCACAGTGCCCCCCATCTTCATACAGTTCCCTCGGGCCACCTGAAAGCTCCTAGCCTCCACAGTGCCTCCAACTTCCCACAGTGCCCCCAGGCCCCCTAAGGGACCCTAGCCACCTCAGTGCCCCCATATTCCCACAGTGCCCCCTCACCTTCTGAAAGCTTCTAGCCTCCACAGTGCCTCCAACTTCCCACAGTGCCCCCAGGCCCCCTAAGGGACCCTAGACACCTCAGTGCCCCCATATTCCCACAGTGCCCCCAGACACCCTGAAAGCTCCTAGCCTTTACAGTGCCTCCAACTTCCCACAGTTCCCCCAGGCCCCCTAAGGGACCCTAGCCACCACAGTGCCCCCACCTTCCCACAGTGCCCCCAGACCCCCTGAAAGCTCCTAGCCTCCAACTTCCCACAGTGCCCCCAGGCCCCCTAAGGGACCCTAGACACCTCAGTGCCCCCATATTCCCACAGTGCCCCCAGACACCCTGAAAGCTCCTAGCCTTTACAGTGCCTCCAACTTCCCACAGTTCCCCCAGGCCCCCTATGGGACCCTAGCCACCACAGCGCCCCCCACCTTCCCACAGTGCCCCCAGACCCCTTGAAAGCTCCTAGCCTCCACAGTGACTCCAACATCCCACAGTGCCCCCAGGCCCCTTAAGAAACCCTAGCCACCACAGTGCCCCCAACCTTCCTACAGTGCCCCCAGACCCCTTGAAAGCTCCTAGCCTCCACAGTGCCTCCAACATCCCACAGTGCCCCCAGGCCCCTTAAGAAACCCTAGCCACCACAGTGCCCCCATCTTCCCACAGTTTCCCCAGGCCCACCTAAGGGACCCTAGCCACCACACTGTCCCCAGGCATTTTAGAGCTTTAAGTTTCAAGCTACAAAACGCTGAGGTGATGAATGGGGCCTAAACTAGGACGTGACGATTCATTACCATGACTATTTGCCAATTTACCCAAATGTATTCTTTAAAGACAATGCCGTTTTTAGAGACACATGACATGTTGAGTCCAACTCCTATGAATACAGTGGAGGGGTAAGGGAAAATAAAAGGAAAGAAAGCCTAAAAAAATAAATATGAACGCCGCCACCACATCTAAATGCTGGTAAAGGATAACATATTGCATCTTGTTTGCGTGTAGATACACTTTAAGTTATTTCTTCACCAGCCGCTCTTCCTCTGATATTCTATACATGAGTGACAGAACATGCCGGATGAGCTGTCAATGTGTTTTTCTTCATCCATACAAACTCCCTATAAGAGCTTCACTAAGAGACGTCCCTGCTGCTATCTGCCCTCTATTCTCTACGCGTTTCAATATTCGTCCTTGACATTAGCGCATCTCGAGCACATCTCGTGGAATTTCATTAATCACGGCTTTTATAGTCAATGAAACCTTTCAAGTAGAGCGCTGTAATAGCTCTGTAAAGAGTCGGAGAAAATATTTTATGTAAGTTCTCTGTTTATCTGTTATTAAGAAAATAATGAAAGCTTTGAAATAATAAGCTTTAGAAAAATTTTCCTGATCGGAACAGGGCTAAATTATCACCGTATTTTGGAGTTGCTCATTGTTTATCACCCAGGGAATTTACACGACGACATGGCTATACAGTGGAACCTCGGATTGTGAGTAACGCGGCTAACGAGCGCTGTATTTCCTAAAAACCTTAACTCGGTTCGCAAGTGTTGACTCGCAAAACGAGCAGGATTCAGGCCAAATCAGTGTGCAGTACCGTGTTTGGCCTGGGGTGGGAACGGCCGGAAAGGCCCGAGGACAGTTCGGCTGACCTCGGCAAACCTCGGAAAGGCTCGTGAATGGAGTCTTTACGAGGTTTGCCGAGGTCAGCCGAACTGTCTTAGGGCCTTTCTGGCCATTTCCGAAGCTCTCCGGTGCCCCCCTCGATTCTGCCCGCATGCGGTATTGCATGCCATTGAAGTCAATGCGAAACAAATTATTTTCGTTCCCATTGACTTCAATGGTGAAATTCGCTTTGCTATGCGAGTGTTTTGGATTACGAGCGTTCTCCTGGAACGGATTATGCTCGTAAATTCGAGGTTCCACTGTACCTATATTATTATTATTTATTAGGAGATATGGAAGGATGCAGCTATTTTTCTTTTTTCGCCATACAGAGTTGAACTGCCTCTATAACTCTAAATCCATCCACCTTGAGCTTTCTTGATGCTGTCAAGCTCAAGATTTGCATTCGAAAAGCCACAAATCACCACCGTCCCGTTTTTTTGCCTCCAGAAAAGATTTCTCGAGGTGGCTAATTCCTCTATTAATGAAAAGAGATTTGTGAGCAAAGGTTTCATAATTTCCTGCTGAAATTCATCAAAACTTTCATCTTAATCACTTTGTCTCTTAGGATAATGCTTAAGGTGTCGCCGTACGTGAGATATAAACCATCCAGGAGCGGATGTTGCTATTACTACAAAGGCATCAATCAGCCAAAATATCATAAAGCTTTGCCCGTGATTTGCATATCACCCCCCAGTCCCTGGCACCTCGGAGGAGACAATGAGGAAGACTTAATTAGTCACTTTCCTCCTCCGGGCCATCGAGAATGGAAGAGAGACTTGAACAGAGTCGAAGGAGGGGACATGGGTGCACACTGAGAACATAGGAGAATCTTCTAGGCCTTTAATGAATTAAATGATATCTGCTGAAACATTTTAATCTAAGGCAGGGGTGTCCAAACTTTTTTTAAAGAGGGCCAGATTTGATGAAGTGAACATGCGTGAGGGCCGACTATTTTGCCCGACATTCTTTGAACCATTAAAATTTGGTCTAAGTGTGTTCGTCGGCCCAACAAGAATTCTCTTGCCTTTGTGGCTGGGTGTGGTGAAGAGATGAGCTTGGGTGTGTTATTTGGATATACCGTATTTATCGGCGTATAATACGCACAGGCTTAGCATTGCCATGAATGCAGCCTCACCATTGCCATGAATGCAGCCTTACCATAGAAACCAATGCAACCTTGCCATAGCAACCAATGCAGCCTCTCATGTGCCATAAATGCAGCCTCACATGTGCCATAAATGAAGCCTTACCATTGCAACCAATGCAGCCTCACATGTGCCATAAATGCAGCCTTACCATTGCCATCAGTGCAGCCTGATCGATGCCCATCTGCAGCATCGAAAGGCAGAGGGAGGGGGGCGTGTCAAGTGCCGACAGATTACAAATAGGAGAATCTCTTGTTTACTCTGTGGCCTCTTTAATACAAAGTCCCGCCTCCTATTATAGACAGAACAGTCGTCCAATGGCATCCCAGGAGACAGGACTTCCAATACAGACGCTGCTGAGTAAACAGGAGATTCTCTTCATGTAATCTGATGGCGCTCGTCCTGCCCCCTCCCTGTCCCCTAAAAGGAAGCGCCGATAAATACGGTATACATCTTTTGTGACCCTGGGGGCCACAAACAATATATATCCAAATCCCCAGGGGGGCCATATTAAATTAACAGGGGGGCCACATTTGGCCCGCGGGCTGGACTTTGGACGTGCCTGATCTAAGGTGACTGGACACTTGTTTATGTAGCCCAGGGCCGATCCGCCCTATAAGCTCACTATGCAAGCCGCTTAGGGCCCCCCAAAGCTGCGGAGGGCCCCCCAAACTACTAGAGGCCCCACCTGGTGAGAAGTCATTTTTGGCCCCTCACCCCGCTTCTCAACTCGCTGGCTGCATGGGAGAAGAGGTAAGAAGTCAGCACCACCTGGCATCTCACTTTAAAGCGGAGGTTCACCCTAAAAAACATCTATATACCATTACATGCAGCATACTTCCGACATCTACAGTATGCTGGGGTTTTTTTTTTTTTTGCCGTACATACCGTTTTATTGTTATTTTCCCCCCGGCTTCCGGGTTCTGGCTCCCGCGGGAGTGGGCGTTCCTATTCAGAGGTTAGATGATTGACGTCTGGTGAAAAACTTCCCCTGGCGCGTCACGAGTTTTCCATGACTAGCCGAACTGCGATTTGGCCCTATATGGCGCCTGCGCAGTCAGCTCTACACGGCGGGCGGAGGCGCCGTATAGCGCCGTATAGAGCCAACTCGCAGGTCGGCTACTTACGGAAAACTGGTGACGCGCCTTCTCAACTTTTAATGTCACATGTCATTTTGCTTAGGGCCCCAGGGAGGTCAGGATCGGCACTGATGTAGCCAATAGGGGAGCACAACGAGGGAACCCAAACAGAAATACCTGCAGTTTGCAATGACTTTGTCTATAGAATAGACAGAGGGCTAGATTCAGATAGCCCGCCGTAAGTTTGTGCGGGCGTAGCATATCTCAGATACGCTACACGGCCGTAACTTAGTGAGGCTGGGGCTGGATTCACAAAGAACCTGCGCCCTAAGTTACGGCGGGGTAGCGTAAATCTGCCGGCGCAAGCGCGCCAAATTCAAATTGTGAAGAGGTGGGCGTGTTTTATGTAAATAAAACATGACCCCACGTAAATTACGTTTCTAACGAACGGCGCATGCACCGTCCGTGAACGTATCCCAGTGCACATGCTCCTAATCACGTTGTAAATAGTCAATGCTTTCGACGTGAACGTAATTTACGCAAAGCCCTATTCGCGAACGACTTACGCAAACGACGCAAAATTCGACGCTGTCCCGACGTCCATACTTAACATTGGATACTCCTCATATAGCAGGAGTAACCTTACGCCGGAAAAAGCCTTACGTAAACAACGTAAAAAAATCCGCCGGGAGCACGTACGTTTCTGAATCGGCGTATCTAGCTAATTTGCATATTCTACGCCGAAATTAACGGAAGCGCCACCTAGCGGCCAGCGTAAATATGCACCCAAGATACGACGGCGTAAGAGACTTACGTCGGTCGTATGTTAGCAAAATTCTGGCGTATCTTGCTTACTGAATACAGAAAAAAGATACGCCGGCGCATCCTAGAAGTTACGCGGCGTATCAACAGATACGCCGACGTAACTTCTTACTGAATCTAGCCCAATATGTGTTCCCAATCATGAACGGGGTCATTTTCTAAAAGGACTTTGACCGTATATACTCGAGTATAAGCCGAGTTTTTCAGCACATTTTTTTTGTGCTAAAAATGCCCCCCTCGGCTTATACTCGAGTCACCTTTTTGCGCCTGACTTTGGGGACCCGTACCAAACTTGGCACACATGTAGCCCTACTCTTCCTCTACAAGTGTGCAAAGTTTGTTGTCTGGGGGACCTACTGTACGTCCGGGGAGCACTGATTTTTCAAAGCCGAGCACCCCTTCCATAGACTCCCATGTTAAACGGTAATTTCTCCGGTGACTTTGGAAAGATAAAAATGGGGTTCTAAAAGTTTGCGCGAACGTTCGGTCCGTTTGAAGGTTCTGGTGCGAACCGAACAGGGGGGGGGGGTCTGTTCGGCTCATCCCTACTGCTCAGTAAGGATGAGCTCCGGCGTGTTCGCATTGAACACGTGTGGACCCCGCCAGGAAGTTGGCACTCGCGCTGCGCTAATCACAGCCAGGCATACATTTCCCGATCTCTTCACCCGAGCATCCGGAAATGTATGCCTGGCTGTGATTAGCGCAGCGCGGGTGCCGACTTCCTGGCGGGCTCCACACGTGTTCAATGCGAACACGCCGGAGCTCATCCTTACTGCTCAGTAATACATGAATGTTTGGAGCCCAGTTCTGGTTCCCACTGACTTTTCTCAATGGGACTTCAGAAATTCCGAATTTCAGAGGTTTACAAATTTTTAAGATGTTCCACAACTGATGGAAATTCACAGAGGTTTGCTCATCTCTGTTCAGTTGACTTGAATGTTAAAAACTCAGCAACACGCACGGCAGAATGCGAATGAAGCTGCGGCTTCTCCTGTTTGCACTAGACTCTAATATTCACCAATGACAATTGTTCATCTATCAGCTCGCCACCCTGCCGTGTCCCACAGGTGGGGGGCCAATCTCAACAAATTGGATACCGCAATTTGGATAATTAGCAGGATCTAAGCACTAAGCTGTCCATCGCTGCAGCTTTACAAATGCTGGGATTATGTCACCGGCCTCTAAGAGCATTGGCGTTACGCCGGATCTGAGCGCTCTAATGTAATTGCATCTGAAACGCAGATCAGACGCAGACCTTGAAGATCAATTAACGCCCAACTGGGCGTCTTCAGACAAAATCACCAAGATCTCTGCTGATCAAGTCCTTCATTTGAATTCTCCATCAATCTCAGTGCTTCTCTTTGTAGAATACCCATTCTGGGATTTGTTCTCATGAAGCTGAAGAGCTTACAATCGTACAAGGTTGTCAGGATACTAATCACCCACTGATAAAATGAGCTTGTTGTAAGTATGTGTATGTATTACACACTGAATATGTCTACAGTCCTAGGGGCAGATCCACAGAGCGAGTACGCCGGCGTATCTACTGATACGCCGGCGTACTTTCAAATTACCCGCATCGTATCTTTAGTTTGAATCCTCAAACCAAGATACGACGGCATCTGGGTTAGATCTGACAGGCGTACGGCTTTGTACGCCTTCGGATCTTAGATGCAATACTTCGGCGTCCACTGGGTGGAGTTCCCGTCGTTTTCCACGTCGAGTATGCAAATTAGCTATTTCCGACGATCTACGAACATACGAGCGGCCGTCGCATTCTTTTACGTCGTCTCTAGTCTGCTTTTTCCGGCGTATAGTTAAAGCTGCTGTTTTGTGGCGTATAGTTAAACCTGCCATGTTAAGTATGGCCGTCGTTCCCGCGTTTATTTAGAATTTTTTTTTTTCGTTTGTGTAAGTCGTCCGTGAATCGGGATGGACGTAATTTACGTCCACGTCCAAAAAAATGATGTCCTTGCGACGTCATTTAGCGCAATGCACGGCGGGAAATTAAGGGACGGCGCATGCGCAGTTCGTTCGGCGCGGGGACGCGCTTCATTTAAATGAAACACGCCCCTAATCGCCGATTTGAATTAGGCGCCGTTACGCCGCGAGAGATACACTACCAGTGACGGCTGGTGCTCAAAAATTTGGGGGGGGGCGCAAACGAAAAAAAACAATTGCAGCCTCACTGTAACTATCAATTGTCACCACTGTGCCATGCCA
Source organism: Rana temporaria (assembly GCF_905171775.1). NCBI lineage: Eukaryota > Metazoa > Chordata > Amphibia > Anura > Ranidae > Rana > Rana temporaria. The sequence goes on along the minus strand of NC_053501.1, from coordinate 5,743,577 downwards.
TCAAATGCAGTCACTGTGCCATCAAAACGCAATCACTGTCCCATCAAAACGCAGCCACCGTGCCATGCCATCAAAACACAGCCACTGTGTAATACCATACTATATATATAAATACCTCTGGGCCCTTTAATAAAAAATAAAATAAAAATATATTAAAAAAAAAATATATATATTTTTTTTAAAATAAATAAAAAAAAGGGGGGTTGCCACCCGGGCCCTGGGGACCTCCGGACCCCTTACAGGTGTACTGCCTGTACCCCCCTGATGGCTGCCCTGTGCAGCCCATTTCTGCTTGTCTCAGCTTCCCCCATCCATGCCAACATGCGAGACTCACATTTTCTATGGCATTTTGTTTAAAGTGTTGGCTTGCCCTCCAGATTCGCAGGATCTCAATCCAATCAAGCATCTATGGGATGTGCTGCAAAAACATAGTCCTATACATGAAGGCAGGACCATTTTTAAGGCAAGGCAAAAGGAGAAGCTTCCCTGGGCCCCTGTCATTGTTGTGGGGCCCAAAGCAGCTGCCTCATACTTGCCAACTATCCCAGTTTAAATTCCCTCGTCCCTTGAGGTATTCGTCCTGTGCTGTGTCCTGATACCGAAGTCTGCGATGTCACCGCTGTCCCCACTGGCAGCATGCTTCCATCTTCACCCCTTTTCCTTCCGGGGGCCGCAAACTCCAGCTCTGTGACTGGCCTGAGTCGCGTGACGCAGGAGCCGCCAGTCATGGCATGACCCCTTTAGAGACGGCACGATCTACCCTTTTCTAAAGCGTGCATTCGCCGTAGACATGGTGGGTGGCTTTATTGTAAATATCTCCTATCGTGGAGGTTTAGGAGAAATTTCCAGCACCTACAGGTAAGCCTTAATACAGGCTTATCTGTAGGTAAAAGTGGTTGTACAGGATGTACAACCACTTTAACCAGAAAGACTGTCAGTACATTGTCCCTGATTATCAGTGCAGCCTATCAGTGCCACCTATCAGTGCTGTCTATCAGTACCTCCTATCTGTGCCCATCAGTGCTGCCTATCAGTGCCGTCTATCAGTGCCCATCATTGCCGCCTATCAGTGCCGCCTATCAGTGCCTCCTCAGAGGCGGCTCTCTAATTAGGCAAATTAGGCGTACTCGATCACTAATGTGGACTGACACCCTGGTTCCAGGGGCCATCTGTAAAAGGTGCACCAGGCAGACCGCAAGTCCATGTGGGGCCCTAAAGCAGCTGAGCTGCTCCTTCAGCCCACGCCGTTTACCTGGTCTCTCCATGTCTGTCCGGCTGCCCATTCGGGTCAGGAGTCGGGCCAGGTGGCTGAAACTATCCAGCTGCCCTGTGACTGTCTGTGAAAGGGAAGGAGAAGCTCCGGTGGATGGATACCATCCAGAAGCCTGGCCGACCGCCCAGAGAGAAAGTGAGTGCCCGGCCGTGCAGCCCTCCTGTGTGCTTGGATAGGAGGAGTGGGTCCTTGTGTCTAAATTTTGCCTAAGGCCTCACAGAGCCTAGAGCCGCCTCTGCCTCCTCATAAGTGCGAGCTGAGAGCATCTCTCTCATACAGCCCAGATCCTACACTGATAGTTCCCGTTCCCTCCTCCCTTGCACGGATGGTAGAGGAGAGTGCCAATCTGCTCCTTCTCCTCCCGCCCTTCTCCTCCTCTATGTGCACTCAGGGCCGCCCTATAGGTTCACTATGCAGGCCGCTTGGGGCCCTGCAAAGCTGCGGAGGGCCCCCCAAATTACTAAAGGCCCTGCCTGGTGAGAAGTCATTTTCGGCCCCTCACCCCGCTTCTCAACTCTCTGGCTGCATGGGAGAAGAGGTAAGAAGTCAGTACCCCCCGCTTCCCACTTTAATGTAAGATGTCATTTCCGACAGCAGAACACTCCCTCCCCCCGCTTCTCAACTTTAATGTCACGTGTCACTGTTGGCACTGTACATTTGCTTAGCTTCACACTTCCCATGGTGCACACAAGAGGATAGGGGCAGAGGGAGAAGGAGCAGATCGGCTCTCTCCTCTCCCATCTGTGCGAAGGAGAAAGGAGAAGGAAGAACTGTTAGTGCAGGCTCTGGGCTGTATGGGATAGAAGCTCTCAGCTCAGAGCCCTGCGGCCAGCATCCCCGCAGGGGGCCTTCAGACAGTGGTGGAACACCAGGGCCTGGTCGCAAGTACCACTTTTCAACCTTGGTAGTTCCACCACTGGTGTGTGGTCATAACGTTATGGCAGATCAGTGTATAGTCTCTGGTTTGTTTATATCGGTGCTGCAGATCAGTTATCTTCTATTGCTGCAAGATTTATATGAAAGACATCAGTACCCCATATACTGTGTGTGACTACTTCCTCCAAACACTTAATTCAGGCCCCCGCCTACACGCTATGTATAATAAACACACAAAGTGCAGACGGCGGTTAGTGTCTCTCACTCCACACCGCCGATCGGAGCAGCCAGCGTAGGCGATGCCGCATTGTTTCAAACAGCGGCTGGTGTGTTCAGGGGTTGGTGATGATTTCATGCATAGGAGGATTACACAGTGAGCAGTTTGTCAGTGTTTGATCATTTGAGGGTTTTCTCCATGTTATACTTTCCTGTACAGAGAAACATCTTGTGCGTCTCGTTTTCGGGCCTCGTCTATATAAATAGATTCCCAGCAGCTGAGCGAGCCTTCTAATTCCATCAAGGAGTGATGAGGAGTGAGGAGGCTCTAATCCTTTCACAAGCGCCTGCAACGCATCTCTGCAGGAGCTGCAATTATCCCCTGCATGCAGCTGCCGCCTCTCCTTATTAATGAATCACTGAATTCATTCTCGCCCTGTGCCCTGATATGAACGCGCGGCTTCCCGGTGTCACCCCATCGACTTTTTTTTTAAGGATCATTGTTCGAAATACAAATGGATAGAACATAATGTACACAGAGCGCAAATGTCTCATCAGTGGCGGCTGGTGCTCAACATTTTTGGGGGGGAGCAAACGTAAAAAAAGAAAAAAAAGAAAAAAATTGCAGCCTCACTGTGCCCATCAAATGCAGCCACTTTGGCATCAAATGTCACCACTGTGCCATGCCATCAAATGCAGTCACTGTGCCATGCCATCAAACGCAGCCACTCTGGCATCAATTCTCACCACTGTGCCATGCCATCAAATGCAGTCACTATGCCATCAATTCGCACCACTGTGCCATGCCATCAAACAGTCACTGTGCCATGCCATCAAATGCAGTCGCTGTGCCATGCCATCAAACGCAGTCACTGTGTCATGCCATCAAACGCAGTTGCTGTGCCATGCCATCAAACGCAGTCACTGTGCCATGCCATCAAACGCAGTCTCTGTGCCATGCCATCAAACGCATGTGCCCCAATCGTTGGTGTCTAGGGGAGAAATTGTGCCCCTCTGTGTCATTGAGAGGAATTGTGCCCCTTCATTGGTGTCATTGATAGGAATTGTGCACCGCTAGTGTCATTGCTAGGAATTGTACCCCTTAGTTGGTGTCATTGGTAGGAATTGTGCCCCATCGTATATGTAATTGGTAGGAATTGTGCCCAATTCTTGGTGTCAATGACAGGAATCGCGCCCCATTGTTTATGATATTGGGAGAAATTGTGCCGCACCCTTGGTGTCATTGATAGGAATTGTGCCCCATCCTTGGTATCTATGGTAGAAATTGTGCCCCACGGTTGGTGTCATTGGTAGGAATTGTGTCCCATCGTTGGTGTAATTGGAAGGAATTGTGCCCCTTCCTTGGTGTCATTGGGACGAATTGTGTCCCATCGTTGGTGTAATTGGAAGGAATTGTGCCCCATTGTTGGTGTCATTGTTAGGAATTGTGCTCCTTCTTTGGTGTCTATGGTAACAATTATACCCCACTGTTGGTGCCATTGGTAGGAATTGTGCCCCTTCCTTGGTGTCTATGGTAGAAATTATACCCCACGGTTGGTGCCATTGGTAGGAATTGTGCCCCTTCCTTGGTGTCAGGGCCGGATAAAAGCAAGCAAAGGGCTGCATCCAGCCCCAGGGCCACAGTTTGGAGACCATTGAGCTAGAAGATGGTTGAACATACGTAGTGTGTTTTTTGTCAATTGGGGGCATCCGGGGTGGGCAGCGAGCATATTGGCGAGTGGTGTGAGCAGAAGCTGTTGCCCGCTGGCTGTCAGCCAATGATCTTGTATTTGAAGGCAGTGATGGTCGTGTGGCTTGCAGTATGGCCCCGCCTTCCTCTACGTGACGGTACTGCACTCAGTTTGATCTACCCCTCCTGCCCCTCCATCCTTGTCCCAGCCCTGCTTCCCACCACTGAGATCTCCAAATCAAAATCTAGTTTTTGTCTTGTATCCACATATAACACTGTTGATAGTCGGTGATGTTCTATTCTTATACCTTTCATCCTTTTTCAGTCTTCTTTTAGAACATTGGGGAAGTCACACATAACGGTCAATTTGCACTCTGCTCTGCTGACACTTTGAAGCTCTTGTCTCTGATTGGATGTTAGTAAGCAACCAGGGCCTCTCAGCATTTTATCTTCTCTTCCTTTTTTGTTCCACATAAAAGTTAATAAATAAGTAAAGTGCACTCTTCTTCTTCTTCTTCTTCTTCTTCTTCTTCTTCTTCTTCTTCTTCTTCTTCTTCTTCTTCTTCTTCTTCTTCTTCTTCTTCTTCTTCTTCTTCTTCTTCTTCTTCTTCTTCTTCTTCTTCTTCTTCTTCTTCTTCTTCTTCTTCTTCTTCTTCTTCTTCTTCTTCTTCTTCTTCTTCTTCTTCTTCTTCTTCTTCTTCTTCTTCTTCTTCTTCTTCTTCTTCTTCTTCTTCTTCTTCTTCTTCTTCTTCTTCTTCTTCTTCTTCTTCTTCTTCTTCTTCTTCTTCTTCTTCTTCTTCTTCTTCTTCTTCTTCTTCTTCTTCTTCTTCTTCTTCTTCTTCTTCTTCTTCTTCTTCTTCTTCTTCTTCTTCTTCTTCTTCTTCTTCTTCTTCTTCTTCTTCTTCTTCTTCTTCTTCTTCTTCTTCTTCTTCTTCTTCTTCTTCTTCTTCTTCTTCTTCTTCTTCTTCTTCTTCTTCTTCTTCTTCTTCTTCTTCTTCTTCTTCTTCTTCTTCTTCTTCTTCTTCTTCTTCTTCTTCTTCTTCTTCTTCTTCTTCTTCTTCTTCTTCTTCTTCTTCTTCTTCTTCTTCTTCTTCTTCTTCTTCTTCTTCTTCTTCTTCTTCTTCTTCTTCTTCTTCTCTCTGATGGTAAAAAGTCGCAGACCCTGACAGGTGTTAGCACTCACGAGCTGAAGATGAGAGAATGGTGAACAGAAAGAAGAGCCTGACAGTAAATGGCTGGCCACATGTTAATATCATTCTGACAGATAGCTGAACGCTGGCCAAAGCCTTCTTCATCTACAGTTTACCGGTTGTGACTTGGTGGGGAGGAAAGTGGTTTGGTAGTTAGCACCGTGAACTTGGGTTGCTGGTTTTAGCTCCCACCCGGACTTGGAGTTTGTATGTAATTACCATGTTTGTGTAGATTTTCTCCCATTACGCCAAAACATACATGTATGTTAATTTGGTATTTCACCCATTTGTCTTTTCCATGAGCGGCTGACCATAGTGGAGACATGTACCTCCTCCGGGATAATCGTCCACGTTTGCGCCCCCCACCATAGGTGTGCGCAGCCTATTGCATTAGGGTGTGCACCCCAAAGCTCAAACATACATGCCTGTGTCTAAATATAAATAGGGCAGCAGGGCCATGGATAGTGTCAGTGGGGCAGAGGTTGGTGTCAGTAGTTTTTTTTTTATTACAATTTTATTTTTTTTACAATTTTTTTAATTATTATAATTTATTTATTTTTACATTTTTTTTAATTATTATTATTATTATTTATTTATTTTTACATTTTTTTTATTATTATTATTTATTTTTTAAATGTAGTATTATTATTATTATTTTACATTATTATTATTATTATTATTATTATTATTATTTTTATTTTTTTTAAATGTAGTATTGTTTTTTTTTTTTACATTTTATTATTATTATTATTATTATTATTATTATTATTATTATTATTATTATTTTTTATGTAGTATTGTTTTTTTTTATTTTTTTACATTTTATTATTATTATAATTATTATTATTATTTTTTTTACATTTTATTATTATTATTATTATTATTATTATTATAATTATTATTTTATTTTTTTTACATTATTGTTATTTTTTTTATTTTTATTTTTTACAAAAAAAAATTCTGAGCCCCATTGGGGGGGGGGGGCTTTGGTGAAATATCAGGAGTCTAAACAGGTCCATGATGTCTCACTTTGGAGAAAAAGAAAGGAACTGAGGACAGAGATTCTCCGGTCCCTTTTCCTTGCAGCCAAGCAGCAGGGGAAATCTGCGCAGCACAGGGTGATTAGGGTGTGCCCAGGCACACCTGGCACACCCTGTGCGCACGCCTATGGCCCCCACCAAAAGCACCTGCAAGTGACAGAGCTGTAAGGTGAGTGCAACAATATCTCACCCCTGCTAGGCTGCTACCCTATCATTTAAGGACCCATTTGGTAAGACTAGGTCTGCCACCACCTCTGTGCTAAATTCCCTGATCTACACACCTGCTGTGCCCATTATGAGGGGTTCCCACCATCCATGCTTTGATTTCCTAGGTTGGTACATTTACTGTTCCCACTATGAGGGGTTCCCACAATCCATGCATTGAGTTCCTAGGTTTGTACACCTGCTGTTCCCATTATGAGGGGGTTGTCATCATTCCCAGATTGAGTTTTTGAGACTGCACACCTCCTGTGGCTATCTCAAAGGGGGGGGGGGGGGGTTCCACCATACCTGGAGCAGCCAAAACTCCAAGGTTGACATTGGCTCTGTGTATTGGGACGCCTTCCTTTACATACACATGAACTTTAATGACACCCCAGTCTTAGTCAGCTCCATAATGTTCAATATTGAGTTTGCCCCGCCCTTTTCAGCCATAACAGCTTCACCTCTTCTGGGAAGGCCGTCCACAAGGTTTAGGAGGGTGTCTATGGGGATGTTTGACCATTCTTCCAGAAGAGCATTTGTGAGGTCAGGCACTGAGGTTGGATAAGAAGGCCTGGCTCGCAGTCTCCGATCTAATTCATCCCAAAGGTGGATGAGTGAGTTTGGGGTAAACCTTGTGGACAGCCTTCTCCCAACCCGATAGAACACCTTTGGGATGAATTAGAGCGGAGACTGTGAGCCAGGCCTTCTCGTCCATCATCAGTGCCTGACCTCACAAATGCCCTTCTGGAAGAACGGTCAAACATTCCCATAGACACCCTCCTAAACCTTGTGGACGGCCTTCCCAGAAGAGGTGAAGCTGTTATAGCTGCAAAGGGCGGAGCCAACTCAATATTGAACCCTCCGGACTAAGACTGGGATGCCATTAAAGTTTATGCATGTGTAAAGGCAGGCGTCCCAATACTTTTGGTAATATAGTGTATCTAATTTTCATTGACAGTCACGGGTTACATAGTTACATAGTTAGTCAGGTTGAAAAAAGACACAAGTCCATCCAGTTCAACCACAAAAAACAAAATAAAAAACACAGTAAAATCCTATACACCCAACTTCATACCCACAGTTGATCCAGAGGAAGGCAAAAAACCCCAGCGGAGCATGATCCAATTTGCTACAGCAGGGGAAAAAATTCCTTCCTGATCCCCCGAGAGGCAATCGGATTTACCCTGGATCAACTTTACCTACAAATCTTAGTACTCAGTTATATTCTGTACATTTAGGAAAGAATCCAGACCTTTCTTAAAGCAATCTACTGATCTGGCCAGAACCACCTCTGGAGGGAGTCTGTTCCACATTTTCACAGCTCTTACTGTGAAAAAACCTTTCCGTATTTGGAGGTGAAATCTCTTTTCCTCTAGACGTAAAGAGTGCCCCTTGTCCTCAGTGATGACCGTAAAGTGAATAACTCAACACCAAGTTCACTGTATGGACCTCTTATATATTTGTACATGTTGATCATATCCCCCCTAATTCTCCTCTTCTCAAGAGTGAATAAATCTAGTTCCTCTAATCTTTCCTCATAGCTGAGCTCCTCCATGCCTCTTATCAATTTGGTTGCTCTTCTCTGCACTTTCTCCAGTTCTCCTATATCCTTTTTGAGAACTGGTGCCCAAAACTGAACTGCATATTCCAGATGAGGTCTTACTAATGATTTGTACAGGGGCAAAATTATATCTCTGTCTCTGGAGTCCATACCTCTCTTAATACAAGAAAGGACTTTGCTCGCTTTGGAAACCGCAGCTTGGCATTGCATGCCATTATTGAGCTTATGATCAACTAAAACCCCCAGATCTTTCTCCACTACAGACCCCCCCCCAGTTGTACTCCCCCTAGTATGTATGATGCATGCATATTCTTAGCCCCCAAGTGCATAACTTTACATTTATCTACATTAAACCTCATCTGCCACTTAGTCGCCCAATCAGACAGAGCATTGAGGTCGGCTTGTAAATTGGAGACATCCTGTAAGGACGTTATTCCACTGCATAGCTTGGTGTCATCTGCAAAGACAGAAATGTTACTTTTGATCTCAGACCCAATATCATTTATAAATATATTGAAAAGTAAGGGTCCCAGCACTGAACCTTGGGGTACACCGCTGATAACCTTGGACCATTCAGAGTAAGAATCATTAACCACGACTCTCTGAATTCTGGCTTTCAGCCAGTTTTCTATCCATTTACAAACTGATATATCCAATCCTGTAGACCTTACCTTACACATGAGCTGTGTGTGCGGAACTGTATCGAACGCTTTTGCAAAATCCAAATATATCACGTCCACAGCCACGCCTCTGTCCAGGGTTTTACTTACCTCTTCATAAAAGGAAATCAGGTTTGTCTGACAACTTCTGTCTTTCATGAATCCATGTTGACTGCTGCTTAAATAGTTTTTTTCCAGCAAGAACTCATCCATGTGGTCTTTTATTAAACGTTCCAGTATCTTCCCAACTATAGAAGTTAAACTAACAGGTCTATAGTTACTTGGTAAAGACTTTGTTCCCTTTTTAAATATGGGCACCACATTGGCCCTGCGCCAATCCAGTGGTACTATTCCTGTCTTTAATGAGTCCCTAAATATTAGATACAGTGGCTTTGAAATGACAGAGCTCAACTCACCTAGGATCCGTGGATGGATGCCATCAGGTCCAGGTGCTTTATCCACCTTTATTCTGTCTAAATATTTCTGGACCATATCCCTTTTGAGCCATTGTGGATTTGGGGCTGTGTCACTCCCACCCCCATTTTGGACATGAGCTCCCCCATGCTCCATTGTATACACAGAGCTGAAGAAAACATTTAATAAATTTGCCTTCTCTTTGTCCCCAGTCACCCACTCTAGATTATTTTGTAAGGGGCCTACATGCTCAGACTTCACCTTTTTACTATTAATATATTTAAAGAATTTTTTGGGGTTTGTCCTACTATCTTTTGCAATCTGTCGTTCGTTTTGAATTTTTGCATCCTTGATTTCCTTTTTGCATATCCTGTTATATTCTTTGTAACATTTAAACAACACTAGTGTTCCTTCATTTTTATATTTTTTAAAAGCTACTTTCTTATTGTTTATAGCTTTTTTAACTTTGACCGTGAGCCACATAGGTTTTATTTTAGCCTTTTAAACTTATTGCCCATGGGAACATACTTTGCAGTGAGGTTCCACACAGTCTTTTTGAAGAATTCCCATTTCTGTTCTGTGTTCATCTGTGTCAATAGTCCCTCCCAGTCCAAGTCCTGGAGAGCAGCCCTCATCCTTGGAAAATTTGCTCTCTTAAAATTTAGTGTTTTAATATTTCCTGTATGTATTTCTTGCTTATAGTTAACATTAAATGAAATCATGTTATGATCACTGCTACCCAGGTGTTCCTTTATCTGAACATTAGTAATAAGCTCTGCATGGTTTGAGATTATCAGGTCCAACAGAGCATCATTCCTAGTTGGGGCCTCAATAAACTGCACCATAAATTGTCCTGCAATAGGTTTTTAAATTTTTGTCCTTTAACTGTCCCAGAAGTGCCATTAATCCAGTCAATTTCTGGTAGTTAAATCCCCCATTATTATCACCGTCCCAGACCTTGCAGCCCTTTCCATCTGTGCAAGGAGCTGAGTCTCCACCTCCTCATTAACATTGGGTGGTTTATAACAAACTCCAATGATTAATTTTGAACTACGCACATCTGTATGCAGTTCCACCCATAATGCTTCAGCCTCATCACACGCTCCATCAACCAGGTTCTCTTTCACGCTTGCTTTGAGGTCACTTCTCACATAGAGACAGACCCCTCCACCTTTCCTTTTTACCCTGTCTTTCCGAAAGAGAGCATAGCCAGGAATATTAATAGCCCAGTCATGTGAGGATTGAAGCCAAGTTTCAGCAATACCGATTACATCATAGCTCTCCTCATGCATCAGAGCTTCCAGCTCACCTGTTTTGCTTGGCAGACTTCTGGCATTGGTGAACAAACACTTAAATGTATTGTTACATTTTTCTCTGGTGTTTTTCATATAATTTATAGTAGTACAAATGGCACTATTATTTCCAATGGCTGTTTGCAACATGGGAACTTTCTTGTCACCTGCCATAACCCTCCCCCCATCTATCCCCATTCCACTCTCCATTAATGTCTGACCACTAACTGACCTGTCTGCTCGATGTAATTCTAATTCACCCTCCCCCCTCAATCCTAGTTTAAATACTCCTCCAGCATTCCCATAAACCTCTCCCCCAGCACAGCAGACCCCCTTCCATTCAAGTGCAAACCGTCTTTAGCATATAGGCTGCACCCCAATGAAAAGTCAGCCCAGTGCTCTAGAAACCCAAATCCCTCCTTCCTACACCAGGTCTTTAGCCATGCATTCAGCTCTCTAATCTCCCCCTGCCTTTCCTGTGTTGCGCATGGCACAGGCAATATTTCAGAGAATATCACCTTGGAGGTCCTTCCCTTCATCTTGCAGCCTAGTTCTTTAAATTGATTCTTAAGGAGCCTCCACCTTCCATGTATACTGTCATTGGTTCCAACGTGGACAAGACAGCTGGGTCATGCCCAGCCCCTCCCAGTAATTTATCCACCGGTCCACCACATGCCGAACCCTGGCACCAGGGAGACAGCAAACCATTCGGTTTGAAGCGATCCTGGCGACAAATTATTCTATCAGTCCTTCTGATTATAGAATCCCCTATTACCACCAACTGTCTAGGCCTACCTGCACTCCCCTCCCCACCTCTACTAGATGGGTTGCTCTCCCGGCTGTTAGGGGTAGCAGTAACATCTAGGGCTGCCACCTCTGTGTTTGCCACCTCCACATCATCACCCAACTTGGCAAATTTGTTTTGATGCACAAATACAGGACTGGCCTTCCCTTTCTTCACGCCCCTTCCACTCCCTCTAACTGCATTAACCCATCTCCCTATCTGATAATCCTGACTTTCCCCTCCACCCTCCACATCAACCTTACTGACCACTTGCTCAGCGAGCAGAGGACCCCTTTCAAGGTTGTCATTTCTACCCAGTGTTGCAACTTGCTCCTCCAGATCTCTAATACGAGCTTCCAGAAGGGCAACCTGCTCACATCTGTCACAGCGGTATCCATCTTGGAGCTGTTGCACCAATTTTGCATACATGTGACACACTGTGCACTGAGCAAAACCTTCAACCCTGCTAGCACTCATTTCCCAGTTACAATATAATTACTTGTATGAAGATTAAGATAATACTTACAGTTTTAGAAGACTCGTGTCTTAACTCTTGTTTTAAACTCCTGGTTATTAACTCTCCACTTGTAATCAAAAATTCCACTTCTGATCAGAAATTCCACACCAGATCTTAGCAAGGAGCCAGCTCTTATGGAGTTTTTACAGACACTTATATACTCACCTGTTAACAATTAGACACTCCCCTGTTAACAATTAAACACTCCCCTAAATTAGCAGAAAGGAAAAAAAAAGCTGTTTAAAAAGTGTCAGAGAAAAAAAGACAAACAATTGAACACTTGCAGCAGAAACAGTTAAAAGCAGCTAAAAGCAAATCCTGGTTATTAACTCTCCACTTGTAATCAAAAATTCCACTTCTGATCAGAAATTCCACACCAGATCTTAGCAAGGAGCCAGCTCTTATGGAGTTTTTTACAGACACTTATATACTCACCTGTTAACAATTAGACACTCCCCTGTTAACAATTAAACACTCCCCTAAATTAGCAGAAAGGAAAAAAAAAAGCTGTTTAAAAAGTGTCAGAGAAAAAAAGACAAACAATTGAACACTTGCAGCAGAAACAGTTAAAAGCAGCTAAAAGCAAATCCTGGTTATTAACTCTCCACTTGTAATCAAAAATTCCACTTCTGATCAGAAATTCCACACCAGATCTTAGCAAGGAGCCAGCTCTTATGGAGTTTTTACAGACACTTATATACTCACCTGTTAACAATTAGACACTCCCCTGTTAACAATTAAACACTCCCCTAAATTAGCAGAAAGGAAAAAAAAAGCTGTTTAAAAAGTGTCAGAGAAAAAAAAGACAAACAATTGAACACTTGCAGCAGAAACAGTTAAAGCAGCTAAAAGCAAATCCTGGTTATTAACTCTCCACTTGTAATCAAAAATTCCACTTCTGATCAGAAATTCCACACCAGATCTTAGCAAGGAGCGGGTGAGAAGTTCTTGGAAATAACTACATCTTCTGAGCTGGGTTGAATAAGCCCCGTTATTTTGGGAGCAGCGGCTCTCTGTGTATGTGGTGCAGGTCAGGGGTCCAGGTGTGTACGATAGACCTGTCTGCCCCCCTCCCCACTCTGTCATTTGCCCCCTCCTCTATATGCCTCCTGTAATCACCAGGTTAGCAGCCGGGACTAATCGATCTTCAGAGCTGAGATAAGGTACAATTATTGGTGGCGGTGTACAGAATTCCGCCGCCTGTTCCTGCGTTGGGGGTGAGCGGCCGTTATCTAGCACTCAATTCAGTTAATTTGCTGATGAGGCGGCGAGAATGGATTTCCGCTACCACAGAGTGTCATCTCGTAAGAAAACTGCTTGTGTCCTTTAACGTAAAACAACAAGAAATCAAATACTAAAGAAAAGTAAAGTTTCCCTCGGCGGTGACATTTGTGACAAAGTCAGGAACCCTTTATTGTAGAGCAGAATTCTCTCTCATTACTTACAAAGCCACATCACTGCGGCGCGAGAAAATCTACTTTCTTTCCCTTATGTGTCACATCAAAGCTCCGAATTCCAGATCAATCATCTGTGATTTCTTATGATGCTTCGCTTTAGTAACTACCTGATGTTTGCAATGCTCAGTGACAGCTCAAGTGTGTAGAAAATTAAAACTGTTTATTTGTTTGTTTTATAATTGAATGAAGTGGTCGGGATTTATAGCCCCTGTCATGGTTTTATAATTGTCTGGGTCCCCATTGTGAAGTGGTGTCACTCTTTTTTTTGTACTGGGCCCTCTGTGTGCTGGAGACTCTCTGTGCTGGAGACTCTGATATTGAGAAGCGGGGGGGGGGGGGGGGGCTGCCGCAAATTGAGAGCGGGGGTGGGGGCCTTTACAGCAAAAAAGAAGAAATAAAGAAAAATATATATATAAAATAAATTATAAAAAAGGGGGGCCAGGGACCTCTGGGTCCTTTAATAAAAGAGAACAGAAACCTCTGGGTCCTTTAATAAAAAAAAATATATAAAAAATAAATAAAAAAATAAACATTTATAAAAAATACATAAAATACAAAAAAGGGGGGTTGCCATCCGGGGCCCTGGGGACCTCTGGGTCTTTTAATAAAAAAAAAAAAAATATAAACAAAAAAAATAAAATAAACATTTATAAAAAAAAGTGGGGGAGGGGGTTGCCACATGGGGCCTTTAATAAAAAAAAATATATATAAATAAAAAAAAAAAAAAAAAAAAAATATATATATATATATATATATATATATATATAATATATATATATAAAAAAAGGGGGGTTGCCATCCGGGGGCCCTGGGGACCTCTGTGCCCTTTTATAATAATAATAATAATAAAAAAATATATATATATATATACTGTATATAAAAATTTAAATATATATAAAAATATATTTATTTTTTTATAAAAAAATAAATAAAAAAGGGGGGTTGCCATCCGGGGCCCTGGGGACCTCTGGGCCTTTTGATAAAAAAAAAAAAAAAATATATAAACAAAAAAAATAAATAAACATTTATAAAAAAAGGGGGGGGGGTTGCCACATGGGGCCTGGGGGCCTCTGAGCCCTTTGATAAAAAAAAAAATATATATATATATATATAAAAAATATATATATATATATATATATATATATATTATATATATATATATATATATATATATATATATATATAAAAATATATATATATATATAAAAAAAAATTTTTTTTAAAAAGGGGGGAGGGTTGCCATCCGGGGGCCCTGGGGACCTCTGTGCCCTTTATTAATAATAATAATAATAATAATAATAATAATAAAAATATATATATATATATATATATTTTTAATAAAAAAATAAATAAAAAAAGGGGGGTTGCCATCCGGGGCCCTGGGGACCTTCGGGCCCCTTACAGGTGTACTGCCTGTACCCCCCTGATGGCGGCCCTGTACGCTAAACCCCATAGCGGTTGGGCAGGCTTCTATAACAATCGCCCTTCATATGAAATAGGTTGGAGCCATATTAGATTCTCCTCCCAGATGGGCCAGTTTCCAGCTTCTCAGGGCTGTAATGAAAAATAATGTTTTTCCTCCAGTCTAGCGGTGTTAAGTGATATCCTGGATCATAACCGCCCAGGCCCACCATATCCTGCAAGCCCATGACCCTTGCTGTGCCATCAGCTGTGGGAATTCTGGAGTTTTCCTTCTATTGTTCAGTCTGGAGGTCTCATCTGATAGACCCAGAGAGGGAAAGAATGATAAGATAACTTCTTGTAAGAAAAGTTGGATGTTAAGGCGTACAGTAGAAGAACATGAAATGTTACATTAAATTTCACACCTAACAAGTGATTGTAAACATTTGGCTGGCCATTGACCGCGCCACTTTTTGCTTTAACTGACCATTGCGCGGTCACGCGACGTGGCTCCAAAACAAAATTGACGCCCTTTTTTCCCACAAATAGAGCTTTCTTTTGGTGGTATTCGATCACCATTGCGGTTTTTATTTTTTGCGCTATAAACAAAAATAGAGCGACAATTTTGAAAAAAAAAAATCTATATTTTTTACTTTTTGTTATAATAAATATCCCCCAAAAATATATAAAAAAACATAGGGCCAGATTCAGGTACAATTACGTTACGCCTCGGCGGCGTAACGTATCCCATTTACGTTACACTGCCGCAGGTTTACAGCGTAAGTGCCTGATTCACAAAGCTCTTACCTGTAAACTTGTGGCGGTGTAACGTAAATCCGCTCAGGGCAAGCCCGCCTAATTCAAATGGGGCGGGCACCATTTAAATTAGGCGCGTTCCCGCACCGAACGTACTGCGCATGCTCCGTCAAATTACCCGACGTGCATTGCGCTAAATGACGTCGCAAGGACGTCATTGGTTTCGACGTTAACGTAAATGGCGTCCACTTACGCAAACGACGTGAAATTAAAAATTTCGACACCGGAACGACGGCCATACTTAACATGGGCTACACCACCTAGAGTGCAGCCTTAGTTTTACGCGGCGTATCTCGATGGAAACACCGTAAATTTGGAGCGACGGGTAAAGCGTACGTTCGTGAATCGCCGTAACAAATCATTTGCATATTCTACGCCGACCGCAATGGAATCGCCACCTAGCGGCCGGCCTAGAATTGCATCCTAGGATCCGACGGCGTAATTCAATTACACCTGTCGGATCTTATGGCTATCTATGCGTAACTAATTCTATGAATCAGCCGCATAGTTAAGACGGGCGGATCACAGAGATGCGACGGCGTATCAGGAGATACGCCGTCGCATCTCTTTTGTGAATCTGGCCCATATTTTTTCCTCAGTTTAGGCCGATACGTATTCTTCTACATATTTTTGGTTAAAAAAATCGCAATAATAGCTTATTGATTGGTTTGCGCAGGAGTTATAGCATCTACAAATTATTATTAATAATTTATTTTTTCACTAGTAATGGCGGCGATCAGCGATTTTTATCGTGACTGCAACATCATGGCGGACACATCGGACACTTTTGACGCCATTTTGGGACCACTGTCATTTTTACAGCGATCAGTGCTATAAAAATGCACTGATTACTGTGAAAATTACACTGGCAGTGAAGGGGTTTAACCTGTAGGGGGCGCTGAAGGGCTTAATTGTGACCTAGGGAGTGATTCTAACTGTTAGGGGGCGTGGCTTGCCGTGACACATCACTGATCGCTGTTCCCAATGACAGGGAACAGACGATCAGTGATCTGTCAGGGGAAGGACAGGGAGATGTTGTGTTTACACTGACATCTCCCCGTTCTTCAGCTCTGTGACCCGATCGCAGGACACCAGAAAAGGTGAATTTAGCAAAAAAAAGGAGCATGCAGCACTTTTAGCTTTAAAGGCCCATCACTGTGCAGCATAGCTTTGCATATCAATAAAGCTATTGATCATGATGCGGGCACTTTCTTGGCAATTATATGACTTTGTCTTTGCAAAATGTATAGGTAATTGTTAAGATAAAGTTTACCTTTAGGTTAAAGCCCAACTCCGGGCAAAAAAAAACGTTTTCTCATGCAATGGGGGGCTGTGCCCGCACTGCATGGGTCAACTGCTTGTTTTTGTCTAGGGCATTGATCTCCAAACTGTGGCCCGGGGTCCAGATGCTGCCCTTTGCTTGCATTTATACAGCCCTTGGCAGTGGCGTAGCGTGGGTTGTCAGCGCCTGGGACGAGGCAAGTAATTTGCGCCCCCCTGACCTATGGACTTACCTATTTTCAGCTAGCTCCAGTCTGGTCACACGATCCACTGTGTGAGACAGCGGTGGCTGTAGGGAAGAGAAAAGCGTGCTTGATAATGACTAGTAAAGTCTGGAGTGGTGACATCATGCATATGTTCCTATGTTCCATCTGTTGTTGGTGCTCTGTCCTCTCCACACTCGTGACAGCGCCCCTCTAAATTTTGCGCTCGGGACGGTGGCCCCCCTGGCACCCCCAACGCTACGCCACTGGCCCTTGAGACACTATTTCATCCACTGATGCCAACAATGGAACCTAATTTCCCCTTTCACTAACACCAGTGAAGGGGCACAATTCATCCCAATGACACAAATGATGGGGCACAACTCCTCTCAATGACCCCTACAATTGAGCCCAATGACACAAATTATGGGGCATGATATTCCTCCCAACGACACTAACGATGGGACACAATTCCTCCCACTGTTTTTTTTCTCGCTAACGTTGGGACCTTTCCTACTCCCAATGGCCACAGTTCAGCCAATCTAAAGTCTGAAGAACAGTAAACTGGCCCCTTGTTTAGAAAGTTTGGAGACCCCTGGTCTATGGGGATTGGAGAATGGAGATATACTTACCTAAACCTCTGATCCTGGCACCTCCATCTGCAGTCTAGCAGTCTTGTGAGGTGGGCTGTTCCTGACGTCATCACGCTCATAGACCTTCTTTGGACATGAGGATTTCAGGGAACAGCCCACGGCTGGATCGTGGGGGAGAACCATTTGCAGGTGGAGCAGAGGGTTGGGTGAGTGTGTTCCCCTAGACAAAAACAGGGTTAGGGTTTCCCCTTGGAGAATAAGTTGACCCGTGCAGTGCAGGCACAGCCCCACTACATAGGAACATTTTTTGAGCCTTAAGAGTTAGCACTAGGGTGGAGTTACCTTTAGGGTTATGGCTAGGGGGAGCTGAGCTGCTGTGTCACTGCTGGGAGGTTGAGCAGAGAAAGCTGGACTTCTGAATCACTGTTTGGAAGGGGAGTGGAGTGAGTTGAGCTGCCATGCAATTGCAATTAGGGGAAGCTGGAGAAGCTGAGCTGATGAATTACTGCTGATAGAGGAAGCAGAGGGAGCTGAGTTACTGAATCACTGCTGGGGGAGAGCAGTGGAATCTGAGCTGCTGAATTACTGTTAGGAGAGGGAGCAAAGATATATGAGCAGCTAGGTCACTGCTAGGAGGCAGAGAGGGGAGCTGAGCTACTGAATTACTGCTGGGAGAGAAGCAGGGAGCTGAGCTGCTGATTTATGACTGGGGGAAGTGAGCGGGGTGGGGGGGGGGGGGCTATGCTTTTAAGTCACTGCTAGGTGGTGGAGTAGGGGAGCTGAGCTTTGGAGTTACTGCTGGAGACACAACAGAGGGATCAGAGTTGCTGAATTACTACTGGGATAGGAAGCAGGGGGAGCTGAGCTGCTGACTTACTGCTGGAAGAGGGAGCAGGGGGAGCTGAGCTACTTTATTACTGCTGGGAGAGTGCAGGGGAATCTGAGTTGCTGAATTACTGTTAGGAGAGGGAGCAAAGGTATATGAGCAGCTAGGTCACTGCTAAAAGGCAGAGTGAGGGAGCTGAGCTACTGAATTACTGCTGGGAGAGGAAGCAGGGGGAGCTAAGCTGCTGATTTATGACTGGGGGAGTGAGCGGGGTGGGGGGGGGGCTATGCTTTTTAGTCAATGCTAGGTGGTGGAGTAGGGGAGCTGAGCTTTGGAGTTACTGCTGGGAGACACAGCAGAGGGATCAGAGTTGCTGAATTACTACTGGGAGAGGAAGCAGGGGGAGCTGAGCTGCTGACTTACTGCTGGAAGAGGGAGCAGGGGGAACTGAGCTACTTAATTACTGCTGGGAGAGTGCAGGGGAATCTGAGTTGCTGAATTAGTGTTAGGAGAGGGAGCAGGGGTATCTGAGCCTCTAAGTCACTGCTAGGAGGTGGAGTGGAGGAGCTGAGCTACTTAATTTTTGCTGGGAGAGGGAGCAGGGGGAGCTAAGCTGTTGAGTCACTGCTAGGAGGTGGAGTAGGGGATCTGAGCTGCTCAGTTACTGCTGGGAGACTGATCAGAAGGATCAGAGTTGCTGAATTACTGCTGGGAGAGGAAGCAGGGAGAGTTGAGCTGCTGACTTACTGCTGGGAGAGGAAAAGGGGGAGCTGAGCTGCTGAGTCACTGCTGGAAAGTAGAGTGGGGGAGCTGAGCTTATGAATTACTGCTGCGAGAGAAAGCAGCGGGAGTTGAGCTGCCGACTTTCGGCTGGGAGAGGAAGCAGGGGAGCTGAGCTATTGAGTGATTGCTAGGAGGTGGAGTAGGGAAGCTTAGCTTCTGGGTTAATGCTGGAAGACAGAGCAGGGGGTTCAGAGTTGCTGAATTACTGCTGAGAGAGGAAGCAGGGAGAGCTGAGCTGCTGACTTTCTGCTGGGAGAGGGAGCTGAGCTGCTGAGTCACTGCTAGGAGGTGGAGTAGGGGATCTGAGCTGCTCAGTTACTGCTGGGAGACTGAGCAGAAAGATCAGAGTTGCTGAATTACTGCTTGGAGAGGAAGCAGGGAGAGTTGAGCTGCTGACTTACTGCTGGGAGAGGAAAGGGGGGAGCTGAGCTTCCGACTTATGGCTGGGAGAGGAAGCAGGGGAGCTGAGCTATTGAGTCACTGCTAGGAGGTGGAGTAGGGAAGCTTAGCTTCTGGGTTATTGCTGGAAGACAGAGCAGGGGGTTCAGAGTTGCTGAATTACTGCTGGGAGAGGAAGAAGGGAGAGCTGAGCTGCTGACTTTCTGCTGGGAGAGGGAGCAGGGAGAGCTGAGCTACATAGTCACTGCTAAGAGGTGGAATCGGGGAGCTGAGCTTCTATGTTACTGCTGGGGGAGGAAGTATGGGGAATATGTTCTGTTAAATCACTGTTAGGAGAGGGAGCTGGGTTATTTGAGATGCTAAGTCACTGCTAGGAGGTGGAGTGGCAGAGCTGAGTTTCTGAGTTACTGCTACAGAGTCATTGCTGGGAGAGGGAGCAGGGGAGCTGAGCTGCTGAGTCACTGCTAGGAGGTGGAGTAGGGGAGCTGAGTTTCTGAGTTACTGCTACAGAGTCATTGCTGGGAGAGAGGAAGAATATGAATATTTGAATGTTCATGGCCTGGCCCCAGTTCTACTTTAAGACAATGCCCACCTTTCACCATAGCCACCAATCTCTTGTGTACTCCTAGTACACCGGGAACTGCCCCGGCCAAGAAAGGGACGATTATCTGTATTTGCCTCCCAGGTAAAAATGTAACAATCTTCTCTTACCCAGCTCTGACTACTGCCTTTGGCTAGCTCCTCTGTTCATTCATCCTCCTGGCCGGTATCCCTGACTTCACTTAGTATCACATGTGCACCTTCATTCATTATTCTTCCAACCTTTAGCGGTTTCCTCGGCGCTGCAGAAGACTCAGATCACTGATATAATGAGGTGTTGCTGGGATTATTATTTCGCCAGTAAATAAAATAGTTACATCTGGTAAACAATACACAAAAAAAGAAACAGTAGAGAAAAGTGAGAACAAAAACAACCGGCAAAACAAAGTTTGCTTGTGAAAACTTTTCCTTCGAACCCTCCTAGCTAATTCGTTTTTAGGTGTGATTTTGGTTACGCAAATCAGCGATGTGTTATTTCCAGGAATAAAACAAAGCCTGCGTTCATTTGCATGCAGTCAGCGCTGCACGCAGCTCTCCTAGGATTATATATATATATGCAGAGGGTAAAATAATTATTACACACGTCACCATTTATCTAGGTAAATATATACCGTATTTATCGGGGTATACCGCGCCGGCGTATAACGCGCACCCCAAACCTAGTAAGGTAGTTTAAGGGGAAAAAAAAAACGTACATTTTTGCCCTGCGTCCATCGGCACCTTGTCCGGCGTCCGTCTGCGGCCTTGCGCGGGGTCCGTCCAGCCTTGTGGGTGTCCATCTGCAGCTTCCTTGCGCGGGGTCTGTCCAGCCTTGTGGGTGTCCGTCTGCAGCTTCCTTGCGCGGGGTCCGTCCAGACTTGTGGGTGTCCGTCTGCAGCTTCCTTGCGCGGAGTCTGTCCAGCCTTGTGGGTGTCCGTCTGCAGCTTCCTTGCGCGGGGTCCGTCCAGCCTTGTGGGTGTCCGTCTGCAGCTTCCTTGCGCGGGGTCTGTCCAGCCTTGTGGGTGTCCGTCTGCGGCTTTGGAGGTGTCCGTCTGCGGCTTCCCCCCTTGCCCGGGGTTGCAGCGGTGTTTGTTTTTGCATTTGGCGCCGAGAGGAGCCGGATTTCCTGTGTGTTCGGCTCCTCTCGGCTTCTCTCGGCTCCTCTCGCCTGGCTGAGGGCGGAGCCGAGCGTGGCCGAGCCTAGCCGAGTGCGCAGTACACTCGGCTCGGTCTATTTCGGCGCCGCTGTAACTTACTTTGCTTTTCTTTGAATCCTCAACGGACCCGCGCCATAAGTTACGGCGGCATAGCGTATCTCTCGCGGCGTAAGGGCGCGGAATTCAAATTCGGCGAGTAGGGGGGCGTGTTTCATTTAAATGAAGCGCGTCCCCGCGCCAAACAAACGGCGCATTCGCCGTCCGCAAAAACTCCCAGGGTGCATTGCTCCAAATGACGTCGCAAGGACGTCATTGTTTTCGACGTGAACGGAAATGGCGTCCAGCCCCATTCACGGACGACTTACGCAAACGACGTAAAATTTTCAAAATTATACGCGGGAACGACGGCCATACTTGACATTGAGTACGCCACCAGATAGCAGCTTTAACTATATGCCGGAAAAAGCCGAACGGAAACGACGTAAAAAAATGCGACGGCCGCTTGTACGTTCGTGGATATAGCTCATTTGCACACTCGACGCGGAATACGACTGAAACGCCACCTAGCGGCCGCCGAAAAATTGCATCTAAGATCCGACGGCGTACTAAGACGTACGCCTGTCGGATCTAACCCAGATGCCATCGTATCTTGTTTTGTGGATACCAAAACATAGATACGACGCGCAAAATTTGAAATTACGCGGCGTATCAAGAGATACGCCGACGTAATTTCTTTGAGGATCTGCCCCAATATGTGTGCATATATATACTGTATCTCTATCAGTAGGGAAATGGACAGTGTCAGTAGCGTGGTAGAGGGCATCAGTAGGGCAGAGGTTGGTGTTAGTAGTTTATTTTCATAATTTTTTCATTATTACTTTTTTTACAATAACATTTTTATATTTTTTTACAATATTTTAGGTGCCCCATTGGAGGGGCTTTAGTGAACTATCAGGGGTCTAAACAGACCCCTGATGTCTCAGTTTTGAGACAGAAAAAAGGACCGAAGGCAGAGATTCCCTAGTCCCTTTTCTCTGCAGCCAAGCAGCAGGGGAAATTTGTGAAGCACGGGGTGATTAGGGTGTGCCCAGGCACACCCGGCGCACCCTGTGCGCACGCCTATGACTACACTTGATCTTAGCCAAAAGGCTGAGACGCAAACTTTATGTACCGCTGGAATAGATGATGCTGGACATCCTCCAGCCAGGAAATGAGACGGGAGCTATAGCTAATTTAGTGCAGCTTCTAATGCACATTGGCCCAGATTCAAGAAGCAATTGCGCCCGTGTAACCATAAGTTACACAGCGCCATTGCTTACTTGCTCCGGTGTAACGAGTGCTCCCGATTCAGGAACCTCGTTACACCGGCCTGCAGCCTAAAATCTGCGCGGCATAAGGCTCTTATGCCTCGCAGATTTTAGGCTGCATTCTTGCGTGTGCCGCTAGGGGCGCTCCCATTGTGATCAGCGTGTAGTATGCAAATTGCATTCTACCAACTGATTCACAAACTTGCGCGGGCCCCGCGCAAGCCAGGTACGGAGTTTCCGTACGGCAACTTTAGCGCAAGGCTGCCCTTTCTAATAGCAGGGGCAGCCAATGCTAAAGTATAGCTGGCCTTCCCGCGCCGTGAAATTTGAATTTTACGGCGTTTGCGTAAGTGATTCGTGAATGGCGCTGGACGCCATTCACGTTCACTTTGAAGCAAATGACGTCCTCGCGACGTCATTAGCCGCAATGCACGTCGGGAAAGTTTCCCGACGGAGCATGCGCTGTACGCTCGGCGCGGGTGCGCGCCTAATTTAAATGATTCCCGCCCCCGGCGGGATCATTTACATTGCGCGCGCTTACGCCGGGCAATTTTGCTGGCGCGCCCTCGCGATTCACGGAGCTACTGCTCCGTGAATCGAGGGCAGCGCAAAATATTTGCGTGGGCGCAGGGCAAAATCGTTGCCCTGTGCCCTCGCAAATATAGCGCAATTCTACCTGAATCTGGGCCATTGTGAGAAGCTTACAGTGTTCAGTGAATTCTGAGTACGTGAATTCAGTCCTGGAGAGGAGCCGGTACAACTGTGCTAGATTAAAGGAAAGTTCTGGGGCCAGATTCACGTAGATCAGCGGATCTATAGATCCGCTCGATCTACGTGATTTAAGATCCGCTCCCGCAAGTTTGAGAGGCAAGTGGCTAATTCACAAACCACTTACCTCCAAACTTGCGGCGGCGGATCCTAAATCCCCCGGCGGAATTCAAATTCCGCGGCTAGGGGAGTGTACTATTTAAATCAGGTGCGTTCCCGCGCCGATTTAAATGCGCATGCGCCGTCCGGGGAATTTCCCGGCGTGCATTGCTCCCACTGACGTCACTAGGACGTCAGTGGTTTCGACGTGAGCGTGACTTGCGACGCGCGTGTTTGTGAATCGGCGTACGCAAACGACGTTAGAAAATTCAAATTTGACGCGGGAACGCCGGCTATACTTAACATTGGCTGCGCCTGATAAAAGCAGGGGTAAGTATACGACGGGAAAGCCGCTACGGAAACGTCGTAAGAAGACTGCGTCGGGTCCGCGTACGTTCGTGAATTTGCGTATCTCGCTGATTTACATATTATTCAAGGTAAATCAGCGGGAACGCCCCCGGCGCCATTTTTAAATCGAAAATAAGATCCGACAGTGTAACACAGTGTAACACTGTCGGATCTAGCCCCATCTATGCGTATCTGATTCTATGAATCAGGCGCATAGATAGGACTAGTGTAAGTCAGAGATACGATGGGGGATCTGTAGATACACCGTCGTATCTCTTTGTGAATCTGGCCCCTGGAGTTCAGCTTTATAAAAGACGAGCAATAAACAGATACATTTCATCACGGTGGTTTGTTTATGGATTTTATACGAGGCTCAAATCTAAGGCGATAAAACGTGAAATGATGTCTGGTTTTATATTGGATTTATAAAATAGATTTGATTTTTATTTCTGAATGGGTTGAGGTGGATTCTGTCAGGCAGCCAAGATTTACCCTTCGTTGCCCAGCAGATAATAAGACACACTGGCCCAGATTCTCAAAGGGCTTACGACGGCGCAGCTCCATGTACGCTAATCTGTCCTAATCTGGCCCGGCGTATCTATGCGACTGATTCTTAGAATCAGTCGCATAGATAACCATTAGATCCGACAGGCGTAAGTCTCTTACGCTGTCGGATCTTAAATGCATTTATTTTTTTTGCCGCTAGGTGTCGCCTCCGTCGTTTTCCCGGTCGAGTATGCAAATTAGCTAGATACGCGAATTCCCGAACGTACACGCGGTCGACGCAGTGAAGTTACGACGTTTACGTTAGGTTTGCGCGGCGTAAAGTTGCCCCTGCTATATGAGGGGCAACCTATGTTAAGTATGGCCGTCGTTCCCGCGTCGAAATTTAAAAATTTACGTCGTTTGCGTAAGTCGTCCGTGAATGGGGCTGGACGCCATTTACGTTCACGTCGAAACCAATGACGTCCTTGCAACGTCATTTGGAGCAATGCACCCTGGGATATTTTCCGGACGGCGCATGCGCAGTACGTTCGGCGCTGGGAACGCGCTTAATTTAAATGCTCCACGCCCCCCTACCCGGCTAATTTGAATTAGGCGGGCTTGCGCTGGGTGATTTACGCTACGCCGCCGCAACTTTACAGGCAAGTGCTTTGTGAATTCACAAAGCACTTGCCTGTAAAACTTGCGGCGGCGTAACGTAAATGACATACGTTACGCCGCCGCAGAGATACGCCGGATCTACGAGATTCTGGCCCATTATTATTTTTGGGCTTCTTTGAGCAGAAAAGTGACAAGTGATCCAATTTTGGGTTCTAATTCCGGTTATCGCGCCATTATTCGGTTGGCGATACTGGCCCGGATTCAGAGAGCAATTGCGCCTGCGTAACCATAGTTACGCAGCGCAATTGCTTACTTGCGCCGGCGTAACGAATGCTCCTGATTCAGGAACCTCGTTACGCCGACTGCAGCCTAAGATATGCGTGGCATAAGGCTCTTATGCCCGCATATCTTAGGCTGCATTCTTGCGATGGCCGCTAGGTGGCGTTCCCGTTGTGCTCAGCGTATAGTATGCAAATTGCGTACTAACGCCGATTCACAACGTTAGGCGAGCCCTGCGTACGCAGTTTACGTCGTTTGCGTACGGCGGTTTTCGCATAAGGCAGCCCATGTTACGTATACCCGTCGTTCCCGCGTCGCGAAATTTGAACTTTACGTAGTTTGCGTAAGTGATTCGCGAATGGCGCTGGACGCCATTCACGTTCACTTTGAAGCAAATGACGTCCTTGCGACGTCATTTGCTGCAATGCACGTCGGGAAAGTTTCCTGACGGAGCATGCGCTCTACGATCGGCGTGGGAACGCGCCTGATTTAAATGATCCCCACCCCCTACGGGATCATTTAAATTGCGCGCGCTTACGCCGGGCATTTTGCCGGAGCGCCCACGCAATTTACGGAGCTTCTGCTCCGTGAATCGCGGGTAGCGCAGAAAATTTGAGGGGGCGCAGGGCAAAAACGGTGCCCTGCGCCTACGTAAAAAAAGCGCATATCTTACTGTATCTACCCCACTGATTTTTTTTTATGATCCTGATATAATGTCACGCTACCATCGTAGCTACACGGCTCTCCATGGCGTTCTTTTTTAAGTTGCTTTAGCTCTATTTTTATTGAAGGTCAGTCGGGGAATGAGCTCTCTCCGGAGGCAGGTTGGCCGGCGTCCAGGCTCTTCTTGTCCAGATTTTCATGCCGCAGATGCTCCGAAAGATTAAGACGAAGTAAAGAAAATACAGACGTTTAACCCCTCCCATCCCGGAGGTCAAGGCCCAGAGGACAGGCGTACAGTAGCTCAGGAAACAGCCGAGGGGGCAGCGCAGGAAGTGATCGGAAATTTCTGGCGTTCGCCTGTCATGCGCCCGGGTTTCCTGCCCATTGTGTGGAGTTTGCTGTGCAGGGACAGGAACCTTTGATAGGAGAGTTATGGCTTTCCTGACGCAGCGCAGCGAGGGTGGTTGGGGGGGCAGTGAAAGTTAAGTCATAAGGCTGGGGGGGAAGTATTCCTGCTGAGACAAGGACCGGGGTATGACGCGGGGGGCTTAGTGCGGTGCGGTCTATGACAGGATGAATAATGTTACTGGAAACTACAAGAGGATACAGTTACCAAAAAATTGGAGGAAAGAGCTGACAGGTCCAGGATGTGACAACATGCGTGTAGACCACACGTGTCTTTGGGTAATTATACCCGCGCTGGATCTGACAGGCGATGGCCCTTCTAGACTTGTAATGCAACTCAATAGCTCCAGAAGGCCATGCAGGTGCAATGGGGCCCCCAACAATAAAAAAATAAAAGAACTTCCCAATCCACTAAGAGCTCAAGTTTGCTCCCTCTTGGACCCCCCTTTCAGTTTACACGCACACACCCTTAAAGTGGTTATAAACCTCAGAGATGAAATGCACTATATTGTCAAAAGTATTGGGACGCCTGCCTCTATTGGGAGCATAAGATACCCCAGAACTAAAGAACGGAACACTACGAGGACTTCTGAACTATCTTGCTGAACTGTACCAAAATGTCCCATAGAATCCCTAAAGGCATGTACACACGGTCGGACTTTCAGCCAACAAACTTCAAAATCAACAAGTTTTCACATTTGTCCGATCGTGTGTACGCTCCATCGGACCAACTTTTTCGGGTTTCATCGGACAAAAAGTTCGGTCTACAAACGGACAAACTTTTCGACAACAAAAGTCCGATGGCGCCTAGTCCGACCGTGTGTACAGCAAGCCATCGGACTTTTGTACAAAGTGCAAATACGCATGCTCAGAACCAATGTGAAAATCAACCAACAATAGCAGAAGTTAACCAAAGGGTGGCGGTAAAGAGCAGAAAAGAGCAGAAAAACCATGTGATGTTGGGAAAGTTTTAGAAAAAGTTGCAGAAATGTCCGAGCGTGTGTATGCTATGGGTGTGACCGGACAACTCACTTCGGACAAAAATCCAAGGGAAAGTTTGTCAGATGTCAGACCGTTTGTACGAGGCTTAATGCTAATGGTGACAATGAATCCTCTCAGACAACCTCCCCGGCACCCAACGATGTATCCTGGCCTAGGCCAACAAGGCCCAGGCCTAGGGCAGCACTTTGCAGGGGGGGCAGCACGAAAAGAGTCCCACCAGCTTGCGCTACACTGTTAGGCGAATTGGTCTAGCGCCACCATAAAGCGGCCGCACTGCTTCCGGTATGGAACTGGCCTGGGGGGATTATACTGGAGGACAGACCAACCTAGGGGGTAGAGGGAGTAGGATTATACGGGGGACAGGCTGACCTGGGGAGATTGTATTAAGGGGACAGACTGAGCTGGGGAGAGATTGTACTGGGGGGGCAGATTTCCCTGGGGGGGTGGATTGTACTGGGGGACAGAATAACCTGGGGGGATTTTCTGGGGGACATATTAACCTGGCAGAGATTATACTGGGGAACAGACTGACCTGGGGATAGGGGGTTGTACGGGGGGGACAGACTAACCTTGTTTGATTTAACAATGCCCTTGAAGCGCCTTCCACCAAGCCCCTCCAACCATTAGCACAATTTGGTCACACCCACTACTCGCAGCAGTGCGCTATGCACGCCATATAACTCTTCTACTTGGTGTGCCCCATGGTGTTCTAGGCCTTTTACAATCTTAGAAATACAGCTCAAATTTTGAGCTGCATTAATTTTTATTGTATATTTTGTTTGCACATTTTCTCACCCTCACTTTGTTAGTATTGGCTAGCGCTTTAGTCACCCCCTCTTTTGAATCTTAGAAATACGCCTGGCACAATGAAAACCAAATCCACTCTTCACCGTGGCTCTTCACTAAGCCAACCACATTTTTTTTTTTAGCAATGGGCCCAACGTACGATCTTGCGCACAGGTCCACTGATTTCAGTAGAAGTTGCAACTTTTTTGCTTTGGCAATCCAGGATTACACAACACTCCGACCGTTGTGTACGCCATAATCCACGTCTCCACTCATTTTTTTTTTTTTTTTTGTGGCTGAAACCCAATCCACACTAGCAATGTGGCCTCAATTTGTTTCGCTGCCCATCTATCACAGGCTAGAATTCCACGTAACGCTACCCAAGCTGAAACTCGCCAGAATGTTTTCAAAATAAACCGCCAACGCACCGACTAACCTCCAAAATCTCTCACGCTGAAAGGCAACACCCGATTTAAACACTGGAAAGAGAAAAACCTCAATTAGGCCGCGCAAGGTTTCCGACGGGGCGAATTTACATTGACGTGGATTTTTTTTTTTTTTTTTACCATGGCCCTTGTTATTTTATCCTGCGTCCAATTACCTCCACCGCTTCTCCGTGACTGCGGAATGAATAAACAGACTGTGCCGAGAAGCAGACGGAGCGAAGGCTTAGCGTTTAAAGGCCACAGCGCAAAAAAAAAAAAAAACAGATAGTATCAGCGAAGGATTGTACGCTCAAAGTATTTCCTTCACTGTTCAGCTGCGTACAACATTGCACTGGATGCTTATCAGACAGAAAACATCCGTACACGCTTGTAGATAAGGATATACATTGTATCAATAAGACAGGACATGAAGAGGTAATATAGAATAATCCTCCGTCTACAAGATGGGGCCAAGAGATTTATCCACAGCGATGGGAAAATCTCCTGTAGGTTCAACTCAATGTAGAGGTGTTCATGGAAGGATTGCGAGTAAATAGGACATGTAGCGAATGTGACTTTCCAAACATTTAGAAAGTAGCGAATGTGACTTCCCAAACATTTAGAAAGTAGCGAATGTGACTTTCCAAACATTTAGAAAGTAGCGAATGTGACTTTCCAAACATTTAGAAAGTAGCGAATGTGACTTCCCAAACATTTAGAAAGTAGCGAATGTGACTTCCCAAACATTTAGAAAGTAGCGATTGTGACTTTCCAAACATTTAGGAAGTAGCGAATGTGAATTTCCAAACATTTAGAAAGTAGCGAATGTGACTTTCCAAACATTTAGAAAGTAGCGAATGTGACTTTCCAAACATTTAGAAAGTAGCGAATGTGACTTCCCAAACATTTAGAAAGTAGCGAATGTGACTTCCCAAACATTTAGAAAGTAGCGAATGTGACTTCCCAAACATTTAGAAAGTAGCGAATGTGACTTCCCAAACATTTAGAAAGTAGCGAATGTGACTTCCCAAAGATTTAGAAAGTAGCGAATGTGACTTTCCAAACATTTAGGAAGTAGCGAATGTGAATTTCCAAACATTTAGGAAGTAGCGAATGTGACTTCCCAAACATTTAGAAAGTAGCGAATGTGACTTCCCAAACATTTAGAAAGTAGCGAATGTGACTTCCCAAACATTTAGAAAGTAGCGAATGTGACTTCCCAAACATTTAGAAAGTAGCGAATGTGACTTTCCAAAGATTTAGAAAGTAGCGAATGTGACTTTCCAAACATTTAGAAAGTAGCGAATGTGACTTTCCAAACAGTTAGAAAGTAGCGAATGTGACTTTCCAAACATTTAGAAAGTAGCGAATGTAGATTTCCAAACATTTAGAAAGGTAAAACGTTTTTGCTTGCACATCAGGAATTTTGGGGCCCCTTACACAGCTTCAGGCATGGGCCCCCTGGAGCAGAGACCCGGGGGGGGATGTGCCGTCGCCTGAAATTGAGATGCGGGGGGCTGCCGCAAATTGAGAGGGGGGCCTTTACAAAAAAAAAGAAGAAATAAAGAAAAATATATATATATAAAAAAGGGGGGTAGCCGTCCGGGGCCCTGGGGACCTCTGGGCCCTTTAATAAAAATAAACCTCTGGTCCCTTTAATAAAAAATAAATTAAAAAAACGATAAAATATAAACATTTATAAAAAGAGAGGTTGCCATCCGGGGCCCTGGGGACCTCCAAATAAATAAAAATGATTTTATAAAAATAAAAATAAAATAAAGGGTGTTGCCATCCGGTGCCCTGGGAACCCCTGGGGACCTCTGGGCCCTTTAATAAAAAGAAAATGAAAAAATATATATAAAAAAAGGGGGTCGCCATCCGGGGCCCTGGGGACCTCCGGGCCCCTGGGAACCTCTGGGCCCTTTAATAAAAACAAACAAAAAAAAATATATAAAAAAATATATATAAAAATATATTTAAAAAAAGGGAGTTGACATCCAGGGCCCTGGGGACCTCTGGGCCCTTTAATAAAAAAAACCCAAAAAAATATATATATAAAAAAAGGGGTTGCCACCCAGGGCCTTGGGGACCTCTGGGCCCTTTAATAAAAACAAACAAAAAAAATATATATATATAAAAAAAAGGGGGGTTGCCATCCGGGGCACTGGGGACCTCCGGGCCCCTGGGGCCCTCTAGGCCCTTTATTAAAAGAAAAAAAATAATATCTTAAAAATTATAAAAAAAAAAAGGGGGTTGCCATCTGGGGTGCTGGGGACCTCCTGGCCCCTTACAGGTGTACTGCCTGTACCCCCCTGATGGCGGCCCTGCAATAGGCTTAGTCATGAAGAATTATAGTGCAAAAAATAAAAACCGCAGAGGTGATCAAATACCACCGAAAGAAAGCTCTATTTGTGGGGAAAAAAACATCAATTTTGCTTGGGTACAATGTCGCACGGCCGCGCAATTATCAGTTAAAGTGACACAGTGCCGCATCGCAAAAAAATGGCCTGGTTATTAAGAGGCATTTCTTCCGGTCCTTAAGTGGTTAATATAGATTGATTTTTAGGCCAGCTTATCAGTTTGTGTCGTGCCGTACTTAGAGGATTCTGCTGGTATTGGCTTTCACTGATGCGTAGAAGAAGCCTAGCACCGAGGTTTAGCGGATAAATGAAGTGTGTACAGCTGATCCCGATTGACTTGTCGTCGCTCCCCGGACATCTCCCTTCCCCGGCGTCAGTATGTTCACGGTGCTTTAATGCGCAATAACAATTCCTCGCCCGCCGTATCAATTGTAATTACTCCAGGACTCCTTTCCCTCGGCTTGTGTGGCCAATAATTGTTCAATAACTTCCACGGGGTGTTAAAATTGTTCACCAAATAAATCAATCAGTTATGGCTGGCGGGTTCCAAAATTACACGATCAATGGTCTCTGCTCCCGGAGTCAATTGCTGTAAACAATTATAAAATTATGACTGATGGTTCTTTATAGTTAGAGTTAGGAGGACGGGATGGGGAAAAAAAATGTACAAGATGGCTGACTACACAAAAAGATCTTAATTCTTACTAATTATCTTCTATAGAAAAACCTCCAGAGCTGGCGCTGGACACACCCAGAGAGAAAAATTCCGAAACTTCTGTAGACTGCAAGCAAATAACTCACCGTATATACTCGAGTATAAGACGACCCGAATATAAGCCGAGGCTCCTAATTTTACCACAAAAAACTGGGAAAACGTATTGACTCGAGTATAAGCCTAGGGTGTCCATCTGCATGCCTCACTGGGGTAGATTCAGATAGATTAGCGGATCTTTAGATCCGCGTAATCTATCTGATTTACGATCCGCCGACGCAAGTTTTTGAGGCTTGTGCTGTATTCAGAAAGCACTTACCTCAAAACTTGCGGCGGCGTATCGTAAATCCCCCGGCGGAATTCAAATTCCGTGGCTAGGAGGCGTCTACAATTTAAATCAGGCGTGTCCCCACCCCGATCCAACAGCGCATGCTCCGTCCGCAATTTTTTCCAGCGTGCATTGCTCCAAATGACGTCGCTAGGACATCATTGGTTTCGGCGTGAGCGTAACTTGCGTCCGGCTGTATTCTGAATCGACTTACGCAAACGACGTAAAAATTAAAAACTCGGCGCGGGAACGACGGCCATACTTAAAATAGGATACCCCTCACATAGCAGGGGTAAGTATACGCCGGAAAAAGCCGAACGCGAGCGGCGTAAAAAAAAAGCGACGGGCGGGCGTTCGTTTCTGAATCGGCGGAACTCCTCATTTGCATATTCGTCGCATACAAAAAACGAAACGTCACATAGCGGCCAGCGGGAGATTGCAGCCTAAGATCCGACGGTGTAAGTCACTTACCTCTGTCGGATCTTAGGGAGATCTATGCGGAACTGATACTATGAATGAGCCGCATAGATCCGACCGTTGAAACTCAGAGATACGGCGGTGTATCAGGAGATACACCGTCGTATCTCTATCTGAATCCGGGCCACTGTGTCCATGCCTCACTTTGCCTCACTGTATCCATGCCTTACTGTGTCCATGCCTCACTGTCAGTGCTGGGACCAGGTCATCCAGCGCCCAGGGCAAAGTCCCCAAACTGCGCCCCTCCAGTCTTCATTCTCGGCTCCCATGGTTCCCTACCTCCACCCTCAACTCCCCGGTCTCCATGCCCAGCTGTCCATGCCCCGCTCGCCGCTCTCCATGCTCAGCTCTCTATGCCCGGCTCCCCGCTCTCCATGCTTGGCTCTCCATGCCCATCTCCCCGCTCTCCATGCTCGGCTCTCCATGCCCGGCTCCCCGCTCTCCATGCTCGGCTCCCGATGCTCAGCTCGCCGCTAAATTTAGAACTCCCGCTCTCTGCCTTTCTCCTGACTCCGCCCTCTGAGTTCTCTGAGCCGGAACTACAGAGAGGGCATCAGGTATCAATGTGCGCTGACTGTTCTCACTGTCAGCGCGCATTGGGAACACTAAAAAACAACATTGGATGGATATACATCCAACACAATGTTAAATCGCATCGGTACTCCTGGGGACTTCTCGCGGAACCCTAGGGTTGAGAAACACTGGTATAGGGTGACACCTGCGAGTGCGCCCCCCTCCTCCAGCAAATTGCACCACCCAGGGCATCCGCCCCTTCCTTGTACCGGCCCTGCTCACTGTGCCCATGCCTCACTGTGCCCATGCCTCACTGTGTCCATGACTAGACTGATGTTTAACATGGGAGTCTGTAGAAGGGGTGCCCAGCTTTGAAAAATCGGTGCTCCCCGGCCGTAGGTCCCCCAGACAACAAACTTTGCACACTCGTAGAGGAGAAATGGGGCTACATGTGTGCCAAGTTCTGGGTCCAGGGAACCTATGACCGGCCGGTACCAGGTCTCCAAATCACCGGAGAAATTACCATTTAACATGGGAGTCTAGGGAAGGGGTGCCCGGCTTTGAAAAATTGGTGCTCCCCGGCCGTAGGTTCCCCGGACAACAAACTTTGCACAATTGTAGAAGAGAAATGGGGCTACATGTGTGCCAAGTTCTGGGTCCAGAGGACCTACGACCGGCCGGTACCGGGTCCCCAAATGACTGGAGAAATTACCATTTAACATGGGAGTCTAGGGAAGGGGTGCCCAGTTTGAAAAATCGGTGCTCCCCGGCCGTAGATCCCCCAGACAACAAACTTTGCACACTTGTAGATGAGAAATTGGGCTACATGTGTGCCAAGTTCCGGGTCCAGGGGACCTACAACCGGCTGGTACCGGGTCCCCAAATCACTAGAGAAATGACCATTTAACATAGGAGTCTATGGAAGGGGTGCCCGGTTTTGAAAAATTGGTGCTCCTTGGCCGTAGGTCCCCCAGACAACAAACTTTGCACACTTGTAGAGGAAGAGGGGGACTACGTGTGTGCCAAGTACCGGGTCCCCAAAATCAGGTGCAAAAAGGTGACTCGAGTATAAGCCGAGGGGGACATTTACAGCACAAAAAAATTTGCTGAAAAACTTGGCTTATACTCGAGTATATATGGTAAGTAACATTTATGAATACACTATATTGTCAAAACCTGCCTTTATACACACATTAACTTTAACGGCATCCCAATCTTATGCCGCGTACTCACGATCGAAAATTCCGACAAGAAAACCGTGGATTTTTTTCTCAAAATTGTGTTGCATACACACGGTCACACCAAATTCCGACCGTCAAGATCGCAGTGACGTACAACACTACAACGAGCCGGGAAGTTCAATGATTCCGAGCATGTGTGTTTTTTTTGTGCATCGGAATTGCATACGAACGATTGGAATTTCCGACAAGAACTTTTCCCGTCAGAAAAATTTGAGGACCAGCTCTCAAATTTTTGCTGTCGGAAATTCCGACAGAAAAGGTCAGATGGGGCCTACACACGGTTGGGAATTTCCGACCAAAAGCTCACATTGAACTTTTCTTGTCGGAAATTCCGACCGTGTGTACGCGGCATACGCGGTAGGGTTCAATATTGAGTTGGCCCCGCCCCTTTGCAGCTATAATAGCTTAAATTCTTCTGGGAAGGCCGTCCACAAGGTTTAGGAGTGTGTCTTTGGGAATGTTTGATCATTTTTCCAGAAGAGCATTTGTGAGGTCAGGCACTGTGGCCTGGCTCGCAGTCTCCCAAAGGTGTTCTATCGGGTTGAGGTCAGGACTCTGTGCAGGCCAGTCAAGTTCCTTCACCCCAAACTCGCTCATCCATGTCTTTATGGACCTTGCTTTGTGATCCAAATCATTTGGTGGAGGGGGGATTATGGTGTGGGGTTGTTTTTCAGGGGTTGGGCCCCTTAGTTTCAGATGATTTGGAAAGAAACAAATTGCACATATGTAGAATTTAAGAATTTCTTGGATTTTCATCCTTATTTTTGGATTTTCGTATTTCAGAATTTCTGGGATTTTTCTGGGATTTTTAAGGTTCGAATGTCAGATTTTACCAAAATTTCGAATTTCTGAAAATAAAAATGTTCAGATTTTTCAAATATTCAGAAAAAAAAATGTTAAACAGGTTTTCCTTAATTTTTTTTTCAATTTCTTTATTCGTTTTTTTTATTTTATTTTTTTTTTAGATAAAATTTCATACAAATTTTTTCAATTTCTTTCTTTTTTTTTTACAAAATTTCATACAAGGGTTTTCCTTAATTCTGATATTTCCGAATGATAGAATTTGTTGCAAAATTCATAAAAAAAATGTATTTGGAAAGAAACAAATTGCACATATCTAGAAATAGGACTAAATTCCCCGTCAGCTCTTTAGGGGGGGTGCGCTATGATTAGATCTGACCCCCTCAGCACTCCATCTAAAAAAGAAGAAAAAAGAGTTATAATAAATAGAAAGAATGGAATTATTTAGCATTGGTCATAAAAAAAAAACAGTGAAAACATTAAACCAACAAATCCGAATCCAAACCAAATAGCGCCGGCGCTTCCAAAGTTTGTATTGGAGAGTCGGACCCCGCCGGGCCCTTGGATGATCCCCCCGCATTTCTGGGTCCTTATCGCGGGTCCTATCATGAGAACAGGGAGCGCTCCTGTTTGAACAAGTGTTTAACACTTCCGGCCTGTAATTGTATCCGCCGAATCATCCGACGTTTAATCCGGGAGAGAAGAAGATGAATTATTTAGCAGATTTGGAGAGGAATTTGGGCAAACAAATAAAACATTTCATCTTTCCTGCACTCCGGATTGATGCGTTTGGCTTTGCAAGAAAGAGAAGAAGAAGAAGCGTCTTGTCTGAGCGCATTACACGGGACGCGGGAGACGCGCCGAGATGTCAGCCGACTATTAGCAGAGAAATACAGGTGGAGCCGCGGGCGAAGGAGCGCAGATCCCCGAGATCACAAGGCGGTGGAGACATTATTGTTTTATGGAGGGATTAATAATGTAGCGAGACAAAAATATCATTCCACGGAGGAGCGCGCAACCCGCTCAGACAGAATAACAGGGGGGGAAGCTCTCAGATTTTGTCTGCAGATCCGAAGTATCGCCAGCAACTGACATTCTGCACGTCTGCCAGCGCAAGCAGGGCCGGATTTGCTCTCCCTGCCGCCCCAAGGCCAGGTTCCACAATGTACCCCCTCCCCGCCAACCGAACCCCCGCACCCCCCAAATCAACGGAGAATGTGCAGCACGGTTAGATCAAATATGTTTTGTTTGTTTTTTTACTTTTTTATCACTTTTTTTGTTTTTCTTTATTTGTAGCTTGTCGCTTACTTTCTTAAATTTCTTTAAAAAATTTAAATTAAATTTTTTACAAGTGATTTCGGCGACATCGCCGCAATCACTTGTTAACGAGTGAGCGGATTCCCCCATAACTTACCGCCCTTAATTGTATCTTCCGGGCGTCGGGAGACTCCATGCCACTGCCGCCCCTTGGAGCCCTGCTGCCCCAAGGCCTTTTTATTAAAGGGCCTGGAGGTCCCCAGGGCCTCGGATGGCTACCCCCCCCCCTTTTTTATATATATATTTTTTATATATATATATATATTCCTTTATTTCATTTTTTTGTAAAGGGCCCCCCCCCTGCTTCTGAATTTTCGCAATTAGCGGCGACACCCCCCCCACTTCTCAATTCACGATAGCCCCCCCCGCTTCTCAATTTCAAGCGGCGGCACCCCCCCGCTTCTCAATTCACGATAGCCCCCCTGCTTCTCAATTTCAAGCGGCGGCACCCCCCCCGCTTCTCAATTCACGATAGCCCCCCTGCTTCTCAATTTCAGGCAGCAGCACCCCCCCCCCCGGTTCTCTGCTCCAGGGGGCCCTGAAGCTGTGTAAGGGGCCCCATAATTCCTGATGGCGGCCCTGCTCACACCTGAGCGGCCTGCGTGCCTATACAATTCCTGCGGTATGTGTTTTGTGCCCGTAGTGCCCTCCGTTGTGCGCCCCCCCCTGTACTGTGACTGCACTGTCACCCACAGCTCCTGATCACAGAGTATCAGTAAGTGGCGGTTGGAATGGCTACAGATCACATGACTAAGGAGCCCATGAAATTCATCAAGTGTTACGGATTGATTTTCCTTCGGTATTAAAGCGTTAAATGCGATTTTCCTCCATAGAGTCCCTATGAAAATCCGATTTTCATTCCAGCATTTTGGAAGTCCAGTTCAGCGTTCTCTCTAAATGGCGGAATTGCACAAATCACATCCTCTCTCCACAGAAGGAAATCCCTGGGAAAAAAATAAAATGAAAAATTAAATCATAATGGGTTGAAATGTCGAGCTTAATAAATGGCGGCGCGGCCCGCGTATCATCGCTAAGCAGATTAATATTCTTTGATCTGGAGTAATATTTGTCTTTTGGATTTTCTTGGGAAATTTTGTTCTCTGTGGGCCGGATTCAGATACATTGCAGTATCTGTCGGCGCGGCGTAACGTATCACATATACGGTACGCCTCCGTAACTTAGGGTGCAACATCCGTATGCAGAAAGAACCTGCACCCTTAGTTACGGCGGCATAATGTATGTGTGGCGGCGTAAGCCCGCCTAATTCAAATGTGGATGATGTGGGCGTGTTTTATGTATATTAACTATGACCCCGCCTATTTGATGTTTTTTACGAACGGCGCATGCTCTATTTTTTCACTACGTTTTTAACGTTGTCGTTTTTAAGGTTGTAAAAAATGGTCGTGTGTGGGCTTTAACGACGTGAAAAATCCGCGCATGCTCAGAAGCAAGTTATGAGACGGGAGCGCTCGTTCTGGTAAAACTAGCGTTGGTAATGGAGTAAGCACATTCATCACACTGTAACAGACAGAAAAGCGCAAATCTTTTACTAACACGGAAATCAGCAAAAGCAGCCCCAAGGGTGGCGCCATCCGCATGGAACTTCCCCTTTATAGTGCCGTCGTACGTGTTGTACGTCACCGCACTTTGCTAGAGCATTTTTTTTTTCACGATTGTGTGTAGGCAAGGCCGTTTTAATGATCGGGTTGAAAAAAAGGTCGTTTTTTTCCTAGATCTTTAAAACCGTAATTTTTTAGAACCCGAAAAACGGTCATGTGTACACGGCATAAGACTTGGATGCCAGTAAAGTTCATGTAAAGGCAGGCGTCCCAATACTTTTGACAATCTCGCTCTCTCTCTTGTATTACAATATTTACATATTATATTGTATTATATTATTTACATAATATATTATAATAATTCAATAAAAAGCAGTATTATTATTATTACTATTATTATTTAACCACTTCCCGCCCGGTCAATAGTCAATTGACGTCCGGGAAGTGGTTGTGAAATCCTGACTGGACGTCTATTGACGTCCTGCAGGATTACATGGCGGCGCACGACCGTGGGGGCGCGCATCGCAGTGATCGGTGATGCGGGGTGTCAGTCTGACACCCTGCATCTCCGATCTCAGTAAAGAGCCTCTGGCAGAGGCTCTTTACCACGTGATCAGCCGTGTCCAATGACGGCTGATCACGATGTAAACAGGAAGAGCCGTTGCTCGGCTCTTCCTCACTCGCGTCTGACAGACGCGAGTAGAGGAGAGCCGATCGGCGACTCTCCTGACAGGGGGGGTTCGCGCTGATTGTTTATCAGCGCAGCCCCCCCTTGGATGCCAACACTGGACCACCAGGGAGTGCCCCCCAGTGCTCAATAGAGCAAAAATAGGAAAAAAAATTTAACACAATTGATGCCAATCAGTGCCCACAAATGGGCACTGACTGGCAACATGGGCACTGACCGAAATGATGCCCAGCAATGCCATCAGTGCCACCCCTCAGTGTCCATCAGTGCCACCCAGTGTCCATCAGTGCCACCTCTTAGTGCCCATCTATGCCCAGTGCCCACCTATCAGTGCCCATCTGTGCCACCCATAAGTACCCATCAGTGCCACCCATAAGTGCCGCCCATGAGTGCCCATCAGTGCCGCCAAAGAGTGCCCAGTGCCGCCTATGAGTGCCCATCAGTGCAGCATACCAGTGCCGCCTATCATTGCCCATCAGTGCCGCCTATCGGTGCCCATCAGTGCCACCTCATCGGTGCCCATCAGTGCCACCTCATCGGTGCCCATCAGTGCCGCCATATCAGTGCCCATAATTGAAGAAGAAAACTTACTTTTTTACAAAAAAATTAACAGAAAAAAATAAAAACTTAATTTTTTTCCAAAATTACCATCTTTTTTTAGTTGTTGCGCAAAAAATAAAAATCACAGAGGTGATCAAATACCACCAAAAGAAAGCTCTATTTGTGGGGAAAAAATGAAAAAAATTTCATTTGGGAACAGCGTAGCACAACCGCGCAATTGTCATTCAAAATGCGACAGCGCTGAAAGCTGAAAACTGGCCTGGGCAGGAAGGTGCGTAAGTGCCCCCCGGTATGGAAGTGGTTAAAAAAACGATTTGTGTGATACACAGTCCTAGGAAAGGCCCAATAATTATTCCCTGTAAGGTTCTTCGGTCCTGCATGCACAGAGCTGTATCCATATAATGACAATAAATGGAAAGATATAGGTAACACAGCGGGTCTAATGACCCCTCTTGCAGGCTCTTGTTATAAATCACCAGCCCACTTGGGCCCCTGTACATCCCTCTGCTGGGGGGCCAGGAGGATGCAGCAATATCTGGAAGCCTGTCACCCGGGCAGAGAGCTGTCACCCGGGGGAGAAGGTGACATTATTGCATTATAACATAAACCGCAAACCAACCGTCTTAACTTAGACCAGCAGAGACATCTGGGACGCGTTACGCGCTGATTTAATGAGCGCTGTGACTCCCCACTTGACATCAGTAATACTAAATCACCATGTACAAGACACAAAGCCTTATTTCCTGAGCCATTAATAATACACCAAATATTCTGTTTAAATAACTGGGATGAGACATGTATCATGAGGATCATTTTCTCCGTTCCCGCTCTCGGGGGAGGCGAAGAGGCGTTCAGACGATAGAACGCAATCTCTGGGGACGCGGAGATGCACACAATGTGCTAAGTGTCACATAAAATACGCAAGATAGATAGATAGATAGATAGATATAGATAGATAGATAGATAGATAGATAGATAGATAGATAGATAGATAGATAGATAGAGATAGATAGATAGATAGATAGATAGATAGATAGAGATAGATAGATAGATAGATAGATAGATAGATAGATAGATAGATAGATAGATAGATAGATAGATAGATAGATAGAGAGAGATAGATAGATAGATAGATAGATAGATAGATAGATAGATAGATAGATAGATACTCCCCCAACACACAACCTCTACCCATAAGGATATACAGTGCCTTGAAAAAGTATTCATACCCCTTGAAATGTTCCACATTTTGTCATACAAGATACAGCTTCCTCCACTCTGGAACCAGGGACCAATAGCTAGATTCAGAAAGACTTAGGCTGGCGTATCAGTAGATACGCCAGCCTAAGACTGAATCTGCGCCGACGCAAATTTAAGCGTATTCTGGGAAACCAGATACGATTAAATTAGGCTCAGATACGAGCGGCGTAAGTGTCTTACACGTCGTATCCTAAAGTGTAATTTTTAGGCTGACCGCTAGGTGGCGCTTCCATTGCAGTCGGCGTAGAATATGTAAATCACTAGATACGCCTATTCACGAACGCACGCCTGGCCAACGCAGTACAGATACGCCATTTACGTAACGCATTAACAGGCCTAAAGTTATTCCATCAAATAGCTGGAATAGTAATGTTAAGTATGGCCGTCGTTCCCGCGTCGAAATTTGAAAATTTTACGTTGTTTGCGTAAGTCGTCCGTGAATAGGGATTT
The DNA here is from genome assembly GCF_905171775.1 of Rana temporaria. NCBI lineage: Eukaryota > Metazoa > Chordata > Amphibia > Anura > Ranidae > Rana > Rana temporaria. Next base: position 5,702,913 of record NC_053501.1, on the reverse strand, counting down.
ACGTCATTTACGTCCACGTCAAAAACAATAGGACCGTGCGGCGTACTTAGCCACAATGCACACTGGGATATGTAGGCGGACGGCGCATGCGCCGTTCCAAAAAAACGTCAATCACGTCAGGTCAACCCAAATTACCATAAAACACGCCCCCTCAGCCTATTTTGAATTAGGCGCGCTTACGCCCGCCGCATTTACGCTATGCCGCCGTAACTTTGCAGGCAAGTACTTTGTGAATACAGTACTTGCCATGCAAACTTACGGCGGTGTAGTGTAAATGCCATACGCTACGCTGCCGCAACTATGCGCCCGCCATCCTGAATCCAGCTACAAGTATTATAGCTGAGATTTGCACCCAAGAACTAGAGGACACTAGCTTAGGTGCAAACTGGAACTCTCTTCATTGTAAATTCACACAGAATTTAAACCACACAAATTCAGATAACAGTTTGTTTACATTATCCTAAACAATGCAAACTTTAAACAGTAATAACAACAGAACATCTAACAGTACATCTAATGAACAGCTAACAGTGGTCTAATTCAAAGAAGGACGTGGACTAAAGAATTGACTATTAAGGACTAAAGAGGCCCCCAACTGTTACAGTGCCTTGAAAAAGTATTCATACCCCTTCAAATTTTCTTAATTTTGTCATCTTACAACCAAAAATGTAAATGTATTTTATTGGGATTTTATGTGATGGACCAACACAAAGTGGCACATAATTGTGAGGTGGAAGGAAAATGATAAATGGTTTTCAATTTTTTTTTTTTTACAAATAAATATGTGAAAAGTGTGGGGGGGGCATTTGTATTCAGCCCCCTTTACTCCGATACCCCAAACTAAAATCTAGTGGAACCAATTGCCTTCAGAAGTCACCTAATTATTAGTAAATAGAGTCCACCTGTGTGTAATTTAATCTTGGTATAAAATTCAGCTGTCCTGTGAAGCCCTCAGAGGTTTGTTAGAGAACCTTAGTGAACAAGCAGAGATAACGTTGTGGAGAAGTTTAAATCAGGGGAACATAACCGCTTTTAATTCAATAGGTGTGTTCCCCGCCGCGAGCTGCCATGTACAGCCCCTCCCCCCTTGTCCGGGAAACTTTGATAGACAGATCACCCGTCCAATCCTGCGATGGGTGATCTGTCTATCAAAGTGCCCGGACAAAGGGGGAGGGGCTGTATATGGCGGCTCGCGGCGGGGAACATGGCTATTGAATTGAAAGCTGTTATGTTCCCAGCGCTTTGAACAACCAGGCGGCGGCGGGTACCTCTCCTTGCTCGCCCCCCACCCCGGCTCCCAGGCAGCCCACACTCGCCAGCCCTCAAAATTTACTCGCAAAATGCGAGCAGGCGAGTGTAAATTTTGAGGGCTGCGCTAGATCATGCATATATTTACAAGGATAATTTCCCTGTAAGAATTCCCTTGGAAGCACAGTAGGAAGCCTCATCTTCTTCACTTCATTAGCCAGAGAAGTCAATGTTTTTGAACGGGTTAAAATAGCGGAAAAATCTTGAATCCGTTTCCATTTTAATTAAACGTTTGCGCCCTGCCAGCAAAGCGTTTCCCTGCGTCCTCTCGGGCCATTCTGTTATGTTGTTTGATTTTTGCTAATGGAGTAAAATTAGGTCTACAACAAGCAACCAAGGCGAATGCCCTTCACCATCTAATTACCAGCGACAGACTTTGAACTCCGCGCTGCATTCTTGAACAACATTCAGCGCCATCTGATTGACTATTCATCGGTGATAATGTGTGAATATGCGAATAAGTTATTAACTGTCATTATTCCCTATAGGCAGACAAGTGGGGGAAATTGCGTCTGGGCCCCTGAGGTCAGAGGGCCCCAGCCATGTCTAGCGCCACCTCCTTATTTACAGTATTTTTTTCTCTACTTTCTGTGCAAGCAACATTTTTCTCCTTTGCATGTTTTTCCTTTTATCTGTGGTCTGAGCCTTAAGAAGGATTGTCGTGGCAATTTATTTACTACTACTACTATGCACCCCTACTCATTCACATAGACGGGGCCTCCTTTATTAAAGGGGGCTTCCATATTCCAATAAACTGCCACCCATAAACTCTCACAAACACTGGCCAGGGTTGTGGGTAAGAAGGCCTTGACCCCATAAACATGGGGATAATGGGGGCTTTTGGGGGGCAGAGAACCCCCTCCATGTTGAGCACATGTGACCTGGTATGGTTCAGGAGGGGGTGCTCGCTTGTCCCCTCCCTTTCCTGACCTGCCAGGCTGCATGCTCGGATAAGGGTCTGGTATGGATTTTGGGGGGGACCCAAAGCCGTTTTTAAAAAACAAATTGGCCTGGTATGGATTGGGGGGGGGGGGGGGGGGGGGGCAAGCCATTTTTTTTCTTAATTTTTATTGCTGAATTTTTTTTATTACTTTCAGCTGTCAACAGGGAAGACAGCTGACAGCTGATGACTCATCGGTTGTTAAGGACGTGGCGGCTGCTCACTCCTTAACAACCAGGTTGTTAAGGATACCAGTGGCTGCCAGTTCCTTAAATATTGCATACCTGACATACATACACTGACATACATACACTGACCTACCTGACATACATACACTGAACTACCTGACATACATACACTGACATACATACACTGACATACCTGACATACATACACTGAACTACCTGACATACATACACTGACCTACCTGACATACAGTACATACACTGACATACATACACTGACCTACCTGACATACATACACTGAACTACCTGACATACATACACTGACCTACCTGACATACATACACTGACCTACCTGACATACATACACTGACATACATACACTGACCTACCTGACATACAGTACATACACTGACATACATACACTGACCTACCTGACATACATACACTGACATACATACACTGACCTACCTGACATACATACACTGACCTACCTGACATACAGTACATACACTGACATACATACACTGACCTACCTGACATACATACACTGACATACATACATACACTGACATACATACACTGACCTACCTGACATACATACACTGAACTACCTGACATACATACACTGACCTACCTGACATACATACACTGACCTACCTGACATACATACACTGACATACATACACTGACCTACCTGACATACAGTACATACACTGACATACATACACTGACCTACCTGACATACATACACTGACCTACCTGACCTAACATACCGCCCTTAACTGTATCTTCCGGGCGTCGGGGGACTCCATGCCACTGCCGCCCCTTGGAGCCCTGCCGCCCCAAGGCCTGGCCTCAGTGGCCTTGTGGGAAATCCGGACCTGTGTGAAGGGGTCCTTAAGTGGTTAAAGAGGGTGTATTGTCCCACACACAGGTAATATCAAGTAGAGGTGGGTCCTCTCATCCAATTCTCCATCCTTTGGAATATAAAGCATCTCGTCTGGGGTCCCTGTACTGACATTGACATAACCCATCAACCTTCAGCTTTGTGGTTAGTGATGTCGCCAGGATGGAGTTCTGCGCCGAAAGGCGGTAATGTATCCATTCATTACATGGAGCGCGACAGCAACCGGCGCCAAGAGTGTCACAGGGAAGGTGTCCGGAATATTCTCTGATTACAGCAATTATTAGGTGTTATTTTATCATCTTGGGCAACAATGTTTCTTTTTATTTTGCTGCACTTCTTACACAATTGTATCTGATGTGTGTCAATAATACTTGAGCTACAAATGTACAAACACAGTGAAAAGTAGAGTAGATAGTATAAAAGTAAAGTCTAACAGACCAAGTGAGAAAAGTCCCTAAAATGGGCTTCTTATATGGAAGGTAGCAGATTTAAAGCTTTGCAATAATAGGCTTTGGAAGGACAAGTTGGATAAATATCTCTATATTTAGGATGCACAGTGCCTTGAAAAAATATTCATACCCCTTGAAATTTTCCACATTTTGTCATGTTACAACCAAAAATGTAAATGTATTTTATTGGGATATTTGAGAAGTGGAAGGAAAATGATAAATGGTTTTCAATTTTTTTTATAAATAAATACCGTATTTATCGGGGTATTGCGCGCTCCGGCGTATAGCGCGCACCCCCAATGTGGACCCGCATTCCTGTAAAAAAAACATTTTAGTACTTACAGTTTTGGTGTCTTGCGCGGCGTCCATCGGCGGCCTCGTCGGGTCCGGCGTCCGTCTGCGGCTTCGGTGGTGTCCTCCTCGTCGGGTCCGTCTGCGGCTTCGGTGGTGTCCTCCTCGTCGGGTCCGGCGTCCGTCTGCGGTTTTGGTGGTGTCCTTCTTGTCTGGTCCGGCGTCCGTCTGCGGCTTCGGTGGTGTCCTCCCGGCTTCTCCCGCGCCGTCTCCTCGTCGAATCGCTGCTTCCCGCGCTCAGTTTGAACGCCTCCGACGCCGTATACCGGGTGCAGTACCCTCGGCTACATTCAACCAGACTCGGCTTCGCTCGTGCTCACGCCCTGTGACGTTTATGCGTCAGTCGAGCCTGGCCGAATGTAGCCGAGAGTACTGCACTCGGTATATGTCGGCTCAGGCATTCAAACTGAGCGCGGGAAGTGGGTATCGGCGTATATCGCGCACCCACGATTTCCCCCTTATTTTAAGGGGAAAAAAGTGTGCGGTATACACCGATAAATACGGGTATGTGAAAAGTGGGGGGGAGGGGCATTTGTATGGCGCCCCCCTGAGTCAATACTTTGGAGAACCGCCTTTCTCTGCAATTACAGCTGCAAGTCTTTTTGGGGGTGTCTCTACCAGCTTTGCACATCTAGAGAGGGACATTTCTCCCCATTCTTCTTCTTTGTAAAATATCTCAAGCTCTATCAGATTGGATGAAGAGCGTCTGTGATCAGCAATTTTTACGTCTTGCCACAGATTCTCAATGGGATTTAGGTCTGGACTGTGCCTGGGCCGTTCTAACACATGAATAGGCTTTGATCTAAACCAGGGGTCTCCAAACTTTATAAGCAAAGGGCCACTTTACTGTTCATCAGGCTTTAGGGGGGCCAGACTGTGGCTATTGGGAGTAAAAAAAAAGGTCCCAGCATCAGTTGGAGTAAACCATGCCCCATCTTCGGTGTCAGCGAGAGGAATTGTGCCCCGTCACTTGTGTCATTTCTGAGGGATTATGCCCCAAATGTTGGTGTCTTTGGTAGGAATTGTGCCCCGTCATTGGGCCCCATTGTTGATGTCATTGGGAGGAATAGTGCCTCATCATTGGGCCCCATTGTTGATGCCATTGGGAGGAATTGTGCAACATCTTTGGTAGGAATTGTGCCCCGTCATTGGGCCCCATTGTTGATGTCATTGGGAGGAATAGTGGCTCATCATTGGGCCCCATTGTTGATGCCATTGGGAGGAATTGTGCCCCATCTTTGGTGTCTTTGGTAGGAATTGTGCCCCGTCATTGGGCCCCATTGTTGATGTCATTGGGAGGAATAGTGCCTCATCATTGGGCCCCATTGTTGATGCCATTGGGAGGAATTGTGCCCCATCTTTGGTGTCTTTGGTAGGAATTGTGCCCCATCATTGGGCCCCATTGTTGATGTCATTAGGAGGAATTGTGCCCCGTCATTGGGCCCTATTGTTGATAACATTGGGTGGAATTGTGCCCCATCTTTGGTGTCATTGGGCCCAATTGTTGGTGTCATTATGAGTAACTGTGCCCCTTTGTTGGTGTCAGTGAACAAAATAGTTCCAAGGGATAAAAGCAAGCAAAGGGCCGAATCCGGCCCCCGGGCCGCAGTTTGAAGACCACTGATCTAAACCATTCCATTGTAGCTCTGGCTGTACTTTAGGGTCGTTGTCCTGCTGGAAGGTGAACCTCCCCCCAGTCTCAAGTCTTTTCCAGACTCCAATGCCCGGTACACACGATCGGTTCATCCGATGAAAACAGACCGATGGATTTTTTCATCAGATATCCGATGAACCTGACTTTCATCAGTCGTGCCTACACACCATCAGTTAAAAAAAAACGTTCGTGTCAGAACGTGGTGACGTAAAACACTACGACGTGCTGAGAAAAATGATGTTCGATGCTTCCGAGCATGCGTCGAACTTGATTCTGAGCATGAATGGATTTTTAACCAATGGACGTGCCCACAGACGACTGTTTTTTTCTATCGGTTTTTTAATCATCACATAATTTTAAAACAGGTTCTACGTTTCTTCACCGATGGGAAGAAAAAACGATGGGGCCCACACACGGTCCATCGGACCGTTTTCATCAGACGAACCGATCGTGTGCACGCGGCATTACAGGTTTTCTTCTAAGATTCTCCTGTATTTGTCTCCATCCATCTTCAACTCTGACCAGCTTCCCTGTCCCTGCTGAAGAAAAGCATCCCCACCACATGATGCTGCCACCACCATGTTTCACAGTGGGGATGGGGTGTTCAGGGTGATGTGCAGTGTTAGTTTTCCCCCACACATGGCGCCTTTGCTTTTAGGCCAAAAAGTTCAGTTTTGGTGTCATGTGACCAGATCACCTTCTTCCACATGTTTGCTGTGTCCCCTCCCCCACATGGCTTCTCACAAACTGCAAACAGGACTTCTTATGTCTTTCTTTCTCCAATGTCTTTCTTCTTGTCACTCTTCCATAAAGGGCAGATTTGTGGAGAGACCACTAATAGTTGTCCTGTGGACAGATTCTCCCCCCTGAGCTGTGGATCTCTGCAGCTCCTCCAGAGTTACCATGGGCCTCTTGGCTGCTTCTCTGATGAATGCTCTCCTTGCCCGGCCCGGTCAGTTTAGGTGGACGGCCATGTCTTGGTAGGTTTGCAGTTGTGCCTGCTTCTCTGATGAATGCTCTCCTTGTCATTTTTCTCTAATATTCATGTTGTTCTATGAACCAGTACAGTTGGATAAATGGCTCTAATGTTGGGCTCTATCTTGGCTATAAACCAGGGCAATTGGATTAAAGGGGATGGGACACTATGGGGCAGATCATCAAAGAAATTACGCGGCGTATCTCTTGATACGCCGTGTAATTTCAAATTTTGCATGTCGTATCTTTGTTTTGGTATCCCCAAAACAAGATACGACGGCATCTGTGTTAGATCCGACAGGCGTACGTCTTAGTACGCCGTCGGATCTTAGATGCAATTTTTCGGCGTCCGCTAGGTGGCATTCACGTCGTAATCAGCGTCGAGTATGCAAATTAGCTATTTCCGACGATCCACGAACGTACGAGCGGCCGTCAAATTTTTTTACGTCGTTTCCGTTCGTCTTTTTCCGGCGTATAGTTAAAGCTGCTATCTGGTGGCGTTCTCAATGTTAAGTATGGCCGTCGTTCCCGCGTCTAATTGTGAAAATGTTACGTCGTTTGCGTAAGTCGTCCGTGAATGGGGCTGGACGCCATTTACGTTCACGTTGAAAACAATGACGTCCTTGCGACGTTATTTAGCGCAATGCACGGCGGAAAATTTTAGGGCCGGCGCATGCTCAGTTCGTTCGGCGCGGGGACACGCTTCATTTGAATGAGACACGCCCCCTACCCGCCCAATTTGAAATCCGCCGCGAGAGATACACTACGCCGCCGTAACTTACGGCGCAAATTCATTGAGGATTCAAACCAAAGCCAAGTAAGTTACAGCGGCGTAGCGTATCTCACATCTGCGCCGGGCGCAGCGGAGGTACGTGGATCTACCCCTATGTGTGTCAAGTACTCCCCCAGCAATCAGCTTGCTAGGGGGGGTTACTCAAAGAGGGGAGGAACCAAGAGTACCGGCGAGGGACCCCAGAAGAGGAGGATCGGGCTGCTCTGTGTAAAACCGTTGCACAGAACCAGGTAAGCATAACATTTTTCTTTTTTTTAAATATATATAAAAATTGAACGTTTAATATCACGTTACACTCGTTACACTCTGGAGGGATATTTTGAGATATAGGGAAATATTTACCTTCCATAACAGAATAATCCTCTTTTTATTTGTATTTGTGATGGAAGTAATGACACATCAATAGTTTGTACAGTGTACTCCTTCTCCCAGACAGAACACAACAGATATTTTGGTCATATCTGTAAAAACATCAAGGTCCACATAAAGTAAAAAAAATAAAATAAAAAAGCAGTTCTGCCTAAAATTAAAGACAACAAAAATCCTTTTATGAAAGTTTGTGTATTTTCCGCCTTACGCTCCGAAAGATGAGATGTTATCCATAATTTATTTGTTGCAGTCACATCCTGCCAACCAATAACATATCTCTTATGAAACCAGATTATTGTTCATAACATTCTGGAGCCTTTTCAAGATCTAGCAAATCTTTTTCCAGCAATGCAGAAACAACCCAAGTGAAACAGACACAGGGCCAGATCCACAAAGAAGTTACGCTGGCATATCTATGGATACACCGCGTAACTTCTAGGTTGCTCCGGCGTATCTTTGTTTTGTATCGACAAAACAAGATACGCCTTAAGCTGGGCTAGATCTGACTGGCGCACGTCTTAGTACGCCGTCGGATCTAAGGTGCATATTTACGCTGGCCGCTAGGTGGCGTTTCCGTTGATTTTCGCGTCGAGATACGGTGATCCACGAATGTACGTCCGGCCGGTGCATTTTTTTACGTTTTTCTGTAAGGCTTTTTTCGGCGTAAAGTTACCCCTGCTATATGAGGCGTATCCTATGTTAAGTATGGACGTCGTTCCCGCGTCGAATTTAGAAAATTTTGCATCGTTTGCGTAAGTCGTTCGCGAATAGGGCTTTGCGTAGAATGACGTTCACGTCGTAAGCATTGGCTTGTTGCGGGTTAATTTGGAGCATGCGCACTGGGATACCCCCACGGACAGCACATGCGCCGTTCAGAAAAAACTTCATTTACGTCGGGTCAAGTAAAATTAACATAAAACACGCGCACATCTTTAACATTTGAATTTCGTGCCCTTGCGCCGGCAGATTTACGCTACACCACCGTAACTTTAGAGGCAACTCTTAGGTGGAACATCGGTCATGTAATTCTGGATCAGCTTCATTAAGTATCAAAAATTTTCATGAAAACGTAACCACTTGCCCACCGCCGTACAAGTTTTTACTTCGACAGAATGGCTCGGCTGCGCAAATGGGCTTATGTACCGTATATACCCGAGTATAAACCGACCCGAATATAAGCCGAGGCACCTAATTTTACCACAAAAAACTGGGAAAATGTATTGACTCGAGTATAAGCCTAGGGTGTCCATTTGCATGCCGTGTCCATGCCTCATTGTGTCCATGCCTCACTGTGTTCATAACTAGACTGACGTTTAACATGGGAGTCTATGGAAGGGGTGCCCGGAAAATCGGGGCTCCCCAGCCGTAGGTCCCCCAGACAACAAACTTTCCACACTTGTAGAGGAGAAAAGGGGCTACATGCTCCCCAGCCATAGGTCCCCCGGACAACAAACTTTGCACACTTGTAGAGGAGAAATGGGGCTACATGTGTGCCAAGTCCCGGGTCCAGGAGACCTATGTTTAGACCTACAAATGGCTGGTACTGGGTCCCCAAATTCACCGGAGAAATTACCGTTTAACATGGGAGTCTATGGAAGGGGTGCCTGACTTTAAAAAATCGGTGCTCCCCAGCCGTAGGTCCCCCAGACAACAAACTTTCCACACTTATAGAGGAGAAATTGGGCTACATGTGTGCCAAGTTCCGGGTCCAGAGGATCTACGACCGGCCGGTACCGGGTCCCCAAACCACCGGAGAAATTACCATTTAACATGGGAGTCTATGGAAGAGGTGCCGGCTTTGAAAAATCGGTGCTCCCCAGCTGTAGGTCCCCCAGACAACAAACTTTGCACACTTGTAGAGGAGAAATTGGACCTACAAATGGCTGGTACCGGGTCCCCAAAGTCACCAGAGAAATGACCGTTTAACATGGGAGTCTATGGAAGGGGTGCCTGACTTTGAAAAATCGGTGCTCCCCAGCCGTAGGTCCCCCGGACAGCAAACTTTGCACACATGTGTGCCAAGTTTGGGGTCCAGCGGACCTACGGTCGGCCGGTACCGGGTCCCCAAATCCAGGAGATCAGGTGCAAAAAGGTGACTCGAGTATAAGCCGAGGGGGGCATTTTCAGCACAAAAAAATGTGCTGAAAAACTCGGCTTATACTTGAGTATATAAACGGGAGGGGTTGCCGGCCGGGCCTGTAAGGGGCTCTGGGGACCATTGGGCCCCTTACAGGTGTAATGCAAAAAATAAATAAATAAAAACTGGGAGGGGGAGAGCCGGGCCTGTAAGTGGCCCTGGGGACCATCTAGCCCCTTACAGGTGTAATGCAAAAAAAAAAAAAAACAGGATAGGGGCCAGCCGGGCCCCTTACAGGTGTAATGCCTGTACCCCCCTGATGGCAGCTCACAGAGTCACAGAGTTGAAGAACAGGGAGATGTCAGTGTAAACACAACTTCTCCCTGTTCTTCCTAGTGACATGTCACTGATCGTCTGTTCCCTCTTATCTGGATCAGTGATATGTCACATGTAGCCACGCCCCCTAACAGTTAGAAGCACTCCCTAGGACACAACTAACACCTTCAGCGCCCCCTACAGGTTAACCCCTTCCCTGGCAGTGTAATTTTTACAGTAATCAGAGCAATTTTATAGCACTAATCGCTGTAAAAATGACAATGGTCTCAAAATGGTGTCAAAAGTGTCCGATGTGTCCGCCATAATGTCGCAGTCATGATAAAAATCGCTGATCGCCGCCATTACTAGTAAAAAAAATGAAAAAAATATTAATAAAAATGCCATAAAACTATCCCCTATTTTGTAAACACTATAACTTTTGCGCAAACCAATATATAAACGCTTATTGCGATTTTTTTTTACCAAAAATAGGTAGAAGAATACGTATCGGCCTAAACTGAAGAATAAAAAAACGTTTTTTTTATATCTTTTTGGGGATATTTATTATAGAAAAAAGAAAAAAATATTGTTTTTTTATTCAAAATTGTCGCTCTATTTTTGTTTATAGCGCAAAAAATAAAAACCGCAGAGGTGATCAAATACCACCAAAAGAAAGCTCTATTTGTGGGAAAAAAAGGACGCCAATTTTGTTTGGGAGCCACGTCGCACGACCGCGCAATTGTCATTTAAAGCGACGCAGTGCCGAATCGCAAAATGTGGCCCGGTCTTTGACCAGCGAAATGGTCCGGGGCTGAAGTGGTTAAAGAAAAAAAAAAGAAGAATGAACGCATTTATATATTTTTCTGAAGCAAGGTGTGAATTTATCTCCTACTTTTGGCATTTCAGATGCGACTCCATCACCTCCATCTGAAAATAGAAGGGAGATAAATGTGGGGTCAGGTCCAGGCCTCGAGTTGTTTGTCTTGATTAGCGGTGAATGGTGACTCGGAAGAGCCGAGGTGAGGTGGCGAGGGTCCGCGGTCACAGCGCCGGGAAGGAGAAACCCGCCGGGAAGGACATTCCTGGAGAAAGGGATGGTAATCATGTAGACGGTAAAAGGACAGGATTGTCTCGGGGGAGGGGATTCTGCACAAGCTTGTGTAACTAATCATTACCATCCATGGGATCGGATACACAATAATGTCATCTGCAAGATCACAACAGCTTGGGATTGACCCGGGGGCATTTTTATGGATACAAAATACATTTAAAGTGGTTCTTAACCGCTTGCCGACCACCACGCGAGTATTTACATCGACAGAATGGTGCAGCTGCGCAGATGGACGTATATATACATCCCCTTTAATTTGCCGGCCGTGTGGCCGACCCTGTCGCGAGATTCGTGACTGTGCCCGCGGAGCCCGCGAACTCGATGCCCGCCGGTAGGGGGGTACAGGCAGTACACCTGTAAGGGGCCCTGAGGTCCCCACCCAGGGGCCCGGATGGCAACCCCCTTCTTTTTTTCTTGTAAGGGGCCCAGAGGTCCCCAGGGCCCCGGATGGCAACCCCCCTTTTTTAATTTTTCTTTTTTTATAATATATATATTTTTTTATAAATGTATTTTTATTTCTTTTTTTTGTTTTTATTAAAGGTCCCCAGGGCCCCGGACGGCAACCACCCTTTTTTTTATTTTTATTTTATAAAAAAATATATATATATATATTTTTATATATTTAAAAAAAAAAATTATTAAAGGGCCCAGAGGTCCCCAGGGCCCCGAATGGCTACCCCCCTTTTTTTATATATATTTTTTTATGTTTTTCTTTATTTCTTTTTTATTGTAAGGGGCCCAGAGGTCCCCAGGCCAACCCCCCCCCCCCCCAAATTCGTGGCACCCCCCGCTTCTCAATTAGCGGCGGCACCCCCTGCTTCTCGATTTGAGGCAGCAGCAGCCCCCCCCCCCTGGTTTATGCCTGCCTGAAGCTGTGCAAGGCGGCGATCATCGATTTTTTTCGTGACTGCGACACTATGGCGGACACTTCGGACAATGTTGACACATTTTTGGGACCATTGTCATTTTCACAGCGAAAAGTGCTATAAAAATGCACTGATTACTGTGAAAATTACAATTGCAGTTTAAGTGCCCAGCCGTGGGTCACACGCCCGGTCCGAAGCTCCAAGACTGCGGCCGTGGGACCCGATCGCCACCGGTGTCCCGCCATCGGTCACAGGAGCTGAAGAACGGGGAGAGGTGAGTGTAAACACACCTTCCCTGTTCTTCACTGTGGCAGTGTCACTGATCATCTGTTCCCTAAAAAAGGGAACGACGATCAGTGACGTCACATGTCCAGCCCCGCCCCCCTACAGTTAGAAACACACATGAGGTCACACTTAACCCCTAGTGTTTAACTCCTAAACTGCAAGTGTAATTTTCACAGTAATCAGTGCATTTTTAATGCACTTTTTGCTGTGAAAATGACAATGGTCCCAAAAATGTGTCAAAATTGTCCGATGTGTCCGCCATAATGTCGCAGTCACGGAAAAAAAATCGCTGATCGCCGCCATTAGTAGTAAAAAAATAAATATTAATAAAAATGCCATAAAACTATCCCCTATTTTGTAAACGCTATAAATGTTGCGCAAACCAATCAGTAAAAGCTTATTGCGATTTTTTTTTTACCAAAAATAGGTAGGAGAATACGTATCGGCCTAAACTGAGGAAAAAAACGTTTTTTATATATTTTCGGGGGATATTTATTATAGTAAAAAGTACAAAATATTGCATTTTTTTCTAAAATGTCGCTCTACTTTTGTTTATAGCGCAAAAAATAAAAACCGCAGAGGTGATCAAATACCACCAAAAGAAAGCTCTATTTATGGGAGAAAAAAGGGCGCCAATTTTGTTTGGGAGCCACGTCGCAGGACCGCGCAATTGTCAGTTAAAGTGACGCAGTGCTGAAAAAGGGGCAAGGTCCTTTAGCTGCATAATGGCCCCCGGGTCTTAAGTGGTTAAGGGCAGGGTTTCAATTTCCGAAATCGAAATGTTCTAAACGTATCGCTTTCGGGCCTCCTACATCACCTCGGCCTTTCGTGAAAAGCGTTGCCCTCGGGGGGGCCATGGCATCCTACAGCGGAGGTGCGAGGTTTCATTATCGTATGAGCGATGTGCTGAGAGAACACCAAAGGGCGACGTAATTCGATAAATCCCCCCGGAAACCGCCTCTCCCCCCCCCAAAACCCGCTTTCTTCTTGACCTAATTTGCCTCATATTTATAGACTGCAGGAAAAAAAGAAGAAATACATCACATTTCCTGCAAGCAATTACCTGGATCAATAATGAAAGCACTTTGCGCTTTAAATTGAAATCACCAGTCGAGAAATCGAGGGCCGCCCCCTGAAAAAATAAAAAGAGTTTATATGTTATTTGTGCGTCTTCTTATTTCCTCGGCCTCATCATATTTAATAAAAGAAACACTTCAGAACAATCCGCAAGACACTCAGGACGGGATCAATGGATTCCACATTACACAACCGCGTCCCGCACTCCTCTGAATAGATGTTTACCGCGTCTTCTGATGGCGGCAGGAAAAAGATGTGGAAAAGTCATTTATCATTATAAAGAGGGCCTGTCTGCGGGGGAAGTGTTCCTCGGTTATTATGTGTTACTGCGGAGATGTCACTCTGGTAACTCTTCTGACACCAATGTGTTGTAGACAATCAGAGCTGCAGACACATGGCGATACGTTATTTTATTCCTTTACTGTGTATAACGCCAACGTTCACAATGGTGTCCGCACCAGAGGAGCTTTCACTCTAATACCCCCACCACAGGCACATATTTTTATTATTTTTTACATTTACCGTATTTATCTGCGTATACCGCGCGTCGGCGTATAACGCGCACCCCAAACTTAGGGCCAGATTCACCATAGTGATACGACGGCGTATCTCTGTGATCCAACCGTCCTAACTATGCGGCTGATTCATAGAACCAGTTACGCATAGATAGCCCTAAGATCCGACAGGTGTAAGTGACTTACACCGTCGGATCTTAGGATGCAATTCTATGCCGGCCGCTAGGTGGCGCTTCCATTGCAGTCGGCGTAGAATATGCAAATGACTAGTTACGGCGATCCACGAAGATACGCGCGTTCGTCGCAGTCTCTTACGTCGTCGCTAGTCGGTTTTTCCCGTCGCAAACTTAGGCCTGCTTTTTCATGACTTATCTTTAGAACAGCCATGTTAAAGTATGGCCGTCGTTCCCGCGTCGAATTTCAATTTTTTTTTTTTGCGTAAGACGTCCGGGAATACGAAACGACGTAACGCACGTTGCCGTTCAAAAAAAACGTCGGGGCGCCGTAATTTCGCACAAAGCACGTCAGGAAATTTTCTAACGGAGCATGCGCAGAACGTTCGGCGCGGGAACGCGCCTAATTTAAATGGTGCCCGCCCCATTTGAATTAGGCCGAGGGGATTTACGTTACACCGCAAGTTTACAGGTAAGAGCTTTGTGAATCAGGCTTGTAAACCTGCGGCGGTGTAACGTAAATGGGATACGTTACGCCGCCATTGTGCTACGTAAATTTACCTGAATCTGGCCCTTAGAACGGAAGTTTAAGAAAAAAAAAAACTTACATTTTTCGGTGTCCGTCTGCTGTCTTGCCCGGCGTCCATCGGCGGCCTTGTCCGGCATCCGTCTGTGGCCCATCCAGCCTTGTGGGTGTCCATCTGCGGCTTTGGAGGTGTCCATCTGCTGTCTTGCCGGATTTCCTGTGTCCTGCGGGCGGAGCCCAATCGGTCTATGTCGGCTTTTCTCGGCTTCTCTCGCTGTCCTGTGGGCGAAGTCGAGCGTGGCTGAGCCTAGCCGAGTGCGCAGAGGCGGGTGATTTACGCTACGCCGCCGCAACTTTACAGGCAAGTTCTTTGTGAATAAAGCACTTGCCTGAAAAACTTGCGGCGGCGTAACGTACGAGATACGTTACGCCCGCCCTAAGTTGCGCTGTTCTACGAGAATCTGCCCCTTCGTTTTTTTTTTTTGCATGACATAAAAAACGGTCGCGTGTACGCGGCATTAGCCTTTTTTTTATAAGTTCCTAGGTATGCAAATCAGAGACACGTTGTACATCACCGTATTGTTATTTCAGGTTATATTTTGCCGGCGCGGCTTTGTTCCGGTAGGCCGCCCTCGATGCAGAAATTCTACATTTCAGGGTGTCTTCAGGCTAAGAAGCGCTTCTCGGATCCCTTTCTGCTAAATCCTGAATTCACGAGCTTTAAACAGTATTATCAGCCAAGTTCCTTGTTAAGTTGGAATCAAACTAGGACAATATAATTTTTGCTTTCGGCATCTGAATATAAAGAGGTCCGCCAAGCGAGAGCACGTCCTTTGTTATTGATGAAAGTTCCCTGACTGTTGTGACTACAATAGGGTTTTGTGCCAAGCGGGTCAAGTAATAAGCAGAGTTACCTGACAATATAATCCCCTCTATTCTGTGCCGCGACCTCGTCGTGTATAACTCCCACTGTGCCTAGGCAACAATTGCCGCATTTGCTATGAAATAGCTTACAATGCCTGGGCCGCGGCTGGGGGGAGTAGGACGGAAGTATTTATTATTAAGGCTTAATATTAGCTTTTAATTCACTTACATTATTCCGTTCAATCAGTTTGCTTTGTTGGCTTTCGGTTGGAAGCGTTGACCTTTGGTCCTCCAATTCAATTCTTCATTGAATTATATGGACAGATGAGCTTTCTTTAATGTGTTACTAAACCCCTGGACTCTGCAGTCACTATATCTGCTCTCCCAGGGCCGATCCTGGGCAGGTGCACAGGGTGCAGTGCACCCAGGCGCCACAGAGGTGGGGGCGCTAAAGCTCCAGAGTGCTCCCTTTTTGCCTCCTCTTCTTGTCTGTATCCAGAGGCAGCTCTCTCCGCCGATGAAGCGGCTGATGATGCGGCAGTCGCGCTCCTTTATCAAGCTCAAAGAGCTCTGAGCTTGATTAACCACTTGCTTACTGGGCACATAAACCCCCTTCGTGCCCAGGCGAAATTTCAGCTTCCGGCACTGCGTCGCTTTAACTGACAATTGCGCGGTCGTGCGACGTGGCTCCCAAACAAAATTGACGTCCTTTTTTCCCCACAAATAGAGCTTTCTTTTGGTGGTATTTGATCACCTCTGCGGTTTTTATTTTTTGCGCTATAAACAAAAAAAGAGCGACAATTTAAAAAATATATATATATTTTTTACTTGTTGCTATAATAAATATCCCATTTTTTTTTTAACTATTTTTTTTCTCAGTTAAGGCCGATACGTATTTTTCGACGTATTTTTGTAAAAAAAAAAAAAAATCGCAATAAGCGACTGGTTTGCGCAAAAGTTATAGCGCCTACAAAATGGGGGATAGATTTATGATTTTTTTTATTTTTTTTTTTACTTGTAATGGCGGCGATTTGCAATATTTTTGTCAGGGCTGCGATATTGCGACGGACGTATCGGACACTTTTGACACAATTTTGGGACCATTCACATTTATACAGCGAACAGTGCTATAAAAATGCACTAATTACTGTATAAATGTGACTGGCAGGGAAGGGGTTAACACTAGGGGGTGAGGAAGGGGTTAAATGTGTATCCTGGGTGTGTTCTAACTGTGTGGGGGGAGGGGACTGACTGGGGGAGGTGAGCGATGCTGTGTCCCTATGTAAAAGAGACACAGCATCGTTCTCCTCTCTCCCTCACAGCACGTGGAGCTCTGTGTTTACACACAGAGCTCCACGTCCTGCTGTGTTACCGACGATCGCGAGTGTCTGGCGGACATCGCATCGGCTCCCAAGCAATGCGCCGGGCACGTTGTTTCCCGCTGCGCGCTCCCAGCGGCGCGCACAGGGAACAACAACAGCAGGACGTCCATGGACGTCCACCCGGCACTTGAGAGCCGCGCTGTGGACGTTTTTCGACCATAGCGCGGATCTCAAGTGGTTAAGGAGCGCGACTGCCGCGTCATCGCAGTACGCCCGCTCAAGAAACGCGTTGCATGCCAGTGACGTCACTGCCGCCGTTCTGCTGGAATAATCTCCATCCTCCTGCCTGGCTTGAAAGTTTCCCCAACGCCGCTGGCTTCAACACCTCACAGAAGGACACCTTCCCACAGCACAGCGCCCAGCAAAAAGGACCAAAGTGACAGACCTGATGACTTCTCCTAAAGTTTTTATGTAATGCCTATTTGAACTCTACCAAAATGTGAGTTGCCTGTACTTATTTACTTATTAAATTGTTTAAAACATCTACACTTAGAGGCGCCTCTTCCCTTGCTTTTTTTTATTCCACGTAGGACGCTAGCCCCCGACGAAGGGACCAAGTCCCGAAACGCGTCGAACTCCTTAGGACCACTGTGGATCAATTCACGCATCCATGTACCCATTATGTTTTTAACTATTCTTTTGTAAAAAATTATTTAATACATTTTAATACATTTTTGTACTTCTTTTGAACCTGAGTCGTTACCTTTAAAGTCCCACCTTGGGGGTTCTCTCCTTTGTATCACTTGTATTATGTCCACAGTCTCTGACTGTAACGGTCAGGGGTTAACGCCGTTACGATATTCCATCCCACCAACCCAAGACAGCTTCCGACACTCCACAATCCAGCAGACAGGACCCATTGGAATTCCCCCAGAATAATGAGACAGAGCTCTGTTCTCTGGTTCCAAACAGATAGAATACTTTAATGGTAAACTCAGGCTTGTTATATACAGTTAGAAGCCCCAAGAACCAATGGCTTAACTCCACCCACAACATTACACAATGGGTGCTCAATACACATTCCTTTAGATAATGACATTCAGATAATCTACATGAACTAATTACTAGTCATTTACCCAGACGTTCTGACTCTGCGATAAGCTATTCTCACCTGATACACAATACCCATTCCTTTGTAGACGTAATTGACATGCTAATCCACTACAGCTGAAAAGTCAGCCATCTGACCTTTCAGACTGCCAACCCCCAACACATCTAACATCAATAGACTTTCACACAATTAAATATCTTAGGAGCCAGACTCAATTAACACCTCAACAGTCCCCACATGAATGAGTCACTCTCCTATTGACCTGTTGGGGTCATAATTAACCACCTGTAATATTTCAAGATATCCTGCAATACATGAATTATCATTACTGTCCCATCTCATGTAATCCGAGATATCGGGCCAGATTCTCGTAGAATCCGCGGCGGCGTAGCGTAAGCCATTTATACTACGACGCCGCAAATTACTGGAGCAAGTGCCGTATTCTCCAAGCACTTGCTCCGTAATTTGCGGCGGCGTAGTCTAAATGGCCCGGCGTAAGGCCGCGTAATTCAAAGGGGACGGCTTGTATTAAAATTAAGTGCGCCCACGCGCCGATCGAACTGCGCATGCACCGGGCGTAAAAATAGCCCAGTGCGCATGCTCCAGCTCACGACGGAAAACGTCAATGACGCCGACGTGAGCGTCATTGACGTAAAGTCCTATTCGCGAACGACTTAGGAAAACGACGTAAATGACGGAAAAAGACGACGCTGACCCGACGCCATACTTAAAATGGCATACGACGGACCTTCGTAAACTTGCCCCTCATATAGCAGGGGCAAGTTTACGCTTACGGAAATGTCGTAAATTCACTGCGTCGTCCGCGCGTACGTTCGGGAATCGGCGTAAATAGCTAATTTGCATATACGACGGGGGAAAGGACGATGCGACACCTAGCGGCGGGAAAAAAAATTGCATTTAAGATCTGACAGTGTAAGAGCCTTACGCCTGTCAGATCTGATGGATATCTATGCATACCTGATTCTAAGAATCAGTCGCATAGATACGCCGGGCCAGATTAGGACTTACGACGGCGCAAATGGCGTTGCGCCGTCGTAAGCCTTTTAAGAATCTGGCCCATCATTTCTAAGTCATCCTATGCCCCTATTGGACATAGGATGACCCTAGACCCAAGAGTCATTGGTGAAGCTGGCACAGCATCCTTCAAAAGTCTCTGGGTATCACGGCCCATCCTGTTACACTGACCATCTCATGTATCATGTCCACGGTCTCTGACCATCTCTTGTATCACGTCCCAATGTTCTGACCATCTCTTGTATCACGTCCCAATGTTCTGACCATCTCTTGTATCACGTCCCAATGTTCTGACCATCTCTCGTATCACTTTCACAGTCTCTAAAAATCTCTTGTATCATGCTCATAGCCTTTGACCATAGGCTGTTGTGAGTCTGCTTTCTCTGATAATGAATATTCATTGATTCATGTACCGCTCTTTAGTGATGGACCGCACTTGAGGTCCTCAATGAAGCACGTGTCGCCATCCTGTTGTCAGAATATTGCTCTACTTTTATCGGGACCTCGCCTTCTCCCCAGCTCCTGACACTCGATGTGACTGAGGATTGGGGAATAAACTCTATGTGAGCGTCTCCCCGGCTGCGGTATAAATAGCACGGCGTCCTGTTTCCAGCCTCCAGATCTTCTGAAAAAAATAATCAGAATTTAAAATGAAGCAAAAGAGGATTGCAGATTTATTTGTGGGCGACGTTGTCTCTGCGAGAGAAGTGAACAAATGTTGGGAGGCGGCAGATAAAACAATTAGAGGATCGGAATAACACAGATGTGTTTGATCAGAGATAATGAGGTTGGGTGATGAATCTGTAACCCAATTTCAGGAACGGCGGAGAGAGGGGAATAAAGAACAGAGAAGGCGCATTATCGGCAGCTTTTATGAGAACGAATAGAGAGTTGACAGCCATGATGGTTAGTGGATTTGTCCCCCCACAGGTTAGTCACGTGACCATGGGCGCCCGCAGAACATTTTTAAGGGGGAGGCATTATTTTATGGTCACTCATGCACTATAAAGTGATGTACATTCTCTAGGCTATAGGCAGTGAGTAGGATCTACACAACATGTACACAGGCAGGCAGCCAATCATTGAAGAGGAATGGCGTAACGGCCGAGCTATTTCATCCGATGATCGGGAGGGACATTAGATGGGCCAGGACAGATAGCAGCCGGCTGACTCGGAAAAAAGACAGCGGCGGCCACTGCAGCTGGCAACTAAAACACCTTCTTGACGATTCAGAGGGGGCAATTGCCCCCCCTTGCCCCTACCTGCGGACGCCCATGCACGTGACTAAAAAGTACAAGTGTCATGTGTCCAATAAAAGAGGAGTATGAAAAAGAATATAGAGGCGGGGGCCATGATGGCTGATGATGGTTTGGTTGTCTTTTTCCCTGGCAGGACAGTCATGTGTCTACAAAAAAACAATCTGGGTGTCCAATAAGAGTGCACCATAAGAAAGAATATGGAGGTGGCAGCCATAGTGGTTCAACGTATAAGGGGGGGAGGGGCTTGAAAATAGCTAGAATTTGGTGCCAAGAGCACAAGTCCCTGCCCTGCTTCATCTCCTGCTAGAAAAGTGACAATCCTGCTTGAAGCTTTAACCCTCCGCCATTCTGTGCCCAATCCATGCCAGAGGCTCCCTCCCAACATTCCCCACTGTTAACCCTTATATCCCCAAAGGAAGGAATGTCCACTCAAAGATAGGGTTGCTGCACTTTACTGATGGAACTTGGCATAAAACAGTCGGATTAAATCACATTTGGTGGACGATCCACAGTAGTCATATGTGAAAGCACCATGTGGCAATTTTGTTAGGACACCCACCTTCAATAAGTCTCTTTCCACCTGGGGTCCTTAGTACTCACTGAGATTGGATCTCTAAAGTCACCTTTTTCATGCGTACACCCAGGGACATTGGGACTACAGGGAGTTTCCCGGTTGGCCAATGGCTCAGTGGGCCGGCTTCAGTGACAGCGGACTGCCGCCCCCCTCCGCTCCTCTGTTTCTCCCTTCCTGCAGCGCTCACCTCCTCTCCCTCCCCGCAGCGCTCACCTGGGGGGAACAAAGAAGCAGGGGGAGGACCAGAGGAGCAGGGGGAACGACAGAGGGGCATGGGGGAGGGGACAGACAGCTGACTCAACAGCTATGGCCTGGGAGTTTCTCACTTCTGCCTAATCTTGTCCCATAAGGGGGGGCACCAAACTGATTCTTTGCCCCGGGTGAAATAATGTCTAGCTTCCCCACTGGTACTGCCTATAAGAGTACCGGTACCAACCGTTCTACTCTAATAAAGTAGTGGCTAGTGAAGGGGGAGAGGGGGCTTGGGTGGCCGGGGGGGGGGGGCAGGAGTTGTCCGGCCGCAGTGGGAGAGACCTGTCAAAGTGGGCCAGTCTGGATAAAGTCCAGGGCCAAATTTTTGTCCCAGTCCAGCCCTGCGTACACCTCTCCCAGGACCCTCCAGAGAGACAGCCTCACAACAGGGAACTCTTGGCCTAGCCTTCATTTCCATAAGGGCCAGGAAGCCTACAGATCCTGATGTAAGCTGGGGTCTTCACAATACTCCCTCCTTCCCTTTCACTACTCCAAGTATTCTTTTACAACTCTTCACTCTCCTTACCCCACTTTGCTTTTCCCTTCTAACTTTGGGGACCCTACTGAAAGGGAATGGGCTCAAGGGACCATGATGTAAGGGGGTTTTGGGGACCCTGCTGTAAGTTTGCTTTAGGGACCCAGATGTAAGCAGGCTCTGGGGACCCTGATGTAAGGAGGGTGACTTTTTGGATCCTAATAAAAGGGAGACTCTGATGTAAGGGGGAACTCTTGGAGACGGGCACAGACTGCAGACATGATACAGGAGACGGTCACAGACTGCAGACATGATACAGGAGACGGTTAGAGACTGCAGACATATAGCTGGATTCAGGTACGCGTGCCTAACGTTAGGCAGGTGTAGCGTATCTCATATACGCTACGCCGCCGTAAGTTAGAGAGGCAAGTGCTGTATTCACAAAGCACTTGCGTCCTAAGTTACGGCGGCATGGCGTAAATGTGCCGGCGTAAGCCCGCCTAATTCAAATTGTGAAGAGGTGGGCGTGTTTTATGTAAATAAAGCATGACCCCACGTAAATGACGTTTTGAACGAACGGCGCATGTGCCGTCCGTGGACGTATCCCAGTGCGCATGCTCCAAATTACGCCGCAAAGACTTATTGGTTTCGACGTGAACGTAAATTACGCCCAGCCCCATTCACGGACGACTTACGCAAATGACGTAAAAATTAAAAAATTTGACGCGGTTCCGACGTCCATACTTAACATTGGCTGCGCCATCTTTTTGGTGGAATAGCTTTAGGCCTGAAAACGCCTTACGTAAACGGCGTATCTTTACTGCGAAGGGCCAGCGTACGTTCGTGAATAGGCGTATCTCGCTGATTTACGCATTCAAGGCGTAAATCGGCGTACACGTCCCTAGCGGCCGGCGTAAATAGACAGCTAAGATACGACGGCGCCGGCGGTCGTATCTTAGCTAGATGTAAGTGTATCTCAATTTGAGAATACACTTAAATATACGACGGCGCAGATTCAGAGTTACAACGGCGTATCTACTGATACGCCGGCGTAACTCTACCTGAATCTGGCTAATAGTACACAAACAAGGAGGGAGGGGAGAACTCTGGCACTTCGGCGCCCCCACCTCTGCAGGCGCCTGGGTGCAATGCACCCTGTGCACCCTGCCTAGGATCGGTCCTGATGTTAGCTGGAAACCAAGCCGCCTCCTGCAAACTTCAGCTAATCCATAAATAAGAGGTATCCAGCCGATGAAGTTCCTCCCAACTCCCCAGGCAGTCTCGACACGGAACTAACATTGGCAAGGAGATGAGAAAGCATTCCTGTACAGGTTCCATTTGCAGCCTTTATATAAATATATGTTGTTGTTTTTTTTGAGGGTGCAAGTAACCGGTCTTGCCTAAGACTCAAAACAGTCCGGCGCCGGCCCTGGATGACGCACTTAACACTTCTATGGGATTTAAACGACGGGGAGAAAAAACAAGTCAATAAATGGAAGTTTCTGCTGCCGTTTAATGATAAAGATTTTCTTCGGATACCAGCGGGACCCAAGGATGGCAGATGAGAAATGATTGGATGTCTCGTTACGCTTCTCATCGGCCATGTCCTGATTTTTCCGTATTAATCTCCAATCGATTATGAGGTCATCGGGTGAGACGGAATGTCACGGTGTAATAATGTTTCCATCTATTCGTCAATGTATTAGAAAATCCCCCATTATCGGGTCATGAATCTCCCCCCAGCGGCGCGCGGCGCGAGAAATATTATCCGAGAATTACTCACAGCGACTGCGAGAGCTCACAATACTCTTTTGTTACCATTTGTCATGTCGCCATCGAGCCGAGTCTCGATATTTTAATCTTTTCGGACACGTTAATGGATGTAGGAGCGGCCGTGTTGAGATTTGTAGATAAGAGATGCCGTTATTGGATATCTTTATCATTTTGCTTTATTGACACAAAGGCCCAGATTCTTGTACACTGGGCGTATCTCTGCGGCGGCGTAACGTATCCGATTTACATTACGCCGCCGCAAAGTTTTTCAGGCAAGTTCTTTTTTTACAAAGCACTTGCCTGTAAATTTGCGGCGGCGTATCGTAAATCACCCGGCGGAATTCAAATTCGGCGGGTAGGGGACATGTATCATTTAAATGAAGCGCGTCCCCGCAGCGAGCGTACTGCGCGTGCGCCGTCCGTAAAATATCCCAGTGTGCATTGCTCCAAATGACGTCGCAAGGACGTCATTGGTTTCGACGTGAATGTAAATGACGTCCAGCCCCATTCACGAACGACTTACGCAAACAACGTAACTTTTTAATACTTTTTAAAATTTCAAACTCCCGCTTTAATGCTGCTGTGCTCAGGCAGTGTTAAGAGCCCTGACTCAGGAGCCGCCAGCGTCCCTAACAACCAGTGAATACCTGTGACCCCACCCCTTATGACATCAATGACCCAGCATGCCCTCAGTCAGTGACATCACAAGGGGGCGGGATCACCAGGTGACATCACCGGGTGGCCCCCGTCCCTTAGTTATTAAAGAGCAGGATCTGGAGGCTGCCTTGTTAAAGGGGGCTTTTAGATTCCGATAACCCCTACTGCCCGCAAACCCCCACAACCACCGGCCAGGGTTGTGGGGAAGAGGCTCTTGTCCTTGAATTATTTTTCCCATCATGGGTGTGAGTGGGGCCCCATGTCAAGTTTTGCCTAAGGCCTCACAAAGCCGAGAGCCGCCTCTGCCCATTCATACGTCATCCATACCCTATTGTCACCTGTCTCTCCATTCATTCATCTATCTATCTATCTATCTATCTACGTCTCTATCCACACTACATTGTCAAAAGTATTGGGACACCTGCCTTTACACGCACATAAACTTTAATTGCATCCCAGTCTTAGTCCGTAGGGTTCAACATTGAGTTGGCCCCGCCCTTTGCAGCTATAACAGCTTCACCTCTTCTGGGAAGGCCATCCACAAGGTTTAGGAGGGTGTCTATGGGAATGTTTGATCATTCTTCCAGAGGTGTATTTGTGAGGTCGGGCACTGATGTGGACAAGGTCTGGCTCACAGTCTTCCCTCTAATTCATCTCAAAAGGTGTTCTATCGGGTTGAGGTCAGGACTCTGTGAAGGCCAGTCAAGTTCCTCCACCCCAAACTCGCTCTTGTATGTCTTTATGGACCTTGCTTTGTGCACCAGCCCCGTCGCCCTCACAGACCATGGCCCGGCTCAGTAGGATCCTGAGGCCGTATTGTATTTAGGTTTTGTGCTGCCCTAGGCCTGACTAAACTCCTGCACCCCCTAATTTAAATATGACCCACCCCTTCCTGTCAAGGCCTCACCCTTTCTGTTTAAGACCCGCCCTGATGTTTTCGAGTGGGGACACTAGTTCTTAGGGCCTGGTGGGGCATTGGATTCCCTTAATTTGCATAGATTTCCTCTCACTTCCTGTTTGGCTATGCGGTAGGAAGTAAAGGGAAATCTCTGAAATCTAACAGTGTAGCGCAAGCCAGCGGGGACTCTTTCTGTGCCGCCCCCCTGCAAAGTGCCGCCCTAGGCCCGGGCCTTGTTGGCCTAGGCAAGGATACAGCATTGCCTGAGGCACTAATACGGTTGTGGTGGAAGTGTCTGAAGCAGCAGATACAAAAGATGGCAGCAGCTGTTCAATCATTGGGGATTTGTGCGGAGAATCCACAGCTTACAGAGGCCGCTTTTATGTATTCCGAGACAGCGGAGAGCGTTCAGCACAAACACCGCCGCTAATTCTATTATAGTCCCTCTGCTGACCTATTTATCGGGAGCTCAGAGATGGAAAGTGCTTAAGAGCTCAGCCGAGTTTATGTTGCAACACTAAAAATGATATTATCAGATAGTGAGAAGAAATTATTGGTGGGGGGAGGGGAGGGGGGGTGCGGACGAGTCAGGCGCAGGGGCCCAGAGCACCTTCCGATAAAACTGCCTCTCAGGATTATTTTATTTCTCCCCCATCAGACTCCGCTCCTCGCCAAGGATGGGGGAGCGCGCTGCTCGTGGCGGAGTATTGATCAGAGATGGGATGCCTTCATCCTCTGACAACGGCGAGGGGCTGAGATGGGTCTGCGCGGTTTTCGCAGATCCCTCCGGTCTGGTTTGCAGGCAGAACATGAGATGTGAGAGGCAGAGTAAGATCTGGAGACGGCGGCGTTTTGGCCAAGGTGTGCGGATGCCTGTGAAGTAGCGGAAACGTGGGAGGAATCTAAAAATTACGCCTAACGTGATGTGCTGGAATCTTCCACCCTGAAAAAATGATTTCTCCAGCACCTCAGGCTCTGAAAACTAATTCTCCTACAGGAATAATTATCTATCTATCTATCTACCGTATTTGCCGGCGTATAAGATGACCCCCTAATTTTCCAGTTAAAATGTTGGTTTTGGGATATACTCGCCGTATAAGACGACCTCCTTCCTACTAGTCATGCCTCGCCTCACTGTGCCATTACATGCCAGACTGTGCCACCATTACATGCCAGACTGTCCAAATTGGCCCAGTATATATATATATATATATATATATATATATATATATATATATGTATATCTGTGTGTATGACTGTGTCTCCCAAGCGTGTCATGATCCTACGGGGTAAAATGACCGCACCAGCCAAGCAGACTCTGGCTGGAAAAAGCACCCAGAGGCGATTCATTTTGCATGAGTTGCGCTATACAAGTCATTCATTCAGACTGTGCCACCATTACATGCCAGACTGTGCCATTACATGCCTCACTGTGCCATTACATGCCTCACTGTGCCATTACATGCCAGACTGTGCCACCACATGCCTCACTGTGCCATTGCATGCCAGACTCACTGTGCCCCATTACATGCCTCACTGTGCCACTACATGCCTCACTGTGCCATTAAATGCCAGACTCACTGTGCCCCATTACATGCCTCACTGTGCCACCACATGCCTCACTGTGCCATTACATGCCAGACTCACTGTGCCCCATTACATGCCAGACTCACTGTGCCCCATTACATGCCTCACTGTGCCACTGCATGTCTTGACGATCCCTTACCTTATCCTAAGACATGCAGAATCTGTCAGACCGCGGCCGTCCATTTTTTAAAAAGCCGCGCCTCCTCCTTCTGCTGTTCCGTGATAGGCGGAACAATCAGCTTCCCAGGAGACACTGGGGTAGATTCAGAAAGAAGTTACGCTGGCGTATCTATTGATACGTCGCGTAACTTCTTGGATGCTTCGGCGTATCTTTTTCTGTATTCAGAAAACACGGTACGCCGGAATTTTGCTAAGATCTGACTGGCGTAAGTCTCTTACGCTGTCATATCTTAGTTGCTTATTTACGCTGGCCGCTAGGTGGTGCTTCCGTCGATTTATGCGAGGAATATGCAAATTAGGTAGATACGCTGATTCAGAAACGTACGTCCGCCCGGTAGAATTTTTTTACGTCGTTTACGTTAGGCTTTTTTTCCGGCGTAAAGTTATCTCTGCTATATGAGGTGTATCCTATGTTAAGTACGGACGTCGTTCCCGCGTCGAATTTTGAAAATTTAACGTCGTTTGCGTAAGTCGTCCGTGAATGGGGCTGTACGTAATTTACGTTCACGTCGTAAGCATTGGCTTTTTTGCGGGTTAATTTGGAGCATGCGCACTGGGTTACTTTCACGGACGGCGCATGCGCCGTTAGTCAAAAACGTCATTTACGTGGGGTCATGTTTTATTTGCATAAAACATGCCCACCTCTTCACAATTTGAATTAGGCGCTGAACACAGTGTCTCCTGGGAAGCTGAGTGTTCCGCCTATCACGGAACAGCAGAAGAAGGGGGCGCGGCTTTTGAAAAATGGACGGCCGCGGTCTGCATGTTAGGTTACCGGCGTATAAGACGACCCCCGACTTTTAAGAAAGAATTTCAGGGGTTAAAAAGTCGTCTTATACGCCGGAAAATACGGAGGAGGGAGAGAATGAGACGGAGAGAGAGAGAGATATGGGGGAGGAAAATAATGAGACAGAGAGAGAGATAGAGATATGGGGGAGGGAAAGAATGAGACAGAGAGAGAGATAGAGATATGGGGGAAGGAGAGAATGAATGAGACAGAGAGAGAGATATGGAAGAGGGAGAGAATGAGATGGAAAGAGAGATAAAGAGGGAGAGAGAGAGAGAGAGAGAGAGAGATATGGGGGAGGGAGAGAATGAGACGGAGAGAGAGATAAAGAGGAAGAGAGAGAGAGATATGGGGGAGGGAGAGAATGAGATGAGAGAGAGATAAAGAGGGAGAGAGATATGGAGGAGGGAGAGAATGAATGAGACAGAGAGAGAGAGAGATAAAGAGAGAGAGAGATATGGGGGAGGGAGAGAATGAGACAGAGAGAGAGATAGAGATATGGGGGAGGGAGAGAATGAATGAGACAGAGAGAGAGAGAGAGAGAGAGAGAGAGATATGGAGGAGGGAGAGAATGAGACGGAGAGAGAGATAAAGAGGAAGAGAGAGAGAGATATGGGGGAGGGAGAAAATGAGATGAGAGAGAGATAAAGAGGGAGAGAGATATGGAGGAGGGAGAGAATGAATGAGACAGAGAGAGAGATAAAGAGAGAGAGAGATATGGGGGAGGGAGAGAATGAGATGGAGAGAGAGATAAAGTGAGAGAGAGAGAGAGAGAGAGAGAGAGATGGGGAGGGAGAGAATGAGACGGAGAGAGAGATAGAGAGAGAGAGAGATATGGGGGAGGGAGAGAATGAGACGGAGAGAGAGATAGAGAGAGAGAGAGATATGGGGGAGGGAGAGAATGAGACGGAGAGAGAGATAAAGAGAGAGAGAAAGAGAGAGATATGGGGAGGGAGAGAATGAGATGGAGAGAGAGCTAAAGAGAGAGAGAGAGATATAGGGAGGGAGATAATGAGACAGAGAGAGAGATAAAGAGAAAGAGTTGGGGGAGGGAGAGAATGAGACGGAGAGAGAGATAAAGAGAGAGAGATATGGGGGAGGGAGAGAATGAGACAGAGAGAGAGAGATAAAGAGAGAGAGAATGAGATGGAGAGAGGGAAAAGATATGAGAGGATGAGAATGGCAGAGTGAGAGAGATAAATAGAGAGAAGATAAAAGGAAAAAATGACAGAGGGAGAGAAAGATGGAGCAAGAAATAGAAAGAGAGAAAGAATGAAAAAGATGTGAGGGAGAGAGAATCGGATGGAGAGAAAGAGTGAAAGAAAGAAAAAAATGTGAGGGAGAGAGAATCGGATGGAGAGAAAGAGTGAAAGAGAGAAAGAGAAAGAAAGAGAGAGAACAAGCTGGATAGAGAGAAAGAAATAGAGGAGGAAGGAAGGGGAAAGAGAGGGAAAATGAGACAGAGAGAAAGAGAGAAGATTGTAGTTCTGATCGCTGCTTCTGATAAGGTTTCTTTTTCTGTAGCAGCAATCAATATACTTGCAGTGAGACTCAGATGTGCGGTAACCTTAATGTTACAATAATACATCTAATCCTAACATGCAGATATTGTGCCTTCCACAGGGATTTCTGCTAAAAGAGCTTGTTACATTTTATTTTTTTTAATATATAAAAAATGAGGTATGTTAGAGCAACATTATATCTCAAAAGTTGGATCTCTCCTAATGAGAACCTGCTTTCTATGCGCTGCCTAAACCCGATACAAGATTGAGTTATTTGTCTATAGAGGGAGATATAAATCTTGCATGGTTGGACCGTCACCAGGCCGGAGAGGAACTGAGGCCAGCGCCCAGAAATTCGTCTACATTTCAGGAAATGGAGTGAGAAACGTCTGGATTTGCAGCACTGGAGATTCCTTCGAGTGAGCGCCCCACGTTTTGGAAGCTGAGATGGTGGAGCTTATGTTCAAGTATCAAAATGTGGTGGATGAAATGTAAAATTAGCTGCAAGATATTCATTCGGCCCGAAGGTTGATTTAAGGCCGCAATTTCCCATGACGCTTTGCTGCGCTCCCAAAATGGTCGCATTTCGGTGTGTCAGCAGTGGCGCACCTACAGTAGCCAACAAGTCATTAATATTATTACGGGGGAATCACTGAACTGTCTGACGGGATGAGAGAGCCCATTAAAAAAAAATAAAAAAAAACAGATGGTCAAACGTTTTGGGGCTTTTTCAGCGAATTCACAGCTTATAAAATGTTTCCCCTTATAGATGAGTGTTACTGGAAGGTTAAGAGAAGGAACGTTTCCCTCACTTAGTGTGGTCAAAGAAATGGGAGGAAAATGGATAAATGTGCCAAGAGGAGGTGAGAGGAGAGCAAAAGACAAGCCATGGCAGGAATGGAACCAGAAAGTGTGAGAAAAGGGGATCGGCAGGTGAATGAACGCACAAGTACATGGAAATGAAATGTGCTCGGTGAGGAAAAGCGTAAGTGGCTGGAAAACCAGGACAGGGAGGGAGGACAAAGAAAGCGGTAAATGTAATGATGGAAGAAGTAACAGTAAATAAAGAGAAGGAGGGTGGTGAGATCAGGGAAGAGAGCAGAGAACTGGTGAGGAACAAGAGGCAAAAGAACTGGTGAGAAGAAGAAGAACGGAGGAAACAAAAAAGGGTGGTGGTGAGTAAGGGGGAGTTGAGAAAATTAAGTGAAAGAATAAAAAGAAAAGGAGAAAAGAACAGAAAATTACGGAGTAAAGAGGAAGTTGGGATGGAAAAGTATTTGAGGGATAAGGAAGCAAAGGAGAAGAACTGGTGAGGAGAAGGAAGGAAGATAGTGGTGAGGAGAAGGCAATGGAGGAGAGATGGTGGTGAGGAGAAGGGAATGGAGGAAAGATGGTGACATGTAGGGAGGAATGGAGGAGAGATTGTGGTGAGGAGAAGGGGGAATGGAGGAGAGATAGTGACATGTAGGGAGTAATGGAGGAGAGATGGTGGTGAGGAGAAGGGGGAATGGAGGAGAGATAGTGACATGTAGGGAGTAATGGAGGAGAGATGGTGGTGAGGAGAAGGGGGAATGGAGGAGAGATAGTGACATGTAGGGAGTAATGGAGGAGAGATGGTGGTGAGGAGAAGGGGGAATGGAGGAAAGATGGTGATGAGAAGGGGGGAATGGAGGATAAATGGCGGTGAGGAGAAGGGGGGAATGGAGAAGGGATGGTGGTGAGAAGGGGGAATGGAGGAAAGATGGTGATGAGAAGGGGGGAATGGAGGATAAATGGCGGTGAGGAGAAGGGGGGAATGGAGAAGGGATGGTGGTGAGGAGAAGGGGGGAATGGAGGAGAGATAGTGACAGGTAGGGAGGAATGGAGGAGAGATGGTGACATGTAGGGAGGAATGGAGGAGAGATGGTGGTGAGAAGGGGAGAATGGTGGTGAGAAGGAGAGATTGTGGTGAGGAGAAAGGGTGAATGGAGGAGAGATGGTGACATGTAGGGAGGGTGACACTGGTGGGTGACACTGGCTGACAGTGGTGGGTGATACTGACTGGCAGTGGTTGGCACTGGCGGGTGACACTGGTTGGCACTGGCGGGTGGCACTGACAGATGGCACTGATTGGCGATGGCACTGACAGATGGCACTGGCTGGTGGCACTGATTGGTGGTGGCACTGACAGGCACTGGCTGGTGGCACTGACAGATGGCACTGATTGGCATTGTCTGGCACTGAATTGCGGTGGCACTGGCAGGTTTCACACTAAGCCGAGTGTAACTGTAATTGTGTGAAACTAACAGAGGAGAGAGAGAGAAGCTGTCAGCTTGATGTCGGGGGTGGGCGGGACCCAGCAGCTAAATTACACCAGCCAATGATTGAGCTGCCTTAGAAAGGGGGCAGGGCCACATACACGTAGCGGCCCGCCCAGATACCATCCTATCGTCTGGTGTAATATAGCTGCCGGGTCCCGCCCTCCCCGGCCGGGTCCCGCCCACCCCCGACATTGAGCTGACAGCTCCTCTCTCTCTCCTCTCTGTTACTTGTCAGTTTCACACTCAGCGCCGCGCTTGATGCTGCCAGAGCCGCTGAGTGTTGAGAAGGGAGGAGGAATGTCGGTCAGTGTAAAATATCGGCCTAATTTTGATAATAATCGGCCGATACCGATTTATCAAAAATGGCCAAATATCGGCCGATATATCGGTCTACCTCTAGAGGAGAGATGGTGGTGAGGAGAATAATAGAATAAATGGCGAGGAGAAGGGAAGAACGGAGGAGAGATGGTGTTGAGGAGAATGATAGAAGAAATGGTGAAGGGGAGGGGGATGAAGTAGAGATTGCGATGAGGAGAATGGTAAAATAAATGGTGAAGAGAAAGGTAGATTAGAGAAGAAGATGGTGGTTGGTAGAACGATAGAAAATATGGTGAGAAAAAATAAAGAATGGAGCAGTGATGGCGGTGAGGAGAATGATAGGAGAAATGGTGAAAGGAAGAGAGGCATGAAGTAGAGATTGTGGTGAGGCGAATGATAAAGGAAATGGTGAAGAGAAGGGAGGAATGAAGTAGAGATGGTGGTGAGGAGAATGATAGAAGAAATGGTGGGAGGAATAGAGAAGAGATGGTGGTGAGGTATTGATAATATAGATAGTGAGGCGAAGGGAGGATTGAGGAGAGATGGTGGTGAGGAGAATAATAGACTAGATGGTGAAAAGAAGGGAGGAATGAAGGAGACATGGTAGTGAGGAGATCGATAGAAGAAATGGTGAAGAGAAAGGAGAAATGAAGGAAAGATGGTGGTAAGGAAAATAATAGAAGAGATGGTGATGAGAAGAGAGGAATGAAGTAGAGATGATGGTGAGGAGAATGATAGTAGAGATGGTGATGGAAAGGGAGGAATGGTTGGGAGATGGTGGTAGGAGGAATGATAAAAGAGATGGTGAGGTAAAGGGAGGAATGAAGGAGATATGGTGTTGAGAAGAAGAATGATAGAAGAAATGGTGATGGCACTGAGGAATAAAGTAGAAATGGCGGTAAAGAGAATGGATGGAGAGGAGAGGATTGGAGGAGAGATGGTGGTAAGGATAATGATGGGAGAAATGGTGAAGGTAAGGGAGGAATGAAGTAGCAATGGCGGTAAAGAGAATGGATGGAGAGGAGAGGATTGGAGGAGAGATGGTGGTGAGGATAATGATGGGAGAAATGGTGAAGGTAAGGGAGGAATGAAGTAGAGATGGTGATTAGGAGAGTGATAGAACAGATGGCGAGGAAAAGGGTGTAGGTAAAGGGAGTAGTGTAAAGAAGAATTAGGAGGAAAGCGGTGTGTTGGCGGAAAGGAAAGGAGAAGTACGGCTGGGAATTGGACGGTGAAACTCCACGCCATTTTTAAAAAAAAATTGGGGTGGCGTTCCCCTTAAAATCCACACCAGACCTGAAGGGTCTGGAATGGACATCTGGGGGGAACCCCACGTCATTTTTTTTAAATTGATAGCAGGGTTCCCCTTAATATCCATACCAGACCTGAATGGCCTGGTAATTGAATTTGGGGGGACCCCTACGCTTTTTTTTTTTTTTATGAATGAATTCTCCCTGATTTGCCGGGAGCCGACAATTCATTATAGCCACGAGTCCGTTTTTAAATAACTTTTTTTCCTTCAGAAATGACAGAGACAGTTCTAAGTACGGGAAACAAGCGCTACTTCACAGGCATACTTTACACCCCCCTAGGTACGGAATTTAAAGGAATATTTCACTTTTATTGTTTCACTTTAAGCATTATTAAATTCACTGCTCCCAAAAAAACTGCCATTTTTCAAACTTGTTGTTGCATTGATACATGTCCCCTTGGGCAGGACCCAGGTCCCCAAACACTTTTTAGGACAATAACTTGCATATTAGCCTTTAAAATTAGCACTTTAGATTTCTCCCATAGACTTTTACAGGGTGTTCCGCGGCTTTTCGAATTTGCTGCGAACACCCTAAATTGTTTGTTGTTCGCCGAACAGGCAATGTTCGAGTCGAACATGAGTTCGACTGGAACTTAGAAGCTCATCCCTACTCTCTAATAATGTTGCCCTGCGAAGGCACGCAGACACCATCAACAAACTTTAGACATGTTATAATAAAAGTAGATGGTTAAATCAGATGAGTTTCATGTGTAGACCTGTCCACCTGGCCTTGGAATCGTCTAATTCTCTCTTCCTGGGGGAACACAACTAAGCCAAGAGTACCAGCATGGGGAGTCTTTATGCTGGGCTCTGACCTCAGCTACATGCTGGAAGAGTTACGTCACTCCAGACTGAGACCAAGAGAGGACAGGAAAATGGAGATGCAGTGAGGAGACAAAGAAGACTGATGACTGTGACAAAGCAAATACCAAAAATAAACCCAGACACTGGCAAAGGTTGCAGAACGTCTGAACAATGTGCTTTGTTAGATGCAGTAACATTATAGTTCTGAAAAGTATAATACGAGTTGCATTTTTTTTCTCAAACCAACTCCATTCCAGGTGGTTTTTGACTTTTTGACTGGTGTTTTGTTATTAAAAAAACAATATGATATATTATCTAACGATATGTCTCTGTCTCCTTCCAAGAGGAAATAAAGTACAACAAACTGTTCATGAAAACTTTTCTTTTCAAATTTGAAGACCTGATCTGAAGGTATAAGAGGAGAGCGTGGAAAGAACGGGTGATGGGAGGAACTACAATGAAGGGGGTCGTGTAAATTCTGGGTGTCAATATACTGGCAGTGCCCATTTGAGAACACGTTAGTTACTTGAATAGGAATTAGATAAATTGGCAAAATTGGGGGAGGTGAAACTAAGGTGGTGTTTTTTTTTTTTTTTTTTATTGTACTGAGTTTTATATTGCCCTTGAGGGTTGAGGAAGTTTAGATTATGTATATATATGTATTTATTTTCGTTTATTTAGCTTATGTGTGTATATATATATATATATATATATATATAAAAATATATTTTTACAAAAATGTGAGATACTGTATATGTGTGTATTTATACATACACACATATACAGTATCTCACATTTTTGAAAATATTTTCTTGTATCTTTTCATGTGACAACACTGAAGAAATGACACTCTGTATCTACAATGTTGTGTAGTGAGCGTACAGCTTGTATAACAGTGTACATTTGCTGTCCCCTCCAAAATAACTCAACACACAGCTATTAATGGGCACCACCGGCACACCCTGTGCGCATGGGCAATGAGTGTATATGATTATGCCGCATACACACATAATGAATATACTGTACATGTAATTTCCCTGGTCAAATTCCTACGCAGTGAGTTACACATCTTAGTGTCCCGTCTTTGTTAATGTTACACTGTTCACCAATCGGTAAGAAACGTTGATAAGGAATGTATTTTTATATGTATAATTTTCTTAGATCGTTATTTTATCCAAAACCCGTTGATCGTTTTAACAGAAACAAAGTTGGAATCCCATAACAGTGGTTAGTTCTTTCTTGCACCTCCCCTCTAACCCCACCCCCAACCCTAGCCAATGTTCATGGGATACCAGAGTCCACATCGATCCTGGCAATAACCTCTCCCGTTCTTCTCACGCAGTGACAAACCTCCAACTTACCAGGGCCAATAACAGTCTTGACCCCCCTCGCGGCGGACACCGCGGCCGCACAACATATCCTTATGTTTCAGTCTGGGCTGTTTAGAATCCAGCGTGTTCACCGCAAGCCGATCTATAAATTCTAAGAAAGGCTTTAATAAGTGATGGTGAGAAAGAAACGATGGAGGAAAATTGACACCTCTCCGGAGCTGCACCAACATATTTTTGGCCGACTCTTGGATGGATTAGGAATTAAATTCGCTCAATTTTGACAGAAAAGTGGTTCTCCGCCTTAAATCGGGATTCTACATCTGTGATGTCATGACACGAGGTGTTGCTGAGAGTGATGGACATCCTATATACACTGTGCTGGCCGCGGCTCTCAAGATTAAATATGTGCAATTAGAAAGTACAAAACATCTTAAGTTATATCTAAAGCCAAAACTTTTTCTACTCATTTTTTTGTAGCGCTACGCCGTTTACGTTAGGCTTTTCCCGGCGTAAAGTTACCCCTGCTATATGGTGGCGTACATGCGGCGTACCAATGTTAAGTATGGACGTCGTTCCCGCGTCAAATTTTTAATATTTTACGTTGTTTGCGTAAGTCGTCCGTGAATGGGGCTGGACGTCATTTACGTTCACGTCGAAACCAATACGTCCTTGCGGTGTACTTTGGAGCAATGCACATTGGGATATTCCACGGACGGCGCATGCGCCGTTCGTGAAAAACGTCAATCACGTCGGGTCACGTCGGGTTTACATAAAACACGCCCCCTTGTTCCAAATTTGAATTAGGCGGGCTTACGCCGGCCGATTTACGCTACGCCGCCGCAACTTACGGAGCAAGTGCTTTGAGAATACAGCACTTGCCCGTCTAAGTTGCGGAGGCGTAACGTAAATCGCATACGTTACGCCCGCGCAAAGATACGCCGAACTACGAGAATCTGGCCCTTAGGCTCCATGTAGTCAATGACTAGTCTAGGGGTGTTGTTTTATTTTGTAGGAACTTGGAAAGGGTAGGGGACAGGGCTGGACTGGGACAAAAATGTGGCCCTGTACTTTATCCAGACTGGCCCAGGGCACAACACATCAGGGTACAGGGCACGGGGAACATCAGGGCACAACACGTACAGGGCACATCACATCAGGGCCTATCACAGCACATCAGGGCACACCACATTGAGGCACAGCACATCGGGGCACAGGGCACAACACGTACAGGGCACATCACATCAGGGCCCATCACAGCACATCACATTGAGGCACAGCAGATCGGGGCACAGGGCACATCAGGACACGAGGCACATAACACATCAGGGCACATGGCACATCAGGGCACGGTGCACATCAGGACACGGGGCACAGGGCACATCAGGATACGGGGCACATCAGGACACGGGCACATCAGCACACGGGGCACATAGCACATAAGGGCACATGGCACATCAGGGCACGGTGCACATCAGGACACGGGGCACAGGGCACATCAGGATACGGGGCACATCAGGACACAGGCACATCAGGACACGGGCACATAAAACATCAGGACACATAGAACATCAGGGAACATAGCACATTAAGGCACATAGCACATTATGGTGCACGTCGTTTACCAGCCAGCATGCAGAGTAGCGTAGGAAGCGTGTGTAATATGTTCTCTCTCCTGTCACGGGACTCACTCGGCTCCCCGGCAGCCCCTCCTCTCTTCTCGTCCATCCCAGATGATGTCACAAGCAAATGGGGATGGACGAGAGGAGGGGCCAGGGAGCAGCGTGACATGAGAGAGAACATATTACACACGCTTCCTGTGCTACTCTGCATGCTCGCTAAATCTCGATCTACTCGTCAGGCGCCAGCTGGCGGCGATTGACGGGTAGATCCCCGCGGACCTCCGACCAGCCCACTGAGCCATTGGCCCACCGAGAATCTCCCGGAAGTCCCAATGGCCAGTCTGGTAGGGGATTTGTAGTAGGATACTCAGGAAAAAAACTATGCACAACTTGAGGACTCTAGCTGATCTAGAATTGAGTACAGTGAAACCTCGGATTACAAGTAACGCGGTTCACGTGCGTTTCGTAATACAAGCACTTTTTTTAAAATCCTGACTCGGTTTGCGAGTGTTGTCCCGGAAAACAAGCAGGATTCAAGCCAAAGCGGTCTGCAGAGGCGCATTGCCGGCGGTATTAACTGTTTTTCGGGCGCTAGCGGGGGTTAAAACCGCACCCACTAGTGGCCGAAAATCGCTGCAATTCCTCGGAAATTCCGAGGGTATAGCACCGCTAAAAATAGCGCCAGCTATACCGTCAGCGCACCTCCCGCCCCAGTGTGAAAGGGGCCTAAGAGTGGGAAGGATGTGGAATTCCCTTCCACATGCGGTGGTCTCAGCAGGGGGCATCAATAGTTTCAAAAATAGATAAGCACCTAAAATGTAATACTGACCTATAATCACACACATAGGTTGGACTTGATGGACTTGTGTCTTTTTTTCAACCTCACCTACTATGTAACAACTTGTTACAGCCCCTTTGTTCTTGGCCATCCCATCATAGGGCCGGCCCTGTACTGACCTATAATCACATAGGTTGGACTTGATGGACTTGTGTCTTTTTTTCAACCTTACCTATAATGTAACTATGTAACAACTCGTTACAGCCCCTTCGTTCTTGGCCATCCCATCGAGCACAAATTTTTGGGACACTAAACGCTGGATCATTTTATCTCTGGTCTGTGGACATAACTGATTCCAGGCAGCGTGAGGGCCAGTTTGGACGGAGCGGCGGTTGTAAATTTCGAGGCCACTGGCATCTGTTTTCTGGTAAATGTGAAATGTTTGCAAATCACTGGAACATTTCCTCCAGGTCAA
Source organism: Rana temporaria (assembly GCF_905171775.1). Taxonomy (NCBI): domain Eukaryota; kingdom Metazoa; phylum Chordata; class Amphibia; order Anura; family Ranidae; genus Rana; species Rana temporaria. Next base: position 5,664,823 of record NC_053501.1, on the reverse strand, counting down.
ATTGAGTTGAAAATTAGCATTTTCTGCCAACTTATGTCACAATTTCTAAGTGTTATTTTTATGGAAAACAAGCAGGACAAGTTGCAACGAATCACTCCCATCTCTTCCTGTCTGGAAAATGTCCCGCATTTAACGCAAAACACAGCAACAGGGATTACGTTTTATTTTCTGTGAAAGTGATAAAACGTGCAGAATCACGCTAAGCGGCGAACTTAATTTTCTGCGTGTCCCGGAGTGAATAGGAGTCAGCAATCCGTACCAGATGCTCCTGGAGAGATTCGGCAACGTTCAGACATCCCTGGGAAATGATCGGAGACTCCGGAGGGAGGCTTAGATGTTTCTCAGGGTGTACACCCCGAATCTCAGGTCACCGTATCAGGGTCTTTTCAGTTTAGGGTTTGGCTCAGCCAGGCCAGCCATTGCTCAGATGTAACTCTTTGTTGTCCTCACTCTCACAGAGAAGATGGGAGATGGATCATAATGACCGCTGGTCTTTATTTTTGTAGGCAACTGTAATCAGTGGTGGAATTGACGACCACTTAGTTCTTCACACGAGTGTACTTAGCCCACCCCTGAACTCTGCGCTATTTACGTAACACACCCCTGAACTCTATACTATGTACATATCGCACTCCTAAACTCTGCACTAACACCCCCCCCCCAAACTCTACACTTTGTATGTAATGCACTCCTGGTATTTAATGCCCCTTTAAGACACTCCCACTGTTAGTGGAATTTGTTCACATTCACTATTGGATGCACTTTGGAGGGTGTATATGGGGGTTTTGGGGGGTCGTGCTTGAGTTCATGCACATATTTTCTGAGAAAAAAAGCCCTGCCCCCTGTGAAATGCATGATATATACCGTATTTTTCGCCGTATAAGACGCACCGGAATATAAGACGCACCCAATTTTAAAGGAGGAAAATCTAGAAAAAAAAGATTCTGAACCAAATACTGCAGTAAAATCCAATCTGCTAGATGGAGGGGAACGGATCCCTTTCCGTTTTGTTTAGCGGATCGGATTGGAGGTAGGCAGGTGTAAATGGACAGCTAGTTTTTTAATACACCAACCTGTCATCAGCATTATAACACACAGGCACACTATCATGGCTGGCACTGTTACAGTGTGTTACATGACATGGCTGTCGGGTGCTGACCTTGTTAACTTATGACCAAGCTACAAAATCAGAACCCAACAGCCATGCCAAGTAACACACTGTGAGAGAGAAACTACTATCTGCTGCCTGTGTGTTATACAGGAATTTAGGAATGTACAGTGCACTTTTTTTTTAATTACATTATATTAGAGCACACATGTCAGTAGGCACGAATTCTTACTTCTCTGCCTTCTGGATGGACCCTGTCAGCTGCCTGCCGCTGCCTTGCCTGCCTCACACTCTCAGGTACAGATCACTCAGCTACAGATCACTCCGCCAGGGAAGGAGAATAAGCAACGGCTCATCGAATCGGGCGCGGGATGCAGTGCGCATGCGCCCGAAATAGAGAAAAAAGTCCCTTCACTCCCACATCAGGGAGAAGGGCCCCGGAAGGTCTTAGCAGCAACACACCCCCCCTAAGCTAGTAGGAGCGGCTGAGGGGGGTGTGTATTACAGGAAGCCGTGCTGTGCTGTGCTGTCTTTGAGGCCGTTCCAAGCAAGGATCACGTCTGCCCGGGGGAGACATGAGCAGGCACAGCCCGCACGGATGGAGTTAAAGGTAAGCTCAGCAGCACGTAGTTAGACTGGGAGGGGGGGGGGGACAAGGCACGCTATAGGGAGAGGGAAGCCCGCAGTACATGCCAGGCAGTTTTAAAGCAGGGAAAAATGTCTCTTTGTCGTATAAGACGCACCAACTTTTCCCCCCCAGTTTTGGAGAAGAAAAAGTGCGTCTTATACGGCGAAAAATACGGTACTTTGTAAGATGCAGAGAGTGGAGTGAGGATGATGGAACTTCAACACATATTGCAGAAGGCCCATCATCAGTTGGTGCCCAATGGCTAGAGAGAGGGAAGACAGTAGACCCAGATGAAGTGAAAAAAATGGCAGTGATGCTAAACAGAGAATATAGGTACATAGTAACATAGTTACATAGTTAGTCAGGTTGAAAAAAAACACAAGTCCATACAATTCAACCATAAGGCGATTCAGTTCGCATGTGCCGCGCTATATAAGTTTTTCATTCATTCATTCATTCATAAAAATAAAAAAAATATCGTACAAGTCCATATACACAATTCTATACCCACAGTTGATCCAGAGGAAGGCGAAAAACCCCAGCAGAGGATGATCCAATTTGCTACAGCAGGGGAAAAAATTCCTTCCTGATCCCCCGAGAGGCAATCGGATTTTCCCCGGATCAACTTTACCTATAAACGTCAGTACTCAGTTATATTCTGTACATTTAGGAAATAATCCAGACCTTTCTTAAAGCAGTCTACTGATCTGCCCAGAACCACCTCTGGAGGGAGTCTGTTCCACATTTTCAAAGCTCCGTAAACACGACCGGTTTTCTCGGCAGAATTCAGCCAGAAACTCGATGGGAGACGTATTCTGCTGAGAAAACCGGTCGTGTGTACACTTTTCGCCGAGGAAACCGACGAGGATCTCGTCGGGCCAAAAAGAGAACATGTTCTCTATTTCCTCGTTAGTCAATGGGAAAAGTTGGCTTGCCGAGATCCTCGGCGGCTTCACAAGGAACTCGACGAGCAAAACGATGTGTTTTGCCCGTCGAGTTTCTCGGACGTGTGTACGGGGCCTTACTGTGAAGAAACCTTTCCGTATTTGGAGATGAAATCTCTTTTCCTCTAGATGTAAAGAGCGCCCCCTTGTCTTTTGTGTTGACCGTAAAGTGAATAACTCAACACCAAGTACACTATATGGACCCCTTATATATTTGTACATGTTGATCATATCCCCCCTTATTCTCCTCTTCTCAAGAGAGAATAAATTCAGTTCCTCTAATCTTTCCTCATAGCTGAGCTCCTCCATGCCTCTTATCAGTTTGGTTGCCCTTTTCTGCACTTTCTCAGTTCCCCGATATCCTTTTTGAGAACTGGAGCCCAAAACTGAACTGCATATTCCAGATGAGGTCTTACTAATGATTTGTACAGATGATCTCTCTCTCACTCTGGAGTCCATCCCTCTCATAAAGGGGAATGCATGGAGGGAGAAGAGAAGACTATAAGGTGGGTCTTATGCCTCTGTCACTTCTCCACTACTGGTTCCAAAAGAAGAGTAAGGCCTCGTACACACGATAGGTTAACCAGAGGACAACGATCTGATGGACCGTTTTCATCGGTCCAAAACGATCGTGTGTAGGCCCCATAGGTTATTTAACCTTCGGATAAAAAAATGTCAACTTGCTTTAAAATTTAACCTATGGATTCCTAACCGATAGGTCAAAACCCATCGTTAGTACGCACAACCATCGGTTAAAAACCCACGCATGCTCAGAATCAAGTCGACGCATGCTTGGAAGCATTGAACTTCGTTTTTTTCTGCACGTCGTGGTGTTTTACGTCACTGCGTTATTATTTGCGCCACCCAGAGTACAGGACTGTTTCCCTGCCAGACAAAGAGCACCGAGGATTTCTTGGCGAAGTTTCAGCATTGCATCCATAAGGTTTCTATTTCTGAGGTCCTCATGCCAAACCGCAGAGAAAATGCTGGGACATCACATTACGCAGCAAAGAAGATAAAGCATCAAGAAGATTTCAATCAATCAAACGTTCACTTTGTTTAAGGAAGCGCAACGTCCTGCACACCAAGCAGAACCAGACACAATCCGCGGAGCACTTCCATCCGGGGGCATGTGTTGGAATCATTCTCTTTTTATCGGGACGGGTGGAAAGGGGACTGAACAGGCTGGAAACACACTTCAAAATTTTTATCATTATAACAGCCAAATTGAAAAGGCAATAAAACATCTTTTTTTATTTACCACTTAAGACCCGGACCAATATGCAGGTAAAGGACCAGGCCCCTTTTTGCGATTTCGCACTGCGTCGCTTTAACTGACAATTGCGCGGTCATGCGACGTGGCTCCCAAATAAAATTACTTTAACATTGGTTGCGCCTCATATAGCAGGGGCAACTTTACGCCGGAAAAAGCCTAACGTAAACGTTGTAACTTTACTGCGTCGGCCGCGCGTAAGTTCGGGAATTCCCGTATCTAGCTAATTTGCATACTCGACGGGGAAAACAACCGAAGCGCCACCTAGCGGGCAAAAAAAAAATTGATTCAGGTAGCTCGGCGTATCGTTGAGCGGGCGTAGCGCATCTCATATGCGCTACGCCGACGTAACTCTGAGAGGCAAGAGCAGTATTCACAAAGCACTTGCTCCCTAAGTTACGGCGGCGTAGCGTAAATGGGCCGGCGTAAGCCCGCCTAATTCAAATTTGGAAGGTAGTGGGCGTGTTGTATTAAAATTAACCGTGACCCCATGTAAATGAAGGGCCGAACGAACGGCGCATGCGCGCGCATGCTCAGAATCACGTCCCATATACTCCCTAAGAAACGACGGCTCAATGCGTACGACGTGAACGTAACCTACGCCCAGCCCCATTCACAAACGACTTACGCAAACAACGTAAAATCCGACGGCTGTTCCGACGTCCATACCCTAACATGACTTACCCCTACTTTATGAGGGATAACTATACGCCGGACGTACGCCTTACGTAAACTGCTTAGCTTACTGCGACGGGCGCAAGTACGTTCGTGAATCGGCGTATCTAGGTCATTTACATATTCGACGCGTAAATCAATGGAGAGCCCCCTAGCGGCCAAATATGCACCCAAGATACGACGGCGTAGGAGACTTACGTTGGTCGGATGGAGCCAGAATTCAGGCGTATCTGGTTTCAAGAATACGGCGCATAGATACGACGGCGCATCCTAGAACTTACGCAGCGTATCAACAGATACGTCGGCGTAAGTTCTCTCTGAATCTGGCCCTTAGAGTTTTTCTTTTTCATTTGCGTGGAGGAAGAGAAGTTCTGTTTTGAGTGAGTGAGTAACTTGTATAGCGCTACAAATGCGAACTAAGTCGCCTCAAGGCGCTTATTTCCATCCGGTGTCGTCCTTGTCCTTCAGAAGAGGTGGGTCTTAAATTTTTTCCTGAAGGCCCGAAGATTTTCTTCCATGCGGATGTTTGTGGGAAGAGCGTTCCATAGCCGCGGTCCTTGGACTGCAAATCTTCGCTCTCCCTTAGATTTGTAGTGGGATTTGGGGATGTGGAGGAGGTTTTGGTTAGTTGATCGAAGAATGCGATTGGTGGATCGAAGAATGCGATTGGTGGTGTCGTTTTTTATTTTCTCGCATAAATATTGGGGCCTTTTCTTGAGTACATTTGTGGGTGAGGCAGAGGGTCTTGAATGTCACCCTATCTTTTACGGTGAGCCAATGGAGTGTCCTCAGGGACCGGGTGATTGATTCCCAGGGTTTTTTCCCCGTTACCAGTACTCCTAGTGGCAACCCTATGCCTGAAGGTTCTAGATACGTCTACGATTGCCATTGAAGATGATGCGTAGCCTAAGTTCATTACAAGGATTTTGCCTGTTTGATAAAGCCCATTGTTCCAGTTGTGTGCATGTCCCTGGGGTCCGGGTACAGGGCGGGTCATCATCACAGGGCGGGTCATCATCACAGGGCGGGTCATCATCACAGGGTGGGAGGACCCACATTGATCTAGCAGCTCCCCCAGGAGATATTTTGTACATCCTTTTTCCTCCCCGGACCATGTAGTGCATTATAAAATCCTCCTGATGAATGTTCATACTTAGTAATGTATATATTTGCTGTCAGGCCTCGGAAGGCCGCTCTCCGTATCTCCGGCACTGAAGGAAGTGAAAGTTTCTCATTGTGGAGAGTAATTTGTCCGGGGTGTCATGGAGGAAGAATTGTTCAATATAATCTGCATTATAATGTGGAGCTGGTAGAAATTTGTGTCACTTTGACTTGTTGTCTCGGTGTGATAATACATCATGCGATTATATTTATGCGGCGCGGCCTGCTCAGGCGGTTAGTCAATGATTACATAATGAATGAGGGGACATCACACGTGTCATAAAGGAATGGAGGCCGCGGGGACAAAGAGCTGATAAGACCCCCCCCCCCCCCTCCCGATATGTTATTGTGTTCTACACATTGTACCAATACGAGGCGAAGAAAGATATGCAAAAACAGCAGAGTCAGGTATTATACCAAATGTAAAAAAATGAACGCAGACAGCGAAATTTATCACTGGAGACCTTCTACATGTAGAATATTCTACAGTCCATACATACAGAATAAGAACACGTACCGAGAATTACATCCAGACATACAAGACAAGTGGTACTGTGCATTTCAGACGCCATCAGGAATTTTGGGGCCCTTTACACAGCTTCAGGCATGGGCCCTCTGGAGCAACCAGGTTTGTCTTTTATTTTATAAATAGTTTCCTTTAAGCTTGTGCATTGTTTATTCACTTACCTTTTCCTTCAATTTCCCTTCTAAGGGCCGGATTCAGGTAGATCGGCGCATAGTTATGCCGGCGTAGCGTATCGAATATACGCTACGCCGACGTCGCGCAGAGCGGCGAGCACAGTATTCACAAAGCACTCGCTCCCAGCGTTGCGCCAGCGTAACGTAAATTCCTTGGCGTAAGCCCGCCTAATTCAAAGTAGGTGGAAGGTGGGCATGATCCATTTAAATGAACCGTGACCCCATGCAAATGATAGGCCGAACGACCGGCGCATGCGCCATCCCGTGGACGCTTCCCAGTGCGCATGCCCAGAATCACGTCAAAACGTACGCATAAGATACGTCGAATCACTGAACGTAACCTACGCCCATCCCTATTCACGTAGTCCTACGTAAACTACTGTACCTGTTGCCGAGAATGTGTTTCCAGCACGACAGCATCGCGCTGATTCTCGGCGACAGGGTGCTGACATCTCGCACTCGCTGGAATAGACAAAGCACATTCCAGCGAGCGCGTCATAGAAGTGACGGAGATACATTTCCCAGTGTGCATTGCGGCTAAGTACGCGGCACGGGCCTATTGATTTTGACGTGGACGTAAACGACGTAAATCCCGATTCACGGACGACTTACGCAAACGACGTAAACAATTAGAATTTCGACGCGGGAACGGTCGGCCATACTTGACATTACTATTCCAATAGGGCCTAGCTCTAACTTTACGCGGCCTATCTCTTATGTAAACGGCATAAAAGTACTGCGTCGGCCGGGCGTACGTTCGTGAATCGGCGTATAAACTCATTTACATATTCTACGCCGACCGCAATGGAAGCGCCACCTAGCGGCCATCCAAAATATTGCAATCTAAGATAGGACGGCGCAAGCCGTCGTATCTTAGATATGTTTAAGCGTATCTCTGTTTGAGCATACGCTTAAACATAAGTCGGCGTAGATTCTGAGTTAGGTCGGCTTATCTACTGATAAGTCGGCCTAACTCTTACTGAATCTACCTATAAATTCTTATTTTATTTTTTTTAGGGTGGACCTCCGCTTTAAGGTAGGAACATTTTTCAGGGTTTTCAGCCAATTTAATGGAAAATATTGCATTTGGCCACTAGATGGAGCTAAGTAACATAGAAAATTCCTATGACACTTTGCTCCATCTAGTGGCCAAACTTGGTATTGCAGATCTAGAATTCTTTATAAACCATCTGCTCATGGATTCACTTTTGTTAATCACCACTAGGGGAATAGCAAATAATTCATTCTCTCGTTGGAAGTAACCTGGATCCGGCTTGGTCTGCACAGCATGGTTAGAAGACAGAACACTTCAATTCCAGAGAATAATTTGTCTCGCAATCCATAAACACCGTATTAAATATTTCAATAACTCTCTTTATCTGTGTCTCCGTGTTAATGCGTGATTAAATGGAGCCTAATTAATATGAACGGTGTTTATTACATTATTTCCAGCCCCTGCTGTTCCCTGACAGCTATCAGTAGCGATTATCTTCCTGGAGGAACAGGATAATATAATGATAGGAGTTTATCTCTTCATAATTCCGCCGTTACATTGTGTCATCTCAGGATTGCCGGCTCGGGGCTGTCAGGAAACATTTGGAGAAATGAAATCTTCCGTCCGCTTCCATTTCCCCGTCGTCAGTCACCGCGCTCATTTTTTAAAGCTTTAAATTGATTTTCTTACCTGAGTCCGGCGAGGAGGATTTCACCGGCAATGTCACATTACCTCGGGTTTCATGGAAATAGATTTATCCGGGAGGGGGGGAGGGGCTGAGCGGGTCGGCGGCGGTCGGGAATCCTGGGGGAGGGGAAAGTTAATATTGCAGGATATTATAAAATGATCGCTGCTCTTAAATCCCACGTGGGGCATTGATAGGGGGGGGTGACAACGTACCTGCTTCCCGAGCGCCATCGTTCGGCGTCAGGCGCGCCCGTCTCCCTGTCTTGGCCCATTTGTTCAGAGAGAGAGAAGGAATTTTTTTTTTTTTTTTTGCATTTGTCACACGGAACGATCCGTGACAACCGGTCCTCTGTGGGCTTTGCAGACAATTTTATTACGTTGGAAAGGTATTTCCGATGATATTCAGGTGTTTAAAGGTTTCCGCAATTGAATTGTTGGACCCGCTGAGGATTGAGGAAATGAAAACGTGTCCGGACAGCGTTTGTGAAATATCGCCTCGCATTTATCTTTCTAGGTGGCAGAATCAGAGAAATTGTTACAAGGACACAACTTTAAATTGAATCTAAAATTGGAACGGCGCCGCGATATTCCAGTTCTGGTGCAAGTTTATTCTGCAGACAGAGGGGCAGATTCACAAAGGAGGTACGACGGCGTATCTCCTGATACACCGTCGTATCTCTGAGGCCCCGTACACACGAGAGGATCCATCCGCTGGAATTGATCCGCGGACCGGCTCCAGCGGATAGATCCCCTGGTGTGTACAATCCAGCGGATCTGTTTCCGCGGATTTTTATCCCCTGGAATGGATTTCAAGCGGATAAATATTTGCTGACATGCTTTCAAATCTATCCGCTTGAATCCATCCCAACGGATTGATCCGCTGGTCTGTACAGACTCACCGGATCCATCCGTCCGAAGGGATCCCCCGCATGCGTCGTAATGATTCGACGCATGCGTGGAATTCCTTATATGACAGCGTCGCGCACGTCGCCGTGTCATCATCGCGGCGACGGCGCGACACGTCATCGCGATGGGATTTCGGCGCGGATTTCGATCCGATGGTGAGTACACTCCATCGGATCAAAATCCTCGCAAATCCTCGAGAGGATTTATCCGCGGAAACGGTCCGGTGGACCGTATCCGCGGATAAATCCTCTCGTGTGTACGGGGCCTGAGTTCTGCCGGTCGTATCTATGCGACTGATTCATAGGCCCCGTACACACGAGGGGACATGTCCAATGAAAACGGTCCACGGACCGTTTTCATCGGACATGTCCGCTCGGAGATTTCTGTCTGATGGTTGTACACATCATCAAACAGAAATCCGCGCGGACACGATACGCGGTGACGTGGCCGCGCCGTCACCGCGATGATGACGCGGCGACGTGCGCAGCCCTGGAAGGTCAATGCTTCCACGCATGCGTCGAATCACTTCGACGCATGCGAGGGCTTTCGGCCGAGCGGACATGTCCGGTGAGTCTGTACAGACGACCGAACATGTCCGACGGACAGGCTTCCAGCGGACATGTTTCTTAGCATGCTAAGAAACATTTGTCTGCTGGAAACCTGTCCGATCCGCTGGAAAATTGTCCGGTTGGCCGTACACACGACCGAACATGTCCGCTGAAACTGATCCGCGGACCAGTTTCAGCGGACATGTTCGGTCGTGTGTACGGGGCCATAGAATCAGGTTACGCATAGATATCCCTAAGATTCGACAGGTGTAACTGTCTTACACCGTCGGATCTTAGGCTGCAATTCCAGGCCGGCCGCTAGGTGGCGCTACCCTATCTTTTACGCGATGATTATGCAAATGAGCAGTTACGCCGATTTTACGTCGTTTGCGTTTGGCTTTTTTTCGGCGTATAGTTACCCCTGGGTCTATGAGGCGCAGCCAATGTTAAGTATGGCCGTCGTTCCCGCATCAAATTTAGAAATGTTACGTCGTTTGCGTAAGTCGATTCACAAAAGCGCTGGACGCAAGTCACGGTCACGCCGAAACCAATGACGTCCTAGCGACGTCATTGGGAGTAAATGCACGCCGGGAAAATTCGCGGACGGCGCATGCGCAGTTAAATCGGCGCGGGGACGCTCCTGATTTAAATACTACACTCCCCTTAGCCGCGGAATTTAAATTCCGCCAGGGGGTTTACGATACGCCGCCGCAAGTTTTGAGGTAAGTGTGCTGTTCTCCTTATAGTTATTTGTACATTACATTATTAATCTTTATTTCTACATGTTTGTTTTCATGCATTTCTTTCACTGCTGCCATCTGCTGGCCAGAATTTGCATGCCACACGTCCCTGTTCTTGTTAGTAAAGTTTTTTCTAAATTGGAGGCGTGGACTCTTGCTGGGCAGGTCTCTTCACTGGGAGCAGCCATTTTCAGTATCTCCTCATGGCTGTGTGACTAGACACTCCACATTTTTGGGCTAGAGAAGGCATCAGTTTTTGACCACGCAGAAGTCAGCAGAAGTCAGCAGTAGTTAGCAGCAGCTCAGCTGCAGCTCTGCAGCTAGCCTCAGGACATATTCTAACAAGTCAGCATTGATACCACTACTACAGAACAGTATTGTATCACCGTTTGTTGTCTTATCTGGATTGAATAAACCCACGCTGATTTCATCTTCATGTCTGAGTCTGGATCCATCTAACCTGAACATCTGCCGGTCCTGTCTGCCCCACTGCTTGGATACGAAGGTAAGAAGTCACACAGCTATTATCAGTTATACCTTCATTCGCCTTCATGTGGGAACAGAACAGTCAAAAACTGCCTTAATGTCCACACCCCAGTCACAGATTCCCTCAGAGTTACCACACTAAGGAATCGCCCTGCAACAGGCCTATCTGCAGCGAATCTGCCCAGCTACAGTGCATGTTCCACAAGTCTCAGGGCAAGCCCCGCATGTCCACAGTATCTTTACTGTTGCCTGAAAGCCCTCCACAACTCATCAAGCCGTTTTATATAACCCATATCAACCTTTGCGCGCATAGAAGAACTGTTAATGCACACGGGGTCCCTCTCTAACCTAAACCCCCGCAAATCACTTAAAACACCTGAGGAACCTTGCCAGAGTGCCCCAGCCAAGGCGCACTGCAATTTTCAGCCCCCAATTCAAAAGTTTATTTTCTTAAAGAGACAGCGCACCTTAAATCAAAATGGAAAAAAAGGACCTTGCACAGTTCCCCAGTGATGAAACAGAGCTAATGCAGCCTGATACTGATCACCAAGAAGTACAGGAAGCAGAACCCACACTTCCAGCAGACCAAATCGTGCGACCAAGACGCTCCCTCAAACCGACAATAAAGGTCAGGGAAAACTATCAAACCACAAAAGATGAGCTATGCGATAACCTGGAAGAGCTATGGGAGCGAGTTTCCTCCCTCATGTCAGGACTTAAATCCTCTGGTGATACCTCAAGCTTACAAGCTGGCATCAGGCGGCTGAACACAGCCCATGAAGGATACAAGAGACTGTTCACAAGGTATATAACCTTTCTAAAAAATGTTAATAATGATGAAGCCCTTTCAGAACTGAGCAAGGCAGAATCAATAGACATACAAAGAGACGCCATGGTGCTGCTTGCTAAAGATAAAGCGGAACTCCGCATCTCCCATTTGCAAGAAACTAGATCACACAGATCAAATTCATCCAAACATTCCTCTCGGTCATACAGATCATCGTGCTCAAGAAGCTCAACCCTAAGCGACAGACTACTAGAGGCCCGCATAAACGCAGAGCAATCCAAAGCCAGACGTTCCTTCACTGAAAAAGAAGCTCTGGCAAAAGCAGAAGCAGAGGCCAAGAGGGCAGACGCAGAAGCAGAGGCCAAGAGGGCAGACGCAGAGGCAGAGGCCAAGAGGGCAGAAGCAGAGGCCAAGAGGGCAGAAGCAGAGGCCAAGAGGGCAGACGCAGAAGCAGAGGCCAAGAGGGCAGAAGCAGAAGCTGAGGCTCGAATAAAGATTCTTGAATCAGAGATGGAAGAGGAAGTTGCATTAGCTAAAGTAAGACTACTTGAGCAAGCATTAAGCCAAGGTCTTGATCCAGTCTGCTCGCTACCACAGGAGGTAGAAGATTCAGCTTACCGCACCAGCGACTATGTGCTGAAACAATTATCTGCATCACCCCCAGTATGCAGTACCATCCAAGCTGACAACGCCGAAACCTCAAAGTCATGTCCACCTACAGTGCCAGTGTCACTTACAGCACCCGAGAAATCTGATGGTGTTCACCCAGATGTGCCTTCTCAAGGACAGTTATTACGAAACTACAAAAAGGGCCATCAGGCGTTTCCTGGCCTACCTCAACAGCTCAAGCAGCAGTCCTCACGATCTACAGAGACTAGATCACAGCTCAATCCTGCAGCAGCATCATTCTACCTGGATGCATCTCACCCTTTCACGCCGCAAAGCCTACACGCCCCGGCGGCACCACAGGTTGTCGTGGCAACAAGCAGTGAGAAATCAGATATGTCTGAGTTGGCCAGGATTATGGCGAGCAGAGAGCTAATTAACACAAGTCTCTCAAAATTTGATGACCGTGCAGAGAGCTACAGAGCTTGGAAGGCAACTTTCAAGGCCACCATTGCCAACCTCAAACTAGACGCAGAGAAGGAGCTCAACCTCATGATCTCATGGCTGGGTCCAAGCTCCACAAATCGCATCAAGAGCCTCAGAACTGTCTATGTGGGACAAGCAGAAGCAGGTCTCGCTGCCGCCTGGCAGAGACTCGAACGTACCTTTGGCAGTGCAGAAGCTATAGAGAAGGCCCTATTTAAGAGATTGCAGAACATTCCAAAGATCAATCTTAAGGACGTCCATAAGCTTCAGGATTTGAGTGACCTGCTCATGGAACTAGAGCTTGCCAAAAGAGACCCTCGTCTAATCGGGCTATGCTACCTGGATACAGCCCATGGAGTGAACCCAATTGTCGTGAAATTACCATACAGTCTGCAAGAAAAGTGGGCGGCATCAGTCTCAAGGTACAAAAGGGTGCATGACATCACCTTTCCCCCATTTATTCATTTCTGCAGATTCATTGAAGAACAGTCCCAGATGAGGAATGACCCCAGCCTCGATTTCCTGGAGTTCAACACTACAGCTCCAGCGACACCATCACCAAGGTATGAGAGTGCCATGCATAAACACAGAGACTTCAAGAGCAGCGTGAGTGTTAGAAAGACTAACCTACCATCTTATGCAGCACCCACGGGTAAACAGTACAATACCTCATCAGGAGACAAGTCCTTCAATCGTGAATGTCCCATTCATAAAAAACCACACTCACTGAACAAATGCAGAGGGTTTAGATCCAAACCCATACAGGAGCGCAAGAAGTTCCTCAGCGAGCTTGGGGTATGTTTCAGATGCTGCGCTTCATTGGAGCACATGGCTAAGGACTGTAAATCCATCATCAAGTGTGAGGAGTGTCATAGTGAAAGACATGCCTCGGCTATGCACCCAGTTCCACTGCACAGAGACTCACCAGCTGCCGTCGCCACCAGTCCTGCTCCAAGTCATGGCGGGGAGCCCCAGAACCACGCTAACGCAGCCGCCAATGTTTCCTGCTCATGTTTGGAAGTATGTGGCGAGGGCCAGGGTGAGAAATGTTGTGCCCGAATATGCCTAATCAAGGTCTATCCAGAGGGACTACCAGAAAAGGCAGTAAAAATGTATGCCATCATCGATGACCAAAGCAACCGGTCCCTGGCAGGACCTAAATTCTTTGAAGCCTTCGGGATAAAGGGACCATCAGAACCCTACATCTTAAACACCTGCTCAGGCCGCATTGAGACTAGCGGCAGGAGGGCGCAAGGATTCATTGCTTCCCCCATCAGTGGGAATACCGAAATACCCCTACCAACACTGATTGAATGCGATCAAATACCCAACCATAGGGATGAGATTCCTACCCCAGAAGCTGCGTTTCACCAACCGCACCTAAGGCACCTAGCCAACGTTATCCCACCTATGGACAACAATGCTGAGATTCTACTCCTGCTTGGCAGAGACAACCTAAGGGTGCACAAGGTGCGCCAACAGTGTAATGGTCCCGACTACGCACCATATGCCCAGAGGCTGGACCTGGGATGGGTAGTCATAGGAAACGTATGCCTGGATCAACCAGAAATCGACTCCTTCAAAACGTACGTGCGTGGAGACGGACGCACAACTTGCATTAAGCCGTGTCCTCATCACTATGAAGTGAAAGAGAAGTCTCCAGACCTCGTACAACCACCTGACATAATTTCTCCCCTCTTTGCTGACGACTTGGGGAGATCAGTCTTTCGCACAACCAAGGATGATGATAAGGTAGCCTTATCAATAGAAGACAGAGAGTTCATTAAGATAATGGACAGTGAGTTCTTTAAAGATGAAACCAATCACTGGGTTTCTCCATTACCCTTCCGAACCACCAGGGTAAGGCTCCCGGACAATCGGGAGCAAGCGCGATCCAGATTTAACTCTCTTCAGCGTACCATGAACAGCAAGCCTGAGATGAGAGAACACATTGTCGCCTTTATGGACAAAATATTCCGTAACAACCACGCAGAACCAGCTCCACCCCTAAGAAAGAGCGAAGAGTGCTGGTACCTGCCTTCATTCGGAGTGTATCATCCACGGAAACCTAATCAAATTAGGGTCGTTTTCGATTCGAGCGCCAAACATCAAGGCGTATCCCTTAATGATGTCCTCCTCACAGGTCCTAATCTGACGAATAACCTAGTGGGAGTGCTGATGAGGTTCAGGAAGGAGCTTGTCGCCATCACCGCTGACATCGAACAGATGTTCCATTGTTTCGTAGTCAGGGAGGACCACCGGGATTTCCTCAGGTTCCTGTGGCACAAAAACAACGACACTAACGCAGAAGTGGTGGAGTACCGAATGAGGGTACACGTATTTGGAAATAGCCCTTCACCTGCCGTAGCAACGTACGGCCTTCGGAGAACTGCGTTAGAGGGAGAATCAAAGTACGGTACAGACGCCAGAGACTTTGTAGAGAAAGACTTTTACGTAGACGATGGACTCAAATCACTACCAACTGAGGAAGCGGCTATCGATCTGCTCAAAAGAACTCAAAGCATGCTGTACCAAGCTAAACTTAGACTACACAAAATTGCTTCAAACAGCCTGGCCGTAATGCAGGCCTTTGAGTCGGGTGATCATGCACCTGGATTCAAGGACATTAACCTGGGACTGGACAGTCCACCCGTTCAAAGGAGCTTGGGCCTCAGATGGGATCTCTCAGCCGACTCCTTTGGGTTTCAAATAAGCTGCGCAGACAAGCCGTTCACGAAACGTGGCGTCCTATCAGTGGTGAACAGCCTATTCGATCCGCTGGGATTTGTAGCACCCATCACTATACAGGGCAAATCCCTACTGAGACAGCTTTCAGAAACCATCAAGGATTGGGATACCCCTCTTCCTTCTGACAAAGAGCAAAAATGGGAAGCCTGGAAACAATCTTTGTGTGCTTTGGACCAGATCCGCATCCCAAGATGCTATGTTAAAACCTCACTTGCCTCCAGCGTAAAGAAGGAACTCCACGTGTTCTCGGACGCCTCCACGGAGGCCATAGCAGCGGTTGCCTATCTGAAGGTGACAGACGCCAACATTCAGAGTCACATCGGGTTCGTCTTTGGTAAGGCTAAGTTAGCCCCCAAGCCTGATCATACTATTCCCAGACTCGAACTCTGTGGGACCGTGTTAGCGGTGGAAATCGCAGACTTCATTCAACAAGAATTGGATGTCGACGTAGACGAAGTCCAGTATTATACGGACAGTAAGGTAGTTTTAGGTTACATCTACAATCAGAAAAAACGATTTTATGTGTACGTCAGTAACCGCATTGAGAGAATCAGGAGGTCATCCAAACCCGAACAATGGCACTATGTACCATCCGAACTTAATCCAGCAGATCACGCCACCAGGCCTACGTCTGTGGGTTCCTTTGCTAAATCTACTTGGCTTACAGGCCCAGAGTTTCTGCTAGGACGGGCAGACAAATGTGAACAGGAAGTTTACAGCATCCAGGATCCGGATAATGATCCAGAAATCCGCGCCGAAGTTAGCGCATTAGTCACTGAAACAAAGCAGACCTCCAGGCTTGACTGTCATCGTTTTGAACATTTCTCCAGTTGGATGAGACTTGTCAGAACCATTGCAAGGTTAGTGCACATCGCCAGATGTTATCACAACACTCAAGAAGATAAAGATTGTCACGGTTGGCACATCTGTCATAAACCATTCTCTGCTGAGGACATTTCTCATAGCGAGTCTCTCATAATACGTCATGTCCAGCAGCAGGAATTTAACGTAGAATGGAAGTGCTTGAACAACAGACAGCAGATTCCTATAAAAAGACCTCTTGCTAACTTAAATCCAATTATGGACACTTTTGGCCTGCTCAGAGTTGGTGGTCGTTTGAATCAAGCCCACCTAGGAGTTGCGGAGCAAAATCCTGTCATTATTCCCAGCAAACATTATATCACCACGTTGCTGATCCGACATTACCACAAAAAGACTGAACACCAGGGCAGACAAATCACTGAGGGCAAGTTAAGGTCTGCGGGTCTTTGGATTATAGGTATGAAGAAACGTGTAGCCCAACTACTGCATGACTGTGTGCACTGTCGTAAAGCCAGAGGAAAACAGCTACACCAACAAATGGCTGACTTGCCCGCGGATAGACTATGCACAGAGCCGCCCTTCACCTACACTGGCCTAGACGTCTTTGGACCATGGATGGTGTCCGCACGTAGAACCCGTGGTGGTCACGCAAACAGTAAACGTTGGGCCGTGCTATTTACTTGCATGAGTGTGCGAGCCGTTCATATAGAGGTGATAGAATCTATGGACACATCCAGCCTCATTAATGCCTTAAGACGGTTCTTCGCCATCAGAGGACCAGTGAAACAGTTGAGGTCAGACCAGGGAAGTAACTTCATCGGCGCCTGTAGAGAACTGAACATCGACACTAAGCCTATCCAAGATCAGTTGGCGGAGAAAGGTTGCACCTGGATTTTTAATCCTCCTCATAGTTCCCACATGGGGGGTTCCTGGGAGAGAATGATCGGGATCTCACGCAACATCTTAAATTCTATGTTGATGGATGTAAACTCTTCAAGACTTACGCACGAGACTCTCGTCACTCTTCTCGCTGAAGTTTCAGCTATCATCAATTCAAGACCCCTTGTGCCAGTATCTATGGATCCTGAAACACCAGCCATACTGTCTCCGGCTATTCTACTTACCCAAAAAACGGACAATATGCTCACGCCTAGTGGAGAATTTACCCATGGGAATATCTACCAAAAACACTGGAAACGTGTACAACACCTGGCAGATTACTTCTGGAACAGATGGCGTAAAGAGTATCTCAATATTCTTCAAGGAAGGAGGAAATGGCAACATCAAAAACCAAACTTGAAAGAAGGAGACCTCGTATTAATGAAGGAGCAACAAACCGAAAGGATCACCTGGCCTATGGGACTAATTACAAAGGTTCTTCCTAGCAAGGATGGCAAGGTCCGAAAGGTGGAGCTGAAGATCTTCAGGAAGGGTGAGCTTAAAACTTTTGCAAGGCCGATTAACGAACTCATTCTAATATTACCCATCGAGAACGTTCCTGAAGGATGAAAAAGGACTGAACTCGAACTTCACAGTTTTACCCGCTATGGGTCAGCCAACCCACTATGTCATGTTTATTGCATTTCACATGTTCTTTGTTACAGGTTGTATTATATTTTATGGACATTCGTCATAGTGAAATCTCCTTACGTAAATTTCAGACGGGGAGTGTGCTGTTCTCCTTATAGTTATTTGTACATTACATTATTAATCTTTATTTCTACATGTTTGTTTTCATGCATTTCTTTCACTGCTGCCATCTGCTGGCCAGAATTTGCATGCCACACGTCCCTGTTCTTGTTAGTAAAGTTTTTTCTAAATTGGAGGCGTGGACTCTTGCTGGGCAGGTCTCTTCACTGGGAGCAGCCATTTTCAGTATCTCCTCATGGCTGTGTGACTAGACACTCCACATTTTTGGGCTAGAGAAGGCATCAGTTTTTGACCACGCAGAAGTCAGCAGAAGTCAGCAGTAGTTAGCAGCAGCTCAGCTGCAGCTCTGCAGCTAGCCTCAGGACATATTCTAACAAGTCAGCATTGATACCACTACTACAGAACAGTATTGTATCACCGTTTGTTGTCTTATCTGGATTGAATAAACCCACGCTGATTTCATCTTCATGTCTGAGTCTGGATCCATCTAACCTGAACATCTGCCGGTCCTGTCTGCCCCACTGCTTGGATACGAAGGTAAGAAGTCACACAGCTATTATCAGTTATACCTTCATTCGCCTTCATGTGGGAACAGAACAGTAAGTGCTTTGTGAATTAACCGCTTGCCTCAAAAACTTGCGGCGGCGGATCTTAAATCACATAGGTTATGCGGATCTATCTATCTATCTATCTATCTATCTATCTATCTATCTATCTATCTATTGTATCTATCTATCTATCTATCTCTCTATCTATCTCTCTATCTATCTATCTATCTATCTATCTATCTATCTATCTATCTATCTATCTATCTATCTATCTATCTATCTATCTATCTATCTATCGTATCTGTCTATCTGTCTATCTGTCTGTCTATCTATCTATCTATCTATCTATCTATCTATCTATCTATCTATCTATCTATCTATCTATCTATCTATCTATCTATCTATCTATCTATCTATCTATCTATCTGTCTCTCTATCTATCTATCTATCTATCTATCTATCTATCTATCTATCTATCTATCTATCTATCTGTCTATTTATTTTACATCGATGTTGCAATTCACTAACATTATTTTAGCTACAGAAACAGTAAACAATTTGGAGGAATACTGAAATCTGCATCATTTTTTTTCTTCTTCCTGGCTGGGTTTATGGAATGTGACCTGCAGTATCGGGTCGGAGTACACAATACAGCTGCAGTGGCGGTGTACACCGATGACATCACACGAGATCTCAGTGTGTGTGGTATTCCTGGCCTGTCTGCTCTCACACACATTTTCCTGAACAGGTCAGCGGGTTGCGGGACTCTGGCTGTGTGTCCCCCCCGGCAGGTGGACAGAAGAGTTCCTGTTCCCAGGCCCCGAGGGTTAAACAGAAGGCGCACCACGCCACTAGTAACGCAGCCAATGACTGGGCCACATCCTCCGCAGCCGCGCCGGAACCCTCCGCCTTGTTTACAGTCCACATTCAGGATTTATTTTATAGTTAATAAAACCCCAAACCAAAATAATAAAAAAAAATAACCACAAATAAAATGTGGAGTTAGACATCCGTAATAAACAAGCGGCGCTGCACGGCGGGGGTTTCGCAGCAATGAAAACATAAGCTACAAAGCGTCGCAAGGATATTTTACTGGGCAATAACATTTGTCAAAGGATTACCATTAAAAACACAAAACGGGGCAAATGTTATATATTTGGAGTAAAACCTCGGATTGCGAGCAGAATTCGTTCCAGAAACATGCTTGTAATCCAAAGCACTTGTATATCAAAGCATTTTTTACAGGGTATAAAAGAGAAGAATCGTTTTGACATTTCTCAAGGTAAAGTGCACCAAACATCACTTTCCATTGATTAAAGTGCTTTCAATAACACATTTTCCTGTCTCTATTACATTTCGGTAATAAGCCCCCTCATCATGTCTGGGAGGCCAACAAGGAGAGGCTGACGCTCTTATGCCACTGTAAGGAAGCCAGCAGCGTATGTGTCCACATGCAATGTTGGATGTGGTTTGTCCTCAGGCAGGTCACCATTTTCTCTGTTTAGTGATGTTGCCCGTGCTATCCAGCCACAGCAAGTAGAGAAGGGAGGTGGACTGGCTGTCAGGTCACCTGTGGCTAGGTGACAAGTGCACCTCGTGGAGACAGGGGTGCACCGCAAGGTAGTGAACCCAATAGCTGACTGCTGTGGATGGACAGGAAACGTGAGCCCAAGATTCCCCAGGGTGTAGGATCTAAGGTCCAGCAGGTGTTCACCAGAGCCTCTGGTGGTGAGGATGGCCTTCCCTGCAACTGAACCCAGGTCGCGGCCCCTGGGGTCCCCCAGGTCACGCTCCGTAAGGAGAGAGGAGAACAAGGGATAGTGATGGGTAAGCCGAGGTCGGGGGAAACAGGCAGACAAGGGTAACCAAGGGACAGGCCCAAGGTCAGGGTCACAGGCAAACAGGAGTAGTCAGAGACGAGCCAAAATCAGTACACAGAAAGGTAAATGTAGGACACTGCAGACAGGAACACAAGCTAACAAACAAAGTTGAACAGCAAGGCAGATCTGCAGTGCAACAGTTAATATAGACTTCCTGGGATGGCCTGGGGTGGAGCCATACAGGGAGGAGATGATAAAAGGCAGCCAGAAAGAGAGTCAGGCCTCTAATGGACACATGGAGGAGAAGGTAAGATGCCAGACATTATTGCATGTCCATGATACTGGCTTACTAAACCATCCTTATCCTCCTCATCCTCTATAATCCAAGCAGAGACAAAAGCGCAGTCCACCAAAGCTGCCAGAGTGGCTTATTCTGCCTCCTTGTCCACAGCTACTAGGAGTCAGCTGAGTTATTTAAATACAGCGTCAGCCACTTGCTCCTTGACGATGCACAACGATTACTTGATTCTGATGGAACACAAGCCTACAGAGAGGGGAAAATACTTATAAACAAAACATTGGCAGTCATGTTTCCCCCTGCCGCAGAGTATTGCCAAGTTGGCTCCAGTGATGATGATAATAAATGAAGGAGATGATGATGATGAGGAGGTCATTGACGTGACTTGGGTGCTGGATAGAGCCCTCAGGCTGTATTCGGCTTCCAGATACTTATCTAAGGGACGTACGGGGGGTGCGTTCCTTGGATAAGACTGACAGGCGTCTCAGCCAGTCAGGTTCACCGGTTCTGGTTACCGGTAACCTGATTGGCTGAAGCGTCATCGAGGGCGGGAGAAGACAATGGGCACAGTGGCGACAATGGGCACAGTGACAGTGGCATCAATTGGCACAGTGGCAACAATGGGCCCAGTGACAGCATCAATTGGCACAGTGGCGACAATGGGCCCAGTGACAGTGGCATCAATTGGCACAGTGGCGACAATGGGCCCAGTGACAGTGGCATCAATTGGCACAGTGGCGACATTTGGCACGGTGACAGTGGCATCAATTGGCACAGTGGTGGCAATGGGCACAGTGGCGACAATTAAAGAGCACAGTGGCATCAATTGGCACAGTGGCGACAATTAAAGGGCACAGAGGCACAGTGGCGACAATTGGCACAGTGGCGACAATTGATGGGCACAGTGGCTGCGTTTGATGGCATGGCACAGTGGCTGTGTTTGATGGCATGGCACAGTGGTGACAATTGATGGCACAGTGGCTGCGTTTGATGGCATTGCACAGTGGTGATAATTGATGGCACAGTGGCTGCGTTTGATGGCATGGCATAGTGGTGACAATTGATGGCACAGTGGCTGCGTTTGATTGCATGGCACAGTGACTGCGTTTGATGGCATGGCACAGTGGTGACAATTGATGGCACGGTGGCTGCATTTGATGGGCCCAGTGGCTGCATTTGATGGGCACAGTGGCTGCATTTGATGGGCCCAGTAGCTGCATTTGATCGGCACAGTGGCTGCAGTTGATGGGCACAGTGGCTGCATTTGATGGGCACAGTGAGGCTGCAATTGTTTTTTTTTTTTCGTTTGCATCCCCCCAAAAATGTTGAGCACCAGCCGCCACTGACTTAAAGTGCTTTAAATGATCCTCTTCTCCAATTTTCCATATATCCAGGAACACATTCAGCACTTGGTGATTAATATTCATCCATCACAATAAAAAAAAATCCAGAGGATTTGCACATTTTGGATTTCTGTGAAATTTTGTCCATGTTCGTTAGGCGGGCGGTTCAGCCAATGAAGGAAAATTACTGTCAAAAGTACGGGGGCGCTGGACCTATTTCACAAATTGCCCGGTGCCCTCCATAATTCATCTCCATTTGCAATCAGACACCTTCACCGCCGCGCAATTGCACATAGCTGAGAAACGGGCCGCTCGCCTTTCTCGCACACAAAGGTCAGGATTAACCAGAGTGCCTTCACCTTCGGGAAAGTGCGTTCCCTCTCCGCGCTCTGCTGACGGTCAGGCCGCCACTTAGCGGAATGCTTGTAAACATTACGAGCCTTTTAAGAGAGAAACATAAAGCGCTCGCAGTGTATCGCGCCACACGGTGCATTAACAGGAGCGAGGATGGCACAAAAGGGCAGAAAGATAATTTACAGAGGAGGAAAATAACGACGAGGACGGTCACAGAGAGCCCGGGATTAAAGGGGAACTCTGGTACAAATTATTTCTATGGCAGCATAGGCAACATTGTAATCATCATACAATGGGGGGAAATCTGGTGCAGCTGTTCATAGAAAGTGGCGGCCCGTCCATAGGGGCGCATGGGCGCCGCCCCCCCTCAAAACTATCTGTCTATCTATATCTATCTATCTATCTATCTATCTATCTATCTATCTATCTATCTATCTATCTATCTATATCTACCTGCCCTTGAAAGTTGCTAAATTCGTGCGAATTTCGATTTGTTACGAAACAAATTGCACAAGCCTAGTGTTCTCTGTACAGTACCATGGTATATGTCAGAGCTATATAAATGCAGCCCTCAAAATTTACACTCGCCTGCTCGCATTTTGCAAGTCAATTTTAAGGGCTGGCGAGTGTGGGCTGCCTGGGAGGAGGGGGCCATGTAAGAAACAGTAACAGCTCCACATGGTGTATTAAATGGGTAGAAATTTATTAAAAAGTTAAAATTGCACTTACAGTTATGCAGTTAAAAAAATCGCCTTGAATCTAATGTGCCGGCCGGTACACAAAACTCTCAGGCACCCGTCCACTGGGGGAATGTTAGGAGCTTCTTGGGTGACGACAGTGCGCCGCTCGCCCTACGTCCGTTTCGTAACAAAAACTTACTTCTTCCAGCACAGGTAGGCTGCAATGGAGACACTGGCTGCAATGGGCACACTGGCTGCAATGGGGACACAGGCTGCAATGGGGACACTGGCTTCTTGGGTGACGACAGCGCGCCGCTCGCCCTACGTCCGTTTCGTAAAAAACTTACTTCTTCCAGCACAGGTAGGCTGCAATGGGGACACTGGCTGCAATGGGGACACTGGCTGCAATGGGGACACTGGCTTCTTGGGTGACGACAGCGCGCCGCTCGCCCTACGTCCGTTTCGTAAAAAACTTACTTCTTCCAGCACAGGTAGGCTGCAATGGGGACACTGGCTGCAATGGGGACACTGGATTTTTGGGTGACGACAGCGGGCCGCTCGCCCTACGTCCGTTTCGTAAAAAAAATTACTTCTTCCAGCACAGGTAGGCTGCAATGGGGATACTGGCTGCAATGGGGACACTGGCTGCAATGGGGACACAGGCTGCAATGGGGACACAGGCTGCAATGGGGACACTGGCTGCAATGGGGACACAGGCTGCAATGGGGACACAGGCTGCAATGGGGACACAGGCTGCAATGGGGACACTGGTTGCAATGGGGACATTTTGCTGCAATGGGGACACTGGCTGCAATGTGGACACTGGTTGCAATGGGGACACAGGCTGCAATGGAGACACTGGCTGCAATGGGGACACTGGCTGCAATGGGGACACAGGCTGCAATGGAGACACTGGCTGCAATGGGGACACTGGTTGCAATGGGGACACTGGCTGCAATGGGGACACTGGCTGCAATGGGGACACTGGCTGCAATGGGGACACTGGTTGCAATGGGGACACTGGCTGCAATGGGGACATTTTGCTGCAATGGGGACACTGGCTGCAATGGGGACACTGGTTGCAATGGGGACACAGGCTGCAATGGAGACACTGGCTGCAATGGGGACACTGGTTGCAATGGGGACACTGGCTGCAATGGGGACATTTTGCTGCAATGGGGACACTGGCTGCAATGGAGACACTGGCTGCAATGGGGACACAGGCTGCTTCCAGCACAGGTAGGCTGCAATGGGGACACTGGCTGCAATGGGGACACAGGCTTCTTGGGTGACGACAGCGCGCCGCTCGCCCTACGTCCATTTCGTAAAAAACGTACTTCTTCCAGCACAGGTAGGCTGCAATGAGGACACTGGCTGCAATGGGGACACAGGCTGCAATGGGGACACTGGTTGCAATGGGGACACAGGCTGCAATGGGGACACAGGCTGCAATGGGGACACTGGCTGCAATTGGGACACAGGCTGCAATGGGGACACTGGTTGCAATGGGGACACAGGCTGCAATGGGGACACTGGTTGCAATGGGGACACTGGCTGCAATGGGGACACTGGCTGCAATGGGGACACAGGCTGCAATGGGGACACTGGTTGCAATGGGGACACTGGCTGCAATGGGGACACTGGCTGCAATGGGGACACAGGCTGCAATGGGGACATTTTGCTGCAATGGGGACACTGGCTGCAATGGGGACACAGGCTGCAATGGGGACACTGTCTGCAATGGGGACACTGGTTGCAGATGGGGACACTGGTTGCAATGGGGACACAGGCTGCAATGGGGACACTGGCTGAAATGGGGACACTGGTTGCAATGGGGACACAGGCTGCAATGGGGACATTTTGCTGCAAAGGGGTCACTGCCTGCAATGGGGACACAGGCTGCAATGGGGACACAGGCTGCAATGGGGACACTGGCTGAAATGGGGACACTGGTTGCAATGGGGACACAGGCTGCAATGGGGACACTGGCTGCAATGAGGACCTTTTTCTGCATTGGGGACACGTGGCTGCACTGGGGACATGTGGCTGAATTGTTAGACATGGGCAGGCTGCACTTTTGGGCACGTATAAAGTTGTTGTTAATATTTAATTTTTATAACTAAATTATGCATAAAACATTTAAGTGTCATTTCATGAGATAATTTATGAGGGCGGGATTAGGGGGGCGGGACATGGTAGGGGTTGGGCGGGGCAACTGGTGGCGAGTACGCCTTGAGGCCTGGCTAGTAGCTCAGGACTTGAAATTTTGAGCCCTGATAAATGTATAATAATAGTGTGTGGCTGTGGTGGTACATTAGAGTGTTATAGCTAGATTCAGGATGGCGAGCGCATACTTGCGGCGGCGTAGCTTAAGGCATTTAAAGCGGGAGTTCACCCAATTCCTTTTTTTTTTCTATTTTCCCCTTAGATTCCTGCTCGTTGTGTCTAGGGGAATCGGCTATTTGTTTTAAAATATGAGCAGTACTTACCGTTTTCGAGATGCATCTTCTCCGTCGCTTCCGGGTATGGGTCTTCGGGAGCGGGCGTTCCTTCTTGATTGACAGTCTTCCGAGAGGCTTCCGACGGTCGCATCCATCGCGTCACTAGTAGCCGAAAGAAGCCGAACGTCGGTGCGGCTCTATACTGCGTCTGCGCACCGACGTTCGGCTTCTTTCGGAAAATCGTGACGCGATGGATGCGACCGTCGGAAGCCTCTCGGAAGACTGTCAATCAAGAAGGAACGCCCATTCCCGCAGCCCATACCCGGAAGCGACGGAGAGGATGCATCTCGTAAACGGTAAGTACGGATCATATTTTAAAACAACTAGCCGATTCCCCTAGAGAAAACGAGCAGGAATCTAAGGGGAAAAAGTGTAAGGTATGGGTGAACCTCCGCTTTAAGCTATGCTGCCGTAAGTTAGCGTGGCAAGTACATGATTCACAATGTACTTGCCTGCTAAGTTACGGCGGCGTAGTCTAAAGCGGGCTGGCGTAAGGGCGCCTAATTCAAATTTGTCTGAGGGGGCGTGTTTTATGATAATGAGGCTTGACCCGACGTTATTGACGTTTTTTTTTTAACTGCGCATGCGCCGTGCGCCTACATTTCCCAGTGTGCATTGCGGATAAGTCCGCTGAACGGGCCTATTGATTTTGACGTTGACGTAAATCCCTATTCACGAATGATTTACGCAAACGACGTAAAATTTTCGAATTTCGCCGCGGGAACGGCGGCCATACATAACATTACTATTCCATCTATTTGATGGAATAACTTTAGGCCTGCTAATGCGTTACGTAAACAGCGTATCTGTACTGCGTCGGCCGGGCGTACGTTCGTGAATAGGCGTATCTAGTGATTTACATATTCTACGCCGACCGCAATGGAAGCGCCACCTAGTGGCCAGCCTAAAAATTACACTTTAGGATACGAGGGTGTAAGACACTTACGCCGCTCGTATCTGAGCCTAATTTAAGCGTATCTGGTTACCAGAATACGCTTAAATTAGCGCAGACGCAAATTATGACTTAGGCTGGCGTATCTACTGATACGCCAGACTAAGTCTCTCTGAATCTGGCTATTAGCCCCTCTGGTGCAGATAATAATAAAAGTTTTTATATGTCGTAGCTATAAAAATGTGTAATAACATTAATAATAATAATAATAATAATAATAATAAAAATAATAAAGTAAAATGTCTTTTTGATGTAATGTTACCCTGGGATTGCTCCTTCAATGGGTATTAATGTAAAAGGAAATATAATCTGATTCATTCCTCGGGATTACAGATTCTAGGCTACTACTGATTGGCCCAGCGTGGCCCTTAAGGGAGGTCACGCCCGCCACTGATTGGAAAATGAGATTATAAATGGCTGTCCGGATCAGAATGAGGGAATTGCAGATAAGTAGTTCGGTCCGCACAAATCCTTCGCCATGAACACAAATTATATACGGGAAGCCTTATAACGGGCGATGACATAAATACGGGTAATTACGCCCAAATTGAGCAGTTGTGATCGATCAGGATCGTACCTCCGTGTGACCTCAGCTCACCGAGAAAGCATTTAAACCGCAATAAATAGGGAGTTATTTCAGGACGCTTTGGGCTGCAATTTGAGAGGAACAGAAGGACCCCCCCTTAGTAGTAGCGATGGCCCCTTTAGGTAATTTCTTTCAGGAAATAATTTTAATTTTCTTTACTAGTCGGAGTTAAAGCGGAGTTCCAACCACATATAGCTATATTTTTTTTCTTTTAAATCCATCTGTTATCATTACAGTATTCTGATCTGGCACTCATTAACCACTTAAGACCCGGACCAAAATGCAGCTAAAGGACCTTGCCCCTTTTTGCGATTCGGCACTGCGTCGCTTTTACTGACAATTGCGCGGTCGTGCGACGTGGCTCCCAAACAAAATTAGCGTTCCTTTTTTTTCCCACAAATAGAGCTTTCTTTTGGTGGTATTTGATCACCTCTGCGCTTTTTATTTTTTGCGCTATAAACAAAAATAGAGCGACAATTTTGAAAAAAATGCAATATTTTTTACTTTTTGCTATAATAAATATCCCCCAAAAATATATATAAAAACATTTTTTTTTTCCTCAGTTTAGGCCGATACGTATTCTTCTTCTGTTTATACACACAAATCCCTGTGCTGACGCTCGTGCACGCGATCAGGACCACTGTCCACGCGCTTTGGGTCCCCGCCATGCGTGCGTGCCTTCTAGCGGCTCTTAAAGGGTTACTAAAGGAACATTTTTTTTTCTTTAAAATAAAAAACATGTTATACTTACCTCCACTGTGCAGTTCGTTTTGCACAGAGTGGCCCCCGATCCACGTCTTCTGGGGTCCCTCGGCGGCTGTCTCTGGTCCTCCCCGCAAGAACTCACCACAGTCATGCGAGAGAGCTTGCATGGTGCTGAGTCCTTGCGGGCACGCTCCCGTGATACAGCGAGCGGCCATAGCCGCTCGCTGTATCACTCGGCCCCGCCCCTCGGTGCGCCGCGTCACTGGATGTGATTGAGAGCAGCGCCAGCCAATGGCTGCGCTGCTCTCAATCCATCCGCTCTAGACAATTCAGGACCAGGCTGAGCGGCTATGGCCGCTCGCTGTATCACGGGAGCGTGCCCGCAAGGACTCAGCACCATGCAAGCTCTCTCGCATGACTGTGGTGAGTTCTTGCAGGGATGACCAGAGACAGCCGCCGAGGGACCCCAGAAGATGAGGATCGGGGCCACTCTGTGCAAAATGAACTGCACAGAGGTAAGTATGACATGTTTGTTATTTTAAAGAAAAAAAAAATGTTCCTTTGGTAACCCTTTAAGAGCCGCTAGAAGGCACGCACGCACGGCAGAGACACGATGCGCGCGGCCAGTGGTCCCGATCGCATGCACGAGCGTCAGCACAGGGGTTTTTGTGTGTAAACACACAAATTCCTGTGCTGTCAGAGGAGAGGAGACATGTCGTTTGTTCCTAGTAAGTATAGGAACAAAGATATGTCTCCTCTCCTACTAAAAAAATGCACAAATAAAATCGCGGGATGCCCGTCGCTCCAAAAGAAGCTCCTGCGTTTCTTTTTGGGCGACAGGCATCCCGCTATTCTCGTTCGCACGTTTTTACCGCGATTCTCGCAGATAAAAACACATTTTTCAGCATTGCACATGTCTAATACAGAATGGTCCACTACTAAGGGTCAGTGGGCCAGATTCATCAAGAGATACGACGGCGTATCTCCTGATCCGCCGTAGTATCTCTGAGATCCGACGGTCGGATCTATGCGACTGATTCATAAGAATCAGTTCCGCATAGATCTCCCTTAGATCCGACTGGCGTAAGTGACTTACACCGTCGGATCTTAGGCTGCAATCTCCCGCCGGCCGCTAGGTGTCGTTGCCGTTTTTTACGCGTCGGATATGCAAATGAGGAGAACCGCCGATTCAGAAACGAACGCCCGCCCGTCGCTTTTTTTTCACGTCGTTTGCGTTCGGCTTTTTCCGGCGGATAGTTACCCCTGCTATAGCAGGGGTAACTGCGGCGTATCCTATGTTTAGTATGTCCGTCGTTCCCGCGCTGAGTTTTACATTTTAACGTCGTTTACGTACGCCGATTCAGAATTCTTACCGACGCAAGTTACGCTCACGCCGAAACCACTGACGTCCTAGCGACGTCAGTGTGAGCAATGCACGCCGGGAAATTTAGCCGGCGGCGCCTGCGCATTTAAATCGGCGCGGGGACGCGCCTGGTTTTAATACTACACTCCCCCTAGCCGCGGAATTTGAATTCCGCCGGGGGAGTTACGATCCGCCGGTGCAAGTTTCGAGGTAAGTGCTTTGTGAATCATGCACTAGCCTCGCAAAATTGCACCGGCGGATCGTAAAGCACATAGATTAGCGGATCTAAAGATCCGCTAATCTATGTGAATCTAGCCCTGTGTGTGCTTTGCCCTTGGTGGAGGACTTTTATAGCACTTTGTGGGCTAGATTCACATAGATTAGCGGATCTTTAGATTTAGATCCGCGTAATCTATGTGATTTACGATCCGCCAGTGCAAACGACGTAAAAAAAAAGCGACGGGCGGGCGTTCGTTTCTGAATCGGCGGAAATCGGAATTTGCATATTCCTCGCGTAAAAAAACGAAGCGCCACCTAGCGGCCAGCGGGATATTGCAGCCTAAGATCCGACGGTGTAAGTCACTTACACCAGTCGGATCTAAGGGAGATCTATGCGGAACTGATTCTTATGAATCAGTCGCATAGCTCCGACCGACGGATCTCAGAGATACGCTGTCGTATCTCTTGATGAATCTGGCCCCCTGTGTGTTGAAATTGCACCGGTTGGATCGCACCTTTTTGGAATTTTTAGCATCCTATTGAAAAGGACTTTATTTTAAATATGTGCATTGGAAAGCGCTGCACCTACAATATTATATTAGCTCCATCTAGTGGCCACCATGCAGTATTTTCCTGATTTACTCTATTCTTACGAATGGAAAACATCCAGCCTAGAGAGGAAATAGCCTAGATGCCAAAATGCGTCCTACAAACCAACAAATGATGTTACCAATAAATTAATCCGGTTTGGTCCTGGAAGGGTTAAACCTGAAAATTCTTTACTTTTCAAGCAGTAGTTACAGAATAAATTCCACATCTAAGCGAATCTAACGCAACCGAACGTTCCTGGAAAAGCCGAGTTCTCAGCACCCCATGAGCCGTCTCGTCTTACCAAACATACGGATTGCATTCTCCGGGAGCCCCCGGCGGAATACACATGTAAATGCATTCGGGGGGGGAAGAGCAGCAACCTCGGTGTAATGACGGGCGGCTCTTGTTTCTGCATTATCATAGACAGGAGCAGAGGGCAGCCAGGTGCAGTCATTGTCTAATTCTTACGTGCCCCCCCCCCCCGTATCCTTCCCCCGTGGACGCCGTTCCCTGACCACCGGTCTACACACTTCATAAAATCCGAAGAACCCTCAGAGAAGGCGGGGGGGGGGGGGGGGGTGATGTAGGAATAAAGAGATGGTAAAAAAAATAAAAAAGTCTGGAATCAGGAAGCAGAGCGGTGTTATTGCTACACATTTGTTTCCAATATAGACCGAGCGGCACGGAGCGCGCCTGCGCAGCTCGTGAGGTTTACGCCAGCGAAGTCCCTGGCTACAGTTTGCGTTCAATGTAGTGACAGGTCTGCTGGGAAAATTAACACATTTACACACAGAGAGAAATGTTAGGAGTCAAAAATAAAAGCCCAAATTGGGTCCCTCCCATGGCTCTGTTCTCTCTCCTTGTGCAGAGTGATTGGTCTTGTCTCCGCCCCTTCCTGTAGTTTCCTGTAGTGGGTGGAGCCCTCTGGGTCCCTCCCACAGCTCTGCTCTCTCTCTCCTTGTGCAAAGTGATTGGTCTTGTCTCCGCCCCTTCCTGTAGTTTCCTGTAGTGGGTGGAGCCCTCTGGGTCCCTCCCACAGCTCTGCTCTCTCTCTCCTTGTGCAAAGTGATTGGTCTTGTCTCCGCCCCTTCCTGTAGTTTCCTGTAGTGGGTGGAGCCCTCTGGGTCCCTCCCACAGCTCTGCTCTCTCTCCTTGTGCAAAGTGATTGGTCTTGTCTCCGCCCCTTCCTGTAGTGGATGGAGCCTGCTGGGTCCCTCCCACAGCTCTGCTCTTTCTCCTTGTGCAGAGTGACTAGTCTTGTCGCCGCCTCCTCCTGTAGTTTCCTGTAGTGGGTGGAGCCCTCTGGGTCCCTCCCACAGCTCTGCTCTCTCTCCTTTTGCAGGGTGACTGGTCTTGTCTCCGCCCCCTCCTGTAGTGGGTGGAGACTGCTGGGTCCCTCCCACAGCTCTGATCTCTCTCCTTGTGCAGAGTGACTGGTCTTGTCTCCACCCTCTCCTGTAGTTTCCTGTAATGGGTGGAGCCCACCGGGCCACTCCCACACCTCTGCTCTCTCTCCTTGTGCAGAGTGATCGGTCTTGTCTCCGCCCACCCCCTGTAGTGGGTGGAGCCCGCTGGGTCCCTCCCACACCTCTGCTCTCTTTCCTTGTGCATGGTGACTGGTCTTGTCTCCGCCCCTCCTGTAGTTTTGTGTAGTAGGTGGAGCCTGTTGGGCCCCTCCCACAGCTCTGATCTATGTACAGCACAGTGATGGTGTCACTGCTACTTTCATAAGGTAATATCTGGTTTACAAAGTCATGTAGGGCACCCAAAGCAGATTTATATCCTTTGTGGATATTGAGGAATATATTTAAATGAAGTCTTTGTGTCCAAAGTTCATCTTTAAAGTTGATATAAACCCAAACCCCAAAATCTTATATATTGCAACTTTTTTTTAGCCTTTTATTTTCACTTGGTGATCCTGCCAGTAACACACTTCCTGTCCCAGGGTAACAAGGCTCTGCTGAACCCGCCCCATTGACTGAGGGCATGCTGGGTCATTGACGTCACAAGGGGTAGTGACACCGATATTCACTGGTTGTTAGTGATGCTGGCGGCCCCGCTGCTGAGTCAGGGCTCTTAACGCTGCCTGAGCACAGCAATGTTAAGGTCCCCTGTCCCTTAAAACTGGAGTAATGCATTGGGTAAGTTAGGAGGCCGCGAGGCCCCTGCGAGTGTGAGGCCTTAGGTGACCGCCTAATTTGCCTAATTAAAGAACCACCTCTGCCGTGTGTACAGGGCTTCAGACTGGAATGCCGTTAAAGTTCATGTGCGTGTAACGGCAGGTGTCCCAATACTTTTGGAAATTTAGTGTATACTGACAGCTAAACCAACCCATGCGTGGCGCATAGGCATGCGCACAGGGTGTGCCGGGTGTGCCCAGGCACACCCTAATCACCCCATGCGCATTAGTGTTATTGCTCTGTGTAGCCGCAGTGGCATGGGAAAGATCTCCCACTTACTGTCTCTGCCATAAAAGAAGTGTTTATGCTCTTCTCCCGGCAGGGAGATCAATGTGCTGGGCAGTGGCGGCTGGTGCTCAAAATTTTTGGGGGGGCGCAAACGAAAAATAAAAAAATTGCAGCCTCACTGTGCCCATCAAATGCAGCCACTGTGCCATCAATTGTCACCACTGTGCCATGCCATCAAACGCAGCCACTGTGCCATGCCATCAAAAGCAGCCACTGTGCCATCAATTGTCAACACTGTGCCATGCCATCAAACGCAGTCACTATGCCATCAATTCGCACTACTGTGCCATGCCATCAAACACAGCCACTGTGCCATGCCATCAAACGCAGCCACTGTGCCATCAATTGTCACCACTGTGCCATGCCATCAAACGCAGCCACTGTGCCATCAATTGTCACCACTGTGCCATGCCATCAAACGCAGCCACTGTGCCATCAATTGTCACCACTGTGCCATGCCATCAAACGCAGCCACTGTGCCATCAATTGTCACCACTGTGCCATGCCATCAAACGCAGCCACTGTGCCATCAATTGTCACCACTGTGCTATGCCATCAAACGCAGCCACTGTGCCATGCCATCAAAAGCAGCCACTGTGCCATCAATTGTCACCACTGTGCCATGCCATCAAACGCAGCCACAGTGCCCCTTAATTGTCGCCACTGTGCCAATTGTCACCACTGTGCCCTTTAATTGTCACCACTGTGCCCATTGTTGCCACTGTGCATGTCACTGTGCCCTTTAATTGTTGTCACTGTGCCCATTGATGCCACTGTGCCCTTTGTCGCCACTGTGCCCTTTGTCGCCACTGTACCCATTGATGCCACTGTGCCCATTGTTGCCTCTGTGCCCATTGTCGCCGCTGTGCCCTGTAAAATACCCCCCTGCCCGGCACTTACCTTTCTCCTTCCACGTCCCTCGATGTCTTCTCCCGCCCTCGATGACGCTTCAGCCAATCAAGTTACCGATAACCAGAATCGGTGAACCTGATTGGCTGAGACGGCCGTCAGTCTTATACAAGGAATGCACCTCCCGTACGTCCCGAGGATAAGCATCTGGGAGCCGAGGGCTGTACTCGGATAGGCACTTCCGCACAGCCAACCAGCTGCCATTATTCAGGTGGTCGGCGCTCACCGTCCGGCCATCTGAATAGTTGCGGCAGCGGCCGGCAACAATAACATAGATTCATGCAGTGCATGAATCTATGTTATTCAGTGGCGGTGCGAGAGCCAGAGGGGGCGGCGCTCCCGCGCCCTCTATAGACGCACCGCCACTGGTGCTGGGGGTCATATATATATATGTAGACACACACACGTGTGTTTGAGCTTAATGGTGCACACTCTAATCCAATAGGCTGCGCACACCTATGGCGTGGCGTATGTATTTCAACCGTATACTTCGCTGTTTGGCCAGAGACCCGTCCCTTTTCTAGGACAAGCACTGCGCTGTCTTGGTAGGACCCCCTCCAATCCCAATGCCTTGCACCATTCCCGCTCTCTCCTAAAAGACACCCTTTTTCATGCTGTCAAGTTCGATCTTTCCTAGAAGCGCGAACGTCAAAGGCGGTCGGATTCTCGTCATCTCTGCTTATCACCGATGTCCACCTTTCATGTTGACGCTTTCCCAGGAAAAACACAATCTGCAAAAGTGCGCCAAACGAGCGGCTCGATAATCTTTCCAGAGGGTGGTAAGTGGTGGAAAATGCTGATTCCTTCGTTTCCACACCTTTCCTCTAGATGACGAGATTGCACAGAAAGCTTTTCACATAATTACTGTCGTCTGGAATTATTGCCCGCTATGGATCGCTAAATGCGCATTTTAACCCCTTACTCTCCCAGAGCCGAGCCCCGCCTTCCATTATCCTTCCATCCCTCCTGCAAAATAGCACAAAAATATTGACTTTTATTTCTTTTTCAGGGGATCGTGCCATAAATTCCATAATATCGATCGCGAGCTCAGGTCGTCATAATAATGAGGAGATGACAAAAACGGACGGACCAATGGAAGAAATAAAAATCTAGGCCCGGATTCAGGTAGGGCGGCTTTACGTTGTGCTGGCGTAGCGTATCGTATGTACGCTACGCCGCCGCAAATTAGAGAGGCAAGTGCTGTATTCACAAAGCACTTGCCTCCTAAGATACGGCGGCGTAGCGTAAATGTGCCGGCGTAACCGCGCGTAATTCAAATTGTAAAGAGGGGGGCGTGTTTTATGCTAATGAATCGTGACCCGACGTGATTGACGTTTTGAACGAATGGCGCATGCGCCGTCCGTGGACGTATCCCAGTGCACATGCGTCGGATGGAATGCCTAAGATACGTCGAACACTGCCTACGACGTGAATGTAACTTACGCACAGCCCTATTCGCATACGACTTACGTAAACGGCGTAAAAAGATACACCTGTTCCGACGTGCATGGGCTGCGCCACCTAGAGACCAGCTTTATCTTTACGCCGGCGTATGTCTTACGTAAACGGCGTAACTAATTGCGACGGGCGTACGTACGTTCGTGAATCGGTGTATCTTGCTCATTTACATTTTCAACGCGGAAAACAACAGAAGTGCCACCTAGCGGCCAGCGTAAATATGCACCCTAAGATACGACGGCGTTGAAGACTTACGCCAATCGTATCTTAGCCTAATTTAAGCGTATCTGGTTTCCAGAATACGCTTAAAGATACGACGGAGCAGATTCTGACTTACTACGGCGTATCTACTGTTTGTGAATCAACCCCCTAGTGCCCAGCGTCGGAAGGTGTGAAAAAAAGTTAAATAAAAAAATTGATATAAATTCGCAATATTTTTGATATTAATAATATTTAAAATTTGTAATACAACAAAATAAATATTAAGTGAATGGTTTAGAAATGCCAACTGTCCTCGAGTTTCTGGAGCTGTCCTGCATCCTAGGTCACATTTGCGGGTGTGCCACATGGAGCCTAGGAGCCCGTCACTGTAACAGATGGGCCAGGGGCCCCCGGGACCAGAAGCATCACCTCCCTAGGAGGCTGTGGCATGCAAGGATCTGCTGAGCTGCCAGGTGAGAGACCCTGACACCCCCAGCTGACCCCCACATCCTCCTGCATACACTCCTTTTGATGTTCTCCAGTGATCAGGCTGCATTTATGGGCACTGGTGAGGCTGCATTTATGGGAACTGCTGAGGCTGCATTAATGGACACTGGTGAGGCTGCATTTATGGGCACTGGTGAGGCTGTATTAATGGACACTGGTGAGGCTGCATTTATGGGAACTGCTGAGGCTGCATTTATGGGCACTGGTGAGGCTGCATTTATGGGAACTGCTGAGGCTGCATTAATGGACACTGGTGAGGCTGCATTTATGGGCACTGGTGAGGCTGTATTAATGGACACTGGTGAGGCTGCATTTATGGGCACTGGTGAGACTGTATTTATGGGCAATGGTGAGGCTGCATTTATGGGAACTGCTGAGGCTGCATTAATGAACACTGGTGAGGCTGTATTAATGGGCACTGGTGAGGCTGCATTTATGGGCACTGGTGAGGCTGCATTAATGGACACTGGTGAGGCTGCATTTATGGACACTGGTGAGGCTGCATTTATGGGCACTGGTGAGGCTGCATTAATGGACACTGGTGAGGCTGCATTTATGGGCACTGATGAAGCTGCATTTATGGGAACTAATGAGGCTGCATTTATGGATACTGGTGAGGTTGCATTTATGGGCAATGGTGAGGCTGAAGTTTATGGGCACTGGTGAGGCTGAAGTTTATGGGCACTGGTGAGGCTGTTTTTATGGGCACTGATAAGGTTGCATTTATGGGCACTGGTGAGGCTGCATTAATGGACACTGGCAAGGCTGTATTTATGGACACTGCTGAGGCTGCAAATGGACATTGGTAAGGCTGCATTTATGGGCACTGGTGAGGCTGAAGTTTATGGGCACTGGTGAGGCTGCATTTATGAGCACTGGTGAGGCTGCATTTATGGGCACTGGTGAGGCTGCATTTATAAGCACTGGTGAGGCTGCATTTATGGGCACTGGTGAGGCTGCATTTATAAGCACTGGTGAGGCTGCATTTATGGGCACTGGTGAGGCTGCATTTATGGGCACTGGTGAGGCTGCATTAATTTACACTGGTGAGGCTGTATGTATGGACACTGGTGAGGCTGCATTTATGGGCACTAATGAGGCTGCATTAATGGACACTGGTGAGGCTGCATTTATGGACACTGTTGAGGCTGTATTTATGGGCACTGGTGAGGCTGCATTTATGGGCACTGGTGAGGCTGCATTAATTTACACTGGTGAGGCTGTATGTATGGACACTGGTGAGGCTGCATTTATGGGCACTAATGAGGCTGCATTAATGGACACTGGTGAGGCTGCATTTATGGACACTGTTGAGGCTGTATTTATGGGCACTGGTGAGGCTGCATTTATGGGCACTGGTGAGGCTGCATTAATGGACACTGGCGAGACTGCATTTATGGACACTGGTGAGGCTGCATTTATGGGCACTGGTAAAGCTGCATTAATGGACACTAGTGAGGCTGCATTTATGGGCACTGGTGAGGCTGCATTAATGGACACTAGTGAGGCTGCATTTATGGACACTGGTGAGGCTGCATTAATGGACACTGGCGAGACTGCATTTATGGACACTGGTGAGGCTGCATTAATGGACACTGGCGAGGCTGTATTTATGGACACTGGTGAGGCTGCATTAATGGACACTGGTGAAGCTGCATTTATGGGCACTGGTGAGGCTGCATTTATGGGCACTGGTGAGGCTGCATTAATGGACACTGGCGAGGCTGTATTTATGGACACTGGTGAGGCTGCATTAATGGACACTGGCGAGGCTGCATTTATGGACACTGGTGAGGCTGTATTTATGGGCACTGGTGAGGATGCATTTATGGGCACTTGTGAGGTTGCATTAATGGACACTGGCGAGGCTGTATTTATGGGCACTGGTGAGGATGCATTTATGGGCACTTGTGAGGTTGCATTAATGGACACTGGCGAGGCTGTATTTATGGGCACTGGTGAGGCTGCATTGATGGGCACTGGTTTATTGGTGCGCCGCAAGACAAAAAAGGTTGGAGAAACACTGATCTAGGCGCTCTGTCCCGATCATGCAGTGTCCCGGTCTGTGTCCTGGGATCACCCCCAACACCCTTACTAGATTTACCATGCATGTACAGTCACTCAAAGAGTATCAGCTGAGGGGATTGTAGCCACATTCATTTGGGGCAGGAAGGCCAATAAAGTGGGTGTGGCCTTGGGAGGGGTGGGACCCCCAGGAAAGTGGGTGTGATCTTAGGCGGGACTACCTAAAAAAAAGAATAAAACGTTGTTACGTGTTATGCAAATGGTTCATAGATGTCAACTGTCCCGGATTTTCTTGGACATTCCCACATCTAGTTGCTCTCTCCTGATCATGCTCTGTCCTGGGATCTCAGCATCACCTGTATTTGATTTATTGGGCATGCACAGGAACTCAAAATAGGTTATTAACCACTTCTATACCAGGCACTTACGCACCTTCCCGCCCAAGCCAATTTTCAGCTTTCAGCACTGTCGCACTTTGAATGGCAATTGCGCGGTCATGCTACACTGTACCCAAACAAAATTGGCGTCCTTTTTTCCCCACAAATAGAGCTTTCTTTTGTTGCTATTTGATCACCTCTGCAGGGTTTTTTTTTGCACAACAACTAAAAAAAGACTGCAAATTTTGAAAAAAAAATTACGTTTTTATTTTTTTCTGTTAATTTTTTTGTAAATAAGTACGTTTTCTCTTTCGATTACGGGCACTGATATGGCGGCACTGATGGACATCGATGAGGTAGTACTGATGGGCACAGATGAGGTGGCACTGATTGGCGGCGCTGGTATGCGGCACTGATATGCATACATAGGCGGCACTGATGGGCACTCATAGGCGGCACTGATGGGCACTCATAGGCGGCACTGATGGGCACTCATGGGCGGCACTTATGGGTGGCACTGATGGATACTTATGGGTGGCACAGATGGGCACTGATAGGTGGGCACTGGGCATGGATGGGCACTGTGGGGTGGCACTGATGGACACTGTGGGGTGGCACTGATGGACACTGTGGGGCAGCACTGATTTATCCATGTTGCCAGTCAGTGCCCATTTGTGGGCACTGATTGGCACCTTTTTAATTTTTTACTGCTTTTTTTTTTCACTGACTTTTTATTTTTTTTGCCCTTCCCTGGTGGTCCAGTGTGGCGATCCGAGAGGGGGCTGCGCTGATAAACAATCAGCGCGAACCCCCCCTGTCAGGACAGCCGCCGGTCGTCTCTCCTCTACTCGTGTCTGTCAGACGCGAGTGAGGAAGAGCCATCAACGACTCTTCCTGTTTACATCGTGATCAGCCGTGATTGGACACGGCTGATCACATGGTAAAGAGCCTCCGCCGGAGGCTCTTTACCGAGATCGGAGATGCAGGGTGTCACACTGACACCCCGCAATACCGATCGATGCGCTGCGCGCCCCCTCCGGCGTGTGCGGCATGAAATCCTGCAGGACGTCCAGTTAGGATTTCAGAACCACTTCCCGGACTTAAATCCCCTATGGACCGGGCGGGAAGTGGTTAAAGAAAAAAAAATCACATACCGCACCTATTTATCCCATGAAACTGCATGTAGGTTTGTTGCATGCAAATGCTGGCAAAATCAAATGTTATTAGGCTATTTTCTCTCCAGGTTGGATGTCCTTCATTCATAAGAAGACCACGGATCAGCAAAATACCACATTATGGCCACTAGATGGAGCTGACGATAATAATATTTATTTCCTATTAGCATTAGTGCCATCTAGTGGCCATAATGCAGTATTTTCCTGATTCACTCTATTCTTATGAATAAAAAAAACATCTGACTTTGGGAGAAAATAGCGACATACAATGTTTCTGGCATTCGCAGAGAACCGATGTAGTTTCACAGGATAAATATCAATATCAAAGCACTCCCTAGTGAACTGTGATAGATGATGGAGGACAGAGAACATGACTGTATATAATTCATGTGATTAAAAGTCTAAATGAATAATAAATGTTTTGTTATAAAAACTGATATTTCAGATGTGGAAGTTTGTATTTTACATGAAAAGATAAAAGGGGCGATTTATGTGCTTATTAATAGTATTTTGATGAGGAACATATATAACATGACACATGTAACCCGAGATAAACTGATATAATGTATATAATGGGAAAACTGCGCACTCATTGAAAAACATCCAATCTGCTGGCAGAGTGCCGCAATCCAATCTCATGATAGATGGACGGCGATAGATCGACGAAATCCCTTCTCCGCCCCGATAAACACTTACAGCTGTGATTCTGCTCTGCGGTGTTTGGAGGGTATACAGCGCTTTCGATTCTCAGAACGCTTTCTTGTTGGGGATCGGACTATGGGCGGCGGATTTTGGCAGAGCGGGCTCAGATATAGGCGGGGAGGTCATGTGGGTCGGCAAAGTTGCAAGGAAGAGCAATACCGATCCTCGCTCCTTTAGGCCCCATTCACAGCTAGATCCTTTAGGTCTCATCTACAGCTAGCGCCTTTAGGTCCCATCTACAGCTAGATCCTTTAGGTCCCATACATAGAAAAGCTCCTTTAGGTCTCATCTATAGCTAGATCCTTTAGGTTCCAACCATAGCAAAGCTCCTTTAGGTCCCATCCTTGGCTAACTCCTTTAGGTCCCATCCTTGGCTAACTCCTTTAGGTCCCATCCTTGGCTAATTCCTTTAGGACCTATTCACAGCTAGATCCTTTAGGTCCCATACATAGCAAAGCTCCTTTAGGTCCCATCTACAGCTAGCTCCTTTAGGTCCCATCTACAGCTAGCTTCTTTAGGTCTCATCTACAGCTAGATCCTTTAGGTTCCAACCATAGCAAAGCTCCTTTAGGTCCCATCTACAGCTAGCTCTTTAGGTCCCATCCATAGTAAAGCTGCTTTAGGTCTCATCCTTGGCTAACTCCTTTAGGACCTATTCACAGCTAGCTCCTTTAGGTCTCATCATGGGCGTAGTATCAAGGGTTGCAGGGGTTGCAATTGTGACCCCACCCCTAGCTCCAGGGGGCCCACAGCTCTGCTCCCTGCTGTCATGTTACATTTGATTTCCTCAACGAAATCCCAGAGCTGAAGTCCAGCTCCGATCCGCCTTGTGTCTCCCAGGGCCCAAGCCAAGTTCTATAATCTAGTACTCAGCTTCCAGTTGTTTGCCTTCTCCACAGTCCACACCCTTCCTCTGCTCTCATTGGCTGGAGTCATGTCATTACTAGGATGGGGGGTGCAGACAAGGCCATGTCATTAGTAGGCTCCTTTAGGTCTCATCCACAGCTAGCTCCTTTAGGTCTCATCCACAGCTAGCTCCTTTAGGTCTCATCCACAGCTAGCTCCTTTAGGTCTCACATTCACAGCTAGCATCTTTAGGTCCCATCCTTGGCTAGCTCCTCTAGGTCCCACATTCACAGCTAGCTCCTTTAGGTCCCATCCTTGGCTAGCTCCTTTAGGTCCCATCCTTGGCTAGCTCCTCTAGGTCCCACATTCACAGCTAGCTCCTTTAGGTCCCATCTTTGGCTAGCTCCTTTAGGTCCCATCCTTGGCTAGCTCCTTTAGGTCTCATCCACAGCTAGCTCCTTTAGGTCTTATCCTTGGCTAGCTTCTTTAGGTCCCACCCATAACTAGCTCCTTTAGGTCTCATCCTTGGCTAGCTCCTTTAGGTCTCATCCACAGCTAGCTCCTTTAGGTCCCATCCTTGGCTAGCTCCTTTAGGTCCCATCCTTGGCTATCTCCTTTAGGTCCCATCCTTGGCTAGCTCCTTTAGGTCTCATCCACAGCTAGCTCCTTTAGGTCTCATCCACAGCTAGCTCCTTTAGGTCCCATCCTTGGCTAGCTCCTTTAGGTCCCATCCTTGGCTAGCTCCTTTAGGTCTCATCCACAGCTAGCTCCTTTAGGTCTCATCCACAGCTAGCTCCTTTAGGTCCCATCCACAGCTAGCTCCTTTAGGTCTCATCCTTGGCTAGCTCCTTTAGGTCTCATCCTTGGCTAGCTCCTTTAGGTCTCATCCACAGCTAGCTCCTTTAGGTCCCATCCTTGGCTAGCTCCTTTAGGTCCCATCCTTGGCTAGCTCCTTTAGGTCCCATCCTTGGCTAGCTCCTTTAGGTCTCATCCACAGCTAGCTCCTTTAGGTCTCATCCACAGCTAGCTCCTTTAGGTCCCATCCTTGGCTAGCTCCTTTAGGTCCCATCCTTGGCTAGCTCCTTTAGGTCTCATCCACAGCTAGCTCCTTTAGGTCTCATCCACAGCTAGCTCCTTTAGGTCCCATCCACAGCTAGCTCCTTTAGGTCTCATCCTTGGCTAGCTCCTTTAGGTCTCATCCTTGGCTAGCTCCTTTAGGTCTCATCCTTGGCTAACTCCTTTAGGTCCCATCCTTGGCTAACGCCTTTAGGACCTATTCACAGCTAGCTCCTTTAGGTCCCACATTCACAACTAGCTCCTTTAATAAGCCCCATCTACAGCTAGCTCCTTTAGGTCCCATTTATGGCTAGCTTCTTTAGGACCTATTCACAGCTAACTGCTTTTGATTCTCAGAATGCTTTCTTGTTGATGATCCGACTATGAACAGTGGATTTTGGCAGAGTAGCAGAGCAGGCTCCTATATAGGTGGGAAGGTCACGTGGGCCGGCAAAGTTGCAAGGAAGAGCAATACCGATCCTTGCTTCTTTAGGCCCCATTCACAGCAAAGCTCCTTTAGGTCCCACATTCACAGCTAGCTCTTATTTTGGCCAAAGAAACCAAATAAAGTTTGCTTGTTAAAAAAAAAAAAAAAAAAGAAATAAAATGATAGGAATCTGCAGCGGTAGATGAAAGAGAGAAATTCTATTTTTCAGATGGAGTGATATTTGTGAGGAGCAGTCCACCTCATCATGCCATCATACCACTTCATCATGCCATCATGCCACTTCATCATGCCATCATGCCACTTCATCATGCCACCGGATCATTTGCAG
This sequence comes from Rana temporaria, assembly GCF_905171775.1. Taxonomy (NCBI): domain Eukaryota; kingdom Metazoa; phylum Chordata; class Amphibia; order Anura; family Ranidae; genus Rana; species Rana temporaria. The sequence continues at coordinate 5,622,415 of NC_053501.1, read as the reverse complement.
TCCGGTGACAAAAGTAGCTTAAACTAAATGCAAAGTTCCTGCAGTGCCATTGGACGGGGGCAAGGCTCCCTCCAGAACAGGGGAGCAGCAGGAAGGGCCAGGCAGAATGACCCCCCCATTGGGTTGCTCTGTAATTGGATATATGAAGTAGGTGAAGGGGATTTGAGGAGAAATCATACAGAGAAGAGAGGAAATAAAACCCGACAGACAGCTTTTCGCAGTGTGATGAGGCAGCGAGCTGTCTGTACAGATAAAAATAATTCACCGCGAGTGGCACGAAACATGCGGCGCGTTTTACCACTTGGGGGAAAAAAAAGTGATCCGTTGCTCAGGTAACTTAGGAATCACACCAACATGATAACTCCCAGAGCCTTTCATCAGTGGAATACTAGACCAGCATCTCATTGAACTACAACTCTCAGCATGCCTGCTACCGGCAGCTTATCGTCCTGCCCTGGGTTAGATCTCGCTCTTAGCTCTCCCCGTTCTTCAGCTCCAGGGACCGATCGCGGGACTCCAGCGGCGATCGGGTCTGCGGGTCCCGCGGTCCCGGAGCTTCGGACCAGGTCACGGGCTCGCACCCGCGACCCGCGGCTGGGTACTAGCCTGTACGTGCATGTGCCCATCTGTGCCATTCTGCCAACGTAAATGTGCAGGAGGCGGTCCTTAAGTGGTTAAGCACAGACCCCCCCCCCTTCAGCACATACCCCCCTTCAGTACAGACCCCCTCTTCACCACAGATGGACCCCCCCATTCAGCACAAACCCCCCCTTGAGCACAGACAGACCCCCCTCCCCCCATCCCATTCAGTACCTCAGATCAGCCATCAGCGCGGCACAGGCACAGCAGTTGGGGGAGGCGGCTTCACTCTGCTCGCTGTGCCTGTGTGATATCGGGCCCGGGATCCGGCCCTTCTTGATTTTTCCAGGGGGGGTCAATTGCCCCCCCTTGCCCTATAGAGCGGACGCCCATGGATGTGGCACTACTTAGATTGTTAGTTGCCCAGCCCAAAAAAAATTCTCCACTGTGACTAACCTGCAGAATATATCATTATGTATTTATCAGATGGAACATTGCTCTGCAGATCTCTACAGAGGCCGGTGATGGAATGTTCTGCAGATTATACTCTCAGTATTGTGAAGAAATAGTTACAGATAATAAGATCCAGTTGTGGGTGGAGTGGCAGAGTCTCCCTTGTCTGTAATGTCCTTCCATCTTATGATATGAAGTGCGGCTCTCAATGGCACTCTCAGGGCTCTTAGAAGGGTCTCTCGAGCTGCGCGGCCGCGTTGGCCAGCCTACGTATCTCACTCTGCACTCTGGGCCGACTACGGGAAACATCTCATCATAAAGTACATTTCAGAGTTCAGAAGGATACATTGTTTCAAGTGGGGCTCTACCGTCACCTTTCACCAGACACAACCAATAATTCCCAGCTGTCACTGGCACAGCGCCCTCTACTGGTGCTTCCAAAATAAATAATAAAAAAAAAAAATTACATTCCCCTGAAAAATATAAAACTTGCAGCAACACAAGAAAGTGAAAAACAGCTAAAACCTGATCTCTCAAATAACCACAAAATAAGATTAAATACAAAAAGCCCCCCAATAATAGGAATAATAAAGGCAGCAAAGAGATTGATTGCCCAAACAGCTAGCGATCAA